>NC_043707.1:21950757-21991375 GCF_006229205.1 Suricata suricatta
GTGCTGGCCGCGCTGGGCACCGAGACTCGCGGGCCCCGGGCCGAGCCCGCCGCCGCCGCCGCCGCTGCCGCCACCGCCACCGGCGCAGGCGTCTTCCCCGCCAAGGTGCTGGGGCTCCGCGTGTGCGGCCTCTACCACGAGTGGGTGAGCCGAACCGAGGGCGACCTGGGCCAGCTGGTGCCCAGTGGCCCGGCCTGAGCGCGGGGCTGCAGCTTGCTGTCACCCCCTCCTCGTCCGTCTCTGTCGCTCAGTGCCTTATGAACTCGGACTGCCCGCATCTCTGTGCTTTTGTAATCGCTCCGTGTCTCTTTCCCTATTGGACCTCCTTGTGTGTCTGTAATGTCTCGTGTCCATCTTTTTTTTTTTTTCCTTTCCCTTCTTTTCCATGGCTTGGGCCTGTCTCCGTCTCTCTTGGTCTCCCTCTTCACCTGTCCGGGCGCGTTGGGTGGGGTGTCTCTTTGTTTCCCCGTTTCTCCATCTCTTGTCTTGCCTTGGCCCCGTGTGAGCATGTGTACCCCTCAGCCTCATCTCAAGGAGGGGATGCCTCATCAACTCTTTTTCCTTCAGTGCCTCTCTCTGCCCTTTCCTGGCCAGGGACCTGGCTGCCAGCCCTGGCTGGAGGGCTACTCGACAAATTTCAGCCACCTTCCCACATCTCTCCTCCTGCTGCACTCTCCCTCCCCCATCCTAGCTCTTTGGGTGAGCCCTGCTTGCTTCTCAGTCCGTCCGTGTCCTTTCCCTCCTTCACCTCCTCTGCCCTGTCCCCATACTGCCCCCCCTCCCCACCCCAAGCCAAATCTATGGAGAGAAAAAAAATCAACACCTTAAAAGAGTTTTATTCCTGAGAATAAATTAATTTTTTGTAAATAAAATGTTTAAAAATAAAAAAGAACACTAAAGTTACCAGTATATATAGTTGTTGAGAATGGGGAGACCCCTTTGAGGAGAATAGGATTCTTGGGTGCAACCTGGTTCCCCAGACATACCCAAAAGCTACAGGATAAATAGGAGATTCGCAAATGCCCCGGGCCAGGGATATCATCTGTCACTCTAGAACTGGAAGTAGATGTGTCCTGAGCTGGAAACGTCTATAGGAGTCCTTACTTTTTCAGTTGGACTTCCATTGATCAGGAAGTGAAGTCCCTCAAGATGGAGAGTTGGAACAGTGGCTAGAGTCAGGGAAGTAGACTAGGGGAGGCAATGAACTCCAGCCAGAAGAGGAGACCTGTCTGCTCAGAAGCTCCATAGCTTCATGCAGGAAGTGAGGTAGAAACAAAAAGGCAGCCCCTGGACCTCCCCAAAATTACAGGAAGAAAAAGGTCTCAGGGAGAGCCCCAGAACTTCTTTCCACCCAAGATGGGGCCAACAAGGACCACGGGATTGAAAGAAACCGCAACATGATACCTATAGAGTCCCACCCAGATCTAGAAGGGAGGCCATAGGACCTAGCCAGGAAAGGCCCAGGCAATAGGGACTTGAGGCCTGGTTCCTAGGAAATATTCCCAAATAAACAAGCCCTGTCTGCTAGACAAGATGTGTCTCCTTTAGCCAAGAAGCAAGGCAGGAGAAAGTCCATCGGGAAAAAAGTGTTGCAGCCTCTGCCACTAAGTCCTGCCTCCTCTATCCAGGGTATTTGGCCTTGAGCAGAGCCAAATCCTTCACGGCTCGGTCTGTCCAGTGGCCATATTCCCGGGTCACTACATAGCCTCGACATTTCCTCTCAAAAGCTGAAGCTCCAAAGGCGACAACACCGAGAGTGTCCTCTTCTGGGGGGATGGGCAGGCCCAACGCAGTCATGATGGCAGCCATGTTGCCCAGTAGGCCTTGGGCCCTGAGTCTTGCAGCTCCGAGCTGAGCCAGTAGAATAGGGCTGCCAGGGTTCAGGTCTCTCTGGTCATCTCCTACGAGCTGGAGGTGCTGGGTCAAGGCCAGGAAGGCCCCCTGGGCATGGCCCAGCCGCTCCCCATCATCCAGGGCATGCCAGGTCTTGAAGGAGACGGTAGCAGGAGGCAGGCTGCTGAGCTGAAGCTCAGGGGCTGAGAAGCCAGGGTCACTAAAGGGGCTGCCCTGGTACTGGAGCTGCGTGAGAAACAGACAGATAGGAATGCGGGGACTTAAGTGGTACTGAGTTCACGTCTGCCTTCTATAAGACATCTTCCCAAGGGGAGGAGTTAGTGGAATGTCCTAGGACCGAGCCTGGGCTCTATTAGGTTCCAGTTTCAGGTACAAATTGTACAACTTTGAATCACAGCTTCAGTAATTCCCATGCATCGGTATCATTGTGAAAACAATAAGAAGTAATATATATAAAGCACTTAGCACAGCACCTGGCATACAATAAGGGCATGATGAGCCACTATATTACATTAATATCATGACACTATGATTACATCATTTATCATACCATTTTATTATTATTAATATATATTATTCACCATGTAGTTATAGTCTATATGTATATTTATAGCATTTAGTTGTTTATGCTTATTCATTTTATTGTGATCATTAATAAATAATTGTTAACATTATTAAGTTTAGTTGAGTGCCTTCTCCATTAAAGTTCTTGCAGCCAAAACTTAGACCCACAGAATCTTACTGCACACATAAATTCCCAAATTGATAGCCCCCCCCCAGTCCTCCGTCACTATTTTACAGGTGGTGAAACTGAGGCTCAGGGTGCCCAAAGCCACCCAGGGAATGCTGGCAGCTATGGGGCCAGAAACTAGATTTAGTAACTTCACGTGGGCCTGGAATATCGCACAGGGAGGAGTCACAAATCCTAGGCCTCCGGGAACCAGGTGGATTGTGCAACTGGAGAAAGAAGACAGAACCAAGATGGAGTGCGGAGGGGCCAGGAGGGTCCCTGTGCCTGTTTCAGACAGTCATGTTCAAAATTTGAACACATAGTTCATGGCCCAAACAAAACATCTGTAGGTCAGATTCAATGAGCAGGCTGTTGCTGGTTTGAACTTCTAGACAGTGTGGGGGTGGTGCGGGAGGATGGCACCGCCAGTGATTAGCGGCGTGACCTTAGGCAAATTATTCACCCTTTCTAAAACTCAGTTTCCTTATCTGTAAAGTGGATTATAATTCTCTCTTTCAGAATTGTTTAAAGAGTCAGCAAGATAACGGGCTGAGTGCCCAGCACAGCACATGGCTCAAGTAAGCACCTAGCACGAGGTGATTTTAGAAATAATTATGACCCTGTAAAGTCTTTCCCTGGATGTGCTGTCTTTGTGGGTTTAAAAAACATTTTTTTAATTTATTATTGAGACAGAGAGAAACAGAGCATGATGGGGGAGGGGCAGAGAGAGAGGGAGACACAATCTGAAGCAGGCTCCAGGCTCTGAGCTGTCAGCACAGAGCCCAATGCGGGGCTCGGACCCATGAACTGTGAGATCATGACCTGAGCCAAAGTCGGCCGCTTAACCGACTGAGCCACCCAGGCACACCATGTGCTATCTTTGAATCTTGTAACAGTCCTGAAAGGTCAGCAGGAGCAAGATCACAATCCCATTTCGCAGATGAGGAAGCTGAGACCCACCGAGAGAGAGAGAGAGAGAGAGAGAGAGAGAGAGAGAATGACTGGCACAGAGTCACAAGCCATCAGTGACAGTGTTTGAGTGAATCTTTAGTTGACAGCACGCCTGTACCTTCAGACTCATGGAGGAGCCTTCTCCTAGCCTTGCTCTGCTTCTCCTCCTGAGAGCGGGGCCAGGAGGGCAGGTTCCCTCTCCCTTCATCCCCTGCTTGTCCCCGGTGTCACTCACGTAAGTCTGCAGCAGTGTTGACGTGTTCTTCTGCATGTAGAGAGCCAGGCTGTAGGCTTGACTGATGGGCTCAGCTGGGGAGATGGGGGCCCCTGGCCTGAGGGGTGGCAGCAGCAGGGTCAGCAGGCAGAGGGGGGCTGCCGGAGGAAATCGGAGGTCAGATCAAATTCCTGAGCCTACCTGCTGGTTCATTCATTCCTTTTTTTTTTTTTTTAAATGTTTATTTATACTGAGAGAGAGAGAGCAGAGGAGGGGCAAAGAGAGAGGAAGAGAGAACCCAAGCAGGCTCCACTCTGTCCGTGCAGAGCCTGATGTGGGGCTTGAACTCACAAACCATGAGATCATGATCTGAGCTGAAACCAGGAATCAAAACGCTTAACCAACTGAGTCACCGGGCACCCTGGTTCATTCATTCTTGGTAACAATTCCTCAAGTGGCCACAGACTTTGTAGCCTGCAACAGTCTTGTGTATCCAAGTCAGGGCAGAATCACCCTGTAAATAGATTATTTCCAGCCCAGAACATTCCCCTGAACGCCAGACCTTTGTGTTCAACTTCCTGCTTGACATTTTCCCTTGGATATTAAGATTCTCAACTCAAAATATCCAATACTCAACTCTCGATTCCCCTTCTCCCCTCCTCCCCCAGTCTTCCCCACGCGAGGCAAAACCACTTCCGTTCTTCCAGTTGCTCAAAACAAACGTGGGGTCCTCTCTTCGATGCCTCACTCTCTCTTGCTCTCCACATTTACCCCAACAGTAAATCCTATAGGCTCTGTCCTTAAAAGGTAGCCAGTGCAGGTCTGTGTTTCTTGTTCTGAGTGCTCGTGACAAGGATATGATCACTTTGTGAAAATTCATTGAGCTGTACACTTAACGAGTTGTACACTTTTCTATTTGTTATTTTCAATAAAGTTTTAAAACTTGAAAAGATGTATCCAGCATCTACTTCCTTTTCCCTCCTTCCTTTGCTACCACCTGAGTCCCAGCCACCAGCACTTCTCACCTGGACTATTACAGTCTCACCCTCCCAGTCTCTGCTTTCACCCTTCCTTCCCACCCCCCAGCTCCCTGGTCCAACTAAATCCCTCCTCCGCCTGAATGCTCTCTCTGCTCCTACCTCACGCGGTGAAAGTGTGTAAGCCAAAGCCCCCAGTGGCCTACAAGGGCTAGCCCTCTGTATTGGCCGCCCACCTGCTCTCAGGCCTTGGCCCTTGCTGGGCCCTGCAGGACCACCCCCAAACCTTCCCAAGGCTGCCTTCTTCTTGTTCTTCAGGCCTCAATTCAGATAAGCTGTCCTGATTGCATATCAAAAGCCCCTTCCCTTTCCCTGATTTATAGTCTTCAGAGATTTGCTATTTCACGTATTTGTCTACTCATTTGCTGTCTCTCCCCCTTGAATGGTCGCTCCAGGAGAGGAGAAACTTCCCCTGGCTCATTCGCTGCTGGCTCCCCAGCACCTAGCACAGAGTAACAAATCACTGTTGAATGAATGAATGCTGCCAGGAACATCCTTATCCCAGGCTCGTTGGACACTTTTCAAAGTGGGAATATCTGGATTGGAGGATGTGCTCATTTTAAATTTGAGGAAATGCTGCAAATTGTCCCCTTAAAGGGCAGGCCCAGTTATGTTCCCAGTGTGAGGCTCAGAGAGGAGAGGAATCACCTAAGGTCCCCAGCGGGAAGCAATAGAGAGGAGAGGCAAATCAGGATGGCCTCGTTTGTTCCGCTTTCTACATTCCGGAGTTCCCTAAGTTCAGAACTTAAGGGAAGACTGAACGTGAAGGACCATTCATTCATCCATTCCTTCAACAAACTTGGATCACGGCGCTCACCTTCGATCACACAGGCATTATAACTTCCTTACTTAGGACATGGATCGTTTGTCTACAGAATAAAATCTCCATGAGACTATAGATTTTTATCGGTTTGTTCACTGCTGTATCCCCAAATGCTTAGAAAACTACCTAGCACATGTAGCTCGATAAATATTTCTTTATGTTTTTTTTAATTGATTTTTGAGAGAGAGAGAGAGAGAGAGAGAGAGACAGCATGAGCAGGGGATGGACAGAGAGGGAGACACAGAATCCGAAGACAGGCTCCAGGCTCTGAGCTAGCTGTCAGCACAGAGCCCAACGCGGGGCTCGAACTCACGAACCGTGAGATCATGACCTAAGCCGAAGTCAGTAGCTTAACTGACTGAGCCACCCAGGTGTCCCTCGATAAATATTTCTTGAATGAATGAATGAACGAATCATGAATGGAGCCTTCTGCATGTAAGAATTTGGAGGTTCCTAGCATGCAGACAGCCAGATGCATGAGTCATATGGGCCGAGGGCCAGTGAGTACCCTCTTCCCTCCTGGTCTCTAGGCCCTGGCACTCTGTCCCCCTCACTCACCTAGCTGATAGCTCATGCTCTCTCCTTGGTTCCTTCCTTTCTCCAGTCTCTGGGTTCTTCTGGGGCACCTGTCCTCCTGCCCCTCAGGTGGCTTTATACTTGCGCTGAGCCCTGAGGCTGCCCAAGAGGGAGTCACACCCTGGGGTGTGTGTGTGTCAGGGGTGCAGGTGCAGAAGCCCCAGAAGCAAGGGACAGGCAGGGAAGAGGACACTGAGGTGACACCCTAGTCCCCTACAGCCCCCAAACTCGACCTTAAACCCTGGTTGCTGGGAGGGAGGGGTCAAAGGCGGGGAGGGGATTATCAGGGGACAAAGGGGCCGCCTTGCCTTGCTCCCTGCTGCTCCGCACGTCCTGGGATCCTGTTTCTCTTGAGGAGGCGGCCTCCTGCCCCGCCCCAGCCCCACGGGGACCGTGCATTGGGTCCCGGCTCCACTCTAAGGAGTTTGGAAAAGGGATGGGAGTGGTGGCATGTGAACAGCATCGCCAACACCCAGGTACACCCTTAGACATAGGAACACGTGCACGTTTACACACTGGCTGGCGGACAGGCACACACCAGACGTGTGAGCACACTTGGATACACGCATTCAAGTACGTGTGCTGTGCACTGCTTCCTGTCCCAGGTGCTCCGATAGGACTGGAACAAGTCCGACAAAAAACTCTGCCCTCAGGGAGCTGACACTCTAGTGGACATGCCTACACATAACCCGAATCACACACGCCCTGCCAGGCCTACACTTGTTACCCAGGGAGAGTCAGACACACAAGTGCAGATGTGTCCGTAAAGATGCATGCAGACAGGTGAATGCATAGCCACACTCAGCGCCCCCCCCCAGACACATGCGCAGAGCAGACATGTATATATACGGGGTGTTCACACACCATGGTCACGTGTGTGCACACAGACACACATGCAACTGGAGGTTCGGTGTCCTGAGATGTAGCTACATTTTAGTCTCTGCTGTCTTGGAAGATCTTGGGCCAGTGGCTGCCCTCTGCCCAGACATAGCACACGACACACATATTAGACACACAACTAAGGCCCTTTCCAGCTAGAGAAGCCTTGTGGCAGAGAGGGGTACAGGGAGACAGGTGCTGGGTTCTGGTCCTTCTTCAGAGCTTTCCCAGTCTCTCCGTAAGGGAGCATTGTTCAGTTCTCAGTGCCTGTCCACCGTCTGGGTCGGAGCGCTCAGGCAGACCCCTACCCTGCTTCTGTCCAGTCAGGGGATGAAATATCACTCTACCTTCCTCCCTCGTGTGGCGGAAAAAGGCCCATACCCTTCCTGCAAAGGTAGGAGATACATCTGTTCATTCATTCATCCGTGTGTACATTCAATCAGCAGGTATCGATGGAGCCTCCACTGTGTGCTGGTACCAGGATGAATCATAAGATGGGCCACCTCCCTGCCTCACAGGCTCACAGCCCAGAGTTCACAACAAACGTGCAAAAAAATTCCTGAAGCAAAGAAGTGCTAAGAAGCCAAAATAGGCTGATGTGATTAGCTGGGGGTGGGAGGTGAGGGGTTGAAGAGACTGAGATAAGGAGCCTGCAGCCCAGAGAGGGGCAGCTACTTACCTGGAGTCACACAGCAAGGCCAGAACAGATCCTAGACTCCTGCCCTCCAGCTTGGGACCAGTTCTGGGTTGTCCCCTCGGAACTGTGAGCTGAAAGAGGGAGGAGGTTGAAGGAAAGATGGGCTCTGAGGTGGGGGATCCTAAATTGGGTCTCTGAGGCCAGGAGTTGCCAGGGCTGCCAGAAGGGGCCCGTGCTGGGCAGACAGTGATGTCAGGGGATTAGCTTAGGCCCTTTGAGTGGGTGCACTGAGGCGTAGGCCAGGCCAGGTAATGAAGGGGGAGGTGGCAGAGGAGGAGGGCAGGAAGGGAGGAGGGGAAGAGGGAGGCAGATACTCGATCTGGTGCTATTCACAGGTGGACGGTGGACGTGGGGCTGGGCCTCACCTGAGAGGGCTGGCTCATCCTCACCCGACCCCATCACATTCTGCTTCTCTTGGGGGCTTCACTTTCTCTCTCTCTGGACCACTAGGTTCCCTTCGCAGCTGCAGGAACTGGCCCCCAGCCCTGGCCCAGCTTTAGCCCCAGGCATCTGTCTTGGGAAGGTCATCAGCTCTGCCACCCTGTCCGGCCCCACCTCACAGGCCGTCTGTCTCCATCTCTGTTTTGGTCTCACCAAAAGCTGCTGCCCAAGGATCCCCCCACAACTTAGGAGCCAGCAGACTTGGGTGTGAGTCCTGCCTTTGTCCACTGCTAGCTGGGACCAAACTCCCCCGCCTCCCACCTCTCTGACCCTCAGTTTGTTTCCTCATCTGCAAAGCAGGTAAAAATTCCCACCACCCAGGCTCTCGCTGACCCCACCCACCAGGGGCCTTGACCCGCCCCCCGCTCCTCCCAGACCTCCAAGCGTTACCCCAATGGCACATAAAGCCTCCAACCAACGGCAAAAGCCTTGATGCTGCACAACCCCATGTTTGGAGGCCAGTCCCCACAGGCCATACATAGGTCCCCAAGGATTCTTTTCCCAGGACACTCAAGCACGACCCCAGCGTCATCCAGCAGGTCACATAAGGAGACCCATGCAGACCAAATAAATGTGAACTTCAAACCAGATCCTCACCCTGACCCCAGTATTAAGCCTAACCCTATTTGCACCCCTACCTCTCCAGGCAAAGAGAACAGCAAGTGCAAAGGGATGGCAGCGTGCATGACAGTTTTCAGGAAGAATCAAGGCCAGCAGAGAGAGCAAAGAGACTAGTGGTTGGTGAGGTATGACAGGTTGGAGAGAGCAAGAGTCACCTTGTCCCCTCCCGCCATCCCCACATTGAGTGTCAGGTGAAGGAACACAAACATGATGGTTCCAGCTCGAGGCTCTGCACAGCCCAGCCACGGAGGCCGGTCTACTGAGAAGAGCGCCTGATCTCTCGAAGCGCCCTCGTCAGCGCCTCATCCTAATGGGTGGCAGCACGGAGGGGTGTTGAGGCCTCTTGGAAGATAGGGCCCCAGTGCAGGGATCATCGGGATAAGGAGCATAGCCCGCTCCATTCAAACCCCATGGCCCTCCGCAGCACTGTTCCAGAGCCCCAGCCCGTAGCCAGGGAGGCTGGGCGCCTGTCCTGGGGCACACAGCCTGGCAGCTCAGCCTCATCGCCTCCAACATTTCTCCAGCGCTTCTTAGGGGCCTGGTGTTGTTTGAAGCCCTTCTTTACGTTACCTTATGCTTCTTTTACAGAGCCCCATGGAGTGGATGCTACTGTGTTCCCATTTCACAGATGAGGAGATTGAGGCACAGCAAGGTTAAATGATCCCCTCAGGGTCACATGGTTAGCAGGGAGCAGTGCTAGGATTTGAACCCAGGCTCCAGAGCCAGGGCTCTTTATTATTATCATCATCTATGATCTCTGGGGCTTGCCACTTTCCAGTTCATGAGCCCAGCCCACAGCCTCTGTTGCCCTGGGTTCCCTGCCATTTTGCACATGAGATCCAGGAAGGAATGACATGAGAAGGTGAGAAAGAGAAGAATCCCATTTTTTTACCAGTCACTCTATACCTAGACATTATCTCACATTATCCTTGTAACAACCCTGGCAAATAGGTTTTATGGTTACTAATGAGGTTTGAGGGCTTCAGTGACTTGTCAGGATCAGACAGAGAATGAATTGTAGAGGCCTTGAACTCAGGACTGGTTCCAATGTCTGGGCTATTCCCTGCCATCCCCAGATGAATCTCCTTTGCTGTCCCAATATCTGCACCGCCAGCTGTCCCCATGCTGGTTGGACACCGTGATGGCCAAGTAAGAGACACAGATCCACCAGTGACCTGCCTGTATGTCTTAACCCAGTCCCACCCCAGTCGCTGGCAACATCTGCAATCCAGCCAAACTTTGCCTTTGCTTCCTGAACAGCCCGAGGCTGGAGGAGCAGGGCCAGAGGAAGAGGTATAACCAGAGGCGTGTCTTAGGAGCAGAGTCTGATGGGGGATCAGGATTAGGGTGTTGGTTTAAAAACTGGGAGAAAGTGGAGAGCCAGAGGGCTGTCCTATGTTCAGCAGCTGCATATTGAATCTTCACTGTGAGACCCAAATTTTCCAAAGAAGTGACATATAAATGGTCTGGGCAACTGAGCAGACTCTACCAAATAAGAAAAACCACCCCAAACTCTGCCGTATTAAACACTATGTGACAGAGATGGGGAACTGGACAAGTAGATCAATGGAACAGAAAGACCAGGAATAGACCCATGTATACATAGGAATACAGGCCATGATAATAAGGGGCATTTAAAATAGGGGAGGGGGTGTCTGGGTGGCTCAGTCAGTTAAGTGTCCGACTTCGGCTCAGGTCATGATCTCACGGTTCGTGGGTTCGAGCCCCGTGTCAGGCTCTGTGCTGAACGCTTGCTCAGAGCCTGGAGCTTGCTTCAGATTGTGTCTCCTTCTCTCTGTTCCTCCTCGCTCACGCTCTGTCTCACTCTATCTCTCAAAAATAAATAAAAATGTAAAAAAAATTTTTTTTAATATAGGGGAGGGGGCACCTGGGTGGCTCAATTGGTTGAGGGTCCAACTTGGCCTAAGTCATGATCTCACAATTCAGAAGTTCGAGGTCTGGGTCAGCCTCACTCCTGTCAGCAGAGAGCCCTCTTCAGATCCTCTGCCCTCCTCTCTCTCTGCTCCTCCCCCGTTCACATGCACTCTCTCTCAAAAATATATAACACATTAAAACTAAATAAATAAAATAAGGGAGGGTAAGGATAAACTGTTAAATTAAAAGGCATTAGGAGAGCTGGAACATTATATGGAGAAGTTTAAATGAGATCCTGTGATGCATGCAGCTGGTGTCCCACCCAGACCCCTTTTACTAGCAGGGCACCTATCTACTGGCTGGAGTGACTTCCTGCTACTGGTGACTCACAGCTGCTTCTTTCTCCCTCTGGCGCATGGACCCGTGTGGTGGACACACTGCCATTTGCTGTACCATCAAGAAGCGGCTGGCCGGTTAAAGTAAGAGTTGTGGAGACCATACAGCGTTATCTTTTAGATTGCAACGTATACCTTAAACCAATGGCTGTTTCACGGTGCCGTGCCCGAGAACACAGGTATATGAGTCTAGAAATCTGGGACTAGAAGCAGGAGTGGTCCTGCTTACCATCACTCCCAGTAACCTCCTTGGGGAATTTGTGCTACCAGCCCCCTAACTTCAGGTCTTATGGGTCTAGAGATCCTAATTCCCAGAGTGTGGAGGGACATTCCTGCAAGGCGACATGGCAAGAGTCCCAGTGAATTTTGAGCTACACCTGCTGCCTGGTCATTTTGGTCTCTTTGTGCCAACAGACCAGCAGGCAGAGAGAAGACTTGCTAAAGGTCATCACCAGAAGGTAGGACAGCTGGTATGTAATAGGGGCAGGGAGGAACATGTTTGTCACCCAGGTAATCCATTGGGACTTCTCCAGATACCTATGCTGAGTTTTATTTGTAAGTGGGCAATAGCCATGGCCTGATAGGGCATGATAACTAGGGACTCAGCCCTTCTGGGATGAGGGCCAGGGTCAATCTACCAGTCAAGCTATTGAGACCAGCAGAAATATTAGCTGAAGCCCAGAGTAGAAGGGAAGGGGAGGGCTAGAATAACTGAGTGGCAGAGGAAGGAGATGATGACTATCCGGGGAGGCTCTAGAGCTAATACTTGTCTAGGTTTATCTAGAAATTGTGACCGATCAGAGTGCTAGAGAAGCTGTACCTGGATGGAGTGAACTTCAAGGGAAAAGCAAGCAGATCTGAGCAGTGCCAAGGTGAAGTGTCGCGTGCTGCTGGCGCCTCACCAGACCCCTTTACCAATAGTATACCCATCGCCCAGCTGCCCCCATCTCTGGAGAACTGCCCAGCACTCCTCCTCCTGGAAGACCTTGGCCAATGGCAGACTGGCACAGATGTGTGGAAGGCCTCACCTCCAGGTGGCACTAACCCATTAGTACAATCTGAGCTCCAGAGCTTTCTTTAGTATCCAACTAAAGCGAGTCAACAGTAGGGCGCCTGGGTGGCTCAGTCAGTTAAGTGCCCAACTTCAGCTTAGGCTGTGATCTCACAACCCATGAGTTCAAGCCCTGCATCAGGCTCTGTGCTGACAGCTCAGAGCCTGGAGGCTTCAGATTCTGTGTCTCCCTCTCTCTCTGCCTCTCATCCACTCATGCTCTGTCTCTCAAACACAAATAAATGTTTAAAAAAAAAAAGCTAGTCAACAGCCAAGACCATACTCTTGCTCAGTTTTCCTCACTGCCCTATTCTGATGACCTCATTCTTCTTCTGAGAACATTGCCTGTGTAACTTGGTCAAGAGTCCCCATCTAAGGCTATTTCTGGGGACCCTAAACTACAGCAGACCCCCTTCTAACACCATTAAGAATAAATAAATGGTAGATTAAAGATTTACATGCAAAAGAGATCCCTGAAATTATAAGCAAAAACAGAATATTTTAAAAGCTTGAGCATTATTTACAATAGCCAAGACAAGGCAACAACCTCAGTATCCATGACAGATGAATGTATAAAAAAATGTGGGGGTGCCTGGATAGTTCAGTTGGTTAAGCGACCTACTTCAGCTCAGGTCATGATTTCGTGGTTTGTGAGTTCGAGCCCCGGGTCAGGCTCTGTGCTGGCAGCTCAGAACCTGGAGCGTGATTCGAATTCTGTGTCTCCCTCTCTCTCTGCCCCTCCCCTGCTCGTGCTCTGTCTCTCTCTGTATGTCAATAATAAATAAACGTTAAAAAATATTAAAAAAGAAAGAAAGCAAAAACGTGGTTTAGGGGCACCTGAATAGCTCAGTTGGTTGAGCCTCCAACTGTTGGTTTTAGCTCATGTCATGATCTCACGGTTCATGGGTTCGAACCCTACATTGGGCTCTGAGCTGACAGTCTGACAGTGCAGAGCCTGCTTGGGAGTCTGTCTTTTCCCTTCTGTCTCTCTGCCCCTCCCCCACACATTCTCTCTCTCCTCTCTCAAAATAAATAAATAAACTATTGAAAAAGTGTGGTGTGTACATACAGCAGGATACTACCTAGCCATAAAAAGGAAGGAAATCCTGATATGTGTAACAACATGGATGAACTTTAAGGGCATTGTGCTAAGTGAAATAAGTCAGACCAAGAAAGACAAACACTGTATGATCTAATTTATTTGAGAAATCTCAAAAAACCAAATGTACAGAGAGATCAGATTTGTGTTGTGAGGTGGGGGTTGTGAAGATGGCCAAAAGGTAGAAATTTCCAGTTATTGACTATAGTTGACAGTGCTGTGTGACATATCTGAAAGTTGCTAAGAGAGTAAATCCTAAAATTTCTCATCATGGGGGGGAAACATTTTTGTGTAACTACATGAGGTGTTATATGTCAATTACATCTTAAAACTGGAAGATAGAAAAAGAAAACCCTGGGCTAATAGAAAGCTTTCTTTTTAAAAATATTTTTTAGGCTTATTTATTTATTTTGAGAGAGAAAGAGAGAGAGCATGAGTGGGGTAGGGACAGAGAGGGAGGGAGAGAGAATTCCAAGCACGTTCCGCACTGTCAGACTGTCAATTTCTTAAGTCTTCAACATTTCATATGCAATTGAGCTGGTTTTCCCATAAATAGTTTTTAAAATTAAAAAAATTATTTTAGTGAGAGAGAAAACACAAGCAAGGGAGAGGGGCAGAGGGGGAGATAGAGAGAGGCAGGGAATCCTAAGCAGGCTCCAGGCTCAGTGTGGAGCCTGACGCAGGGATTGATCCCACAGCCCTGAGATCATGACCTGAGCTGAAATCAAGAGTCGGACACTCAACCGACTGAGCCACCCAGGCGCCCCATTCTTGTAAGTGGTTTAAGTCGCCTTAGCATGTAGAAGAGACTTTTGTATGGCAAATGGAAAGACCAAGTTGGCTCTCCTGTGCAAGGACTTAAGTGTGTATGTGCTTATCAGTAACACTGAGTGTGTGAGGGTACGTGTGAACATATCCCAAGGCCCAATACCCCCGTTCTACCTACATCCTACTCTCTTTCTCATGAAAGAGGGCAAATCCATGAATCAAGAGAGTACGAAGAGCAACATTTAGGCACAGCATCTTACAAAACATATACTGTGAGGATCATATCCTGCAGATGAGGAATCCCAGAGAGGTGAGGTCACACAATGCCCCGCAGACAGTGTTAAAACCAAGCCTCTAAACCAACTCTATCTGATTCCAGACTTCAATAGACAAAAGAATCCCCTAGGATGCTCTTAGAAATAGATTTTTGGTCCCAACCCAGAGATTCAGTAAGCTCCTAGGAGCCCAGACACCTGCGTTTTTAGTATGAGAACCATTGCCATCCCATCTCCCGGGGGATTCTGGGTCCCACTTTGAGGGATGCTGAATAATACATACAACTCTATCTTCCACATAGGACCAGGCCTGGCAAGAAAAAACCCACAGAGGTAGGTGGACTGTTGTAGATTAAAGAGTTTCAGGAGCTATAACAATGGGATTTGTTATCTTTTGCTGTGTAACAAGTTTCCCTGGAATCTTGTGGTTTGAAATAACATTCATTCTTTCCATTTCTGTGGGTCAGGGGGACCTGGGCTGAGAGGCTCTCAGCCGCCTGCAAACAACGTCAGGGCTGCAGTCATTTCGAGGGGCACAAGTTTCTGCTTCCAAGTTCACTTACGCGGTGTTGGCAGGATTCAGTTCCTCAAGGGTTGTTGGCCTGAGGACCTCAGTTCCTCCCCTGCTTGTAGCGGAGGCCGTTCTCAGTTCTTGTCATGTGGACCTCTCCGTGCGACAGCTCACAACACATCTTGCTTTATTAGAGAAACAGAGGAGGGCGAGAGAAGAGTGTCAAGATGGAAATCACAGCCTTTTGTAGCCTTATCTTGAAAGTATGGTCTCATCACTTTCCCTGATTCTATTCATTGTACAAGCAAGTCACTAGGTCCAGCCTTTGTCAAGCGGAGGGGAAAGCCAGCAGGCAACGATTTGCAGCCATGTCAGAAGCTCCTTATTTCAACAACCAAATGCAACGTGTGACCTTGTTTTGGGTTCTGATTTCAATAAGCCAACTGCACGGAGACATTTACGTGACAATCCAGGAAATCTGAACATGGACTATGTATCAGATGATATTAAGGAATTACCATTATTTATTTAGATGTGACAAATGTCTGTGGTCATGCTAAAGAAAATTCCTTACGTCTTAGAGACATAACCTGAAGAATAGAAATGAAATGTTGTGATGTCTGGGATTTGCTTTAAAATAACGCAAAAGGGGTTGGAGGACGGGAAGAGCGGGGTTACAGTTGAAACTGGATTAGTCATATGTGGGT
Source organism: Suricata suricatta (assembly GCF_006229205.1). Lineage (NCBI taxonomy): Eukaryota > Metazoa > Chordata > Mammalia > Carnivora > Herpestidae > Suricata > Suricata suricatta. The sequence continues at coordinate 21,966,262 of NC_043707.1, forward strand.
AATGGTTACATGGATATGGGGGGTATTATAATGCTCCTACTTTTACATGTGTTCAAATTTTCCACAATAGAGTTAAAAATCAAACTGAATTGAAGCTGTAAGGATGCAGGTCTGAATCAAACTGACTCTATGACAGGCTTCCAATTTCTCCTCAGTCCTTGGAGGCCTAGGTGTAGTTGTCTCAGAATCATTAGACAGTAAAAGGGCACACATTGCCCAAGGCAGAAGGGACCACCCTTGTAACACCCTTAACATTCCTAAGGGCAGACCTAGAAATAGAAGCTATAGGTAATCACTTATTGCTTAAGGCTGGTTACACCCTACGTGAGGGTCCTGGGTCCTGGGTCCACTCTGTAATTGGTTAACACTTTAAATATTGTGATTGGGTCCCGCCAAAAGTAACGAACACTCTGGATGATGTGTATGGTTAAAGTTACTGCCAACGATGTTATGCTATAATGATCGGACCCCTGTACCTGTGTCACAATTTCCTGTAACTCCCCCTTCTCAAACCCACAAAGGCCCTGCGCCCCGCTTTGTCCGGGGCTCTCAGCACGGATCGACTGCCCCGGCCGGTAAAGTCTGTGAGCCCGAGCTTAGGCCCCAGCGAGCCTGAGCCCATAATAAAGCCCTTTGCTTTTGCATGCGTAACTTGGTCTCCCTGGCGGTCTCTGGTTTTTGGGGACGATAATGAAATCTTGGGCATAACAAAGCTAAAAATGGTACACTGCAGGGTGAGAGAACATACAAAGTTTAACACTGTTGCATACTGGGTGTATTTTAATTGTTGGAAAAGACAATAACAAGAGCAACATTTCAGATGGGGAAAGATGACCGTAGCTATGAAAAAGAGGGGAAAAAAAGGAAGGAGGGGGTGAAAAGAAGGAGGAACAATGACGTAGGCTTGGCAGGCAGCTGGCTACAGGAGGTGGCTGCCCCCTGACCTTTGCTTAACCAGAGAGGGATTCATTCTAGCGGAACTGAGAGCTTGGGGCAGCAGCAAAGCCAAGCCCTCAGGATTTCTGGTATCTGTAAAGGACTAGCTGGAGTTTCTAGAGTTTGCCCTGGGCCTAGAGGGATCGGCAACTGGGCCCATTTCAGGAAGGGCATGGAGGCAAGGAGCCTAGTATCAGCTGGTGGGGAGGTATTACGTGGGGGCTCAGGGTTCTCCACTGTGCATTAGAGGAATGCCAGTTCTGTGCAGGAGGCCACAGTCTTGTCTTACAGATCCTAGAGGGTGCGGAGAATAAATCCCAGTCCCTCATCTCTAGACATTCTGGATTAGGCCAGGAATTTTGCATCAAAGCTGCCTAGCATGGGGCTTGGTATACAAGAAGTATTTAATGCCCATTTATTCAAGCTAGTGGTAGTGGTAAGTGATCCTCAACCAATCAGATGCGCACCTCAGAATTTTTCAGAAAACATTCGATTCTTTACAATCGTGGTGATTCTTTACAAAGGTAACGTAGCCATTTTGGGACAGGTCTCATTTGGTCCAACATGCAAAAAGGGCCAAAATGCATCTGATCAGTGCAAGGATTTTCTCCCACCCAGTTCCCCTCCCCGGAGGCAACCAAGCCTACTTGTTTCTCCTGGATATTGTCAAGGACATTTTATGTATATGTAATCAAATGTGTATGTTTGGATTTTGCCTTTTTAAAACAAACAGTAGCAAACCACACACGTTATTCTGCACCTTGCTTTTTTCACTCAATTTTCTCAATCATTTGGAGTGACATAGATAGAGCTGGAGAATATAATGCTAAGGGAAATAAGTCAGAGAAAGAAAACACTATATGATTTCACTAATATATAAAATTTGAGAAACAAGACAAAGGGAGGAAATAAAGAGAGAGAGAGAAAGTGAGAGAGAGAGATTGGCAAACCAAGAAACAGACTTTTTAAAAAATTTTTTTAATGTTTTATTTATTTTTGATACAGAGAGAGACAGAGCATGAGAGGGGGAGGGGCAGAGAGAGAAGGAGACACAGAACAGGAAGCAGGCTCCAGGCTCTGAGCTAGCTGTCAGCACAGAGCCTGACGCGGGGCTCGAACCCACGAACGTGAGATCTGACCTGAGCCGAAGTCGGAGGCTTAACTGACTGAGCCACCCAGGCACCCCAAGAAATAGACTCTTAACTATAGAGAACAAACTGACGTTGCCAGAGGGGAGGTGCAGGAGGGGATGAGTAAAATCAGTGATGGAGATTAAGGAGGGCACCTGTCCTGATGAGTGTTGGGTGATGTATGGAAGTTTTGAATCACTATATTGTAGTGGGGCTGGAACTCACAGACCTGAAGATCATGACCTGGGAGGAAGTCGGACACTGAATCACTATATTGTACACCCAGAACTAACATACCAGTGTATATTAACTAACTGGAATTAAAATAAAAACTTAAATACAAAAATAAAAAACAATGTTGCTCAAATATCCTCTCGTACTAGTTCTTTGTTTTATCGGTTTGTTCTATTTTTACAAAAAAGTGGAAGTAACTGAAATATAGTTTGAAAAGTTTCCAAGTGATATTCTGAGTTCATTGCCTAATTTAAACCTCTAACTTCAATATCCATTCTAAGCTAGAAGATTTGTTGCAATTATGTTCCTCTTTCCCCCCACCCCGCCCCATTATAGTATAGTGGTTTGTTGCTGTTTATTATGGTCAAATACATCATATATATATGTATGTATATATATATATATATACACACACACATACACACATATATGTATATATATAATTGTTGGAAAGGACAATAACAAGAGCACAAAATTCATCATTGTATTCATTTTGAAAATTATTTATTTATTTTGAGAGAGATGTGGGAGGGGCAGAGAGAGAGAGAGAATCCTAAGCAGGCTCTGCACTGTCAGTACAGAGCCCGCTATAGGGCTTAAACTCATGAATCATGAGATCATGAACTGAGCCAAAACCAAGAGTCAGACACTTAACTGACTGAGACAACCAAGTGCCTCACCATTTTATTCATTTTTAAATGTACAGTTCAGTGGCATTAATTTTCCTTGTGCACCATCAGCACTATCTATCTCTAGAACTTTTTAGTTCTCCAACTGACACTATGTACTCAGTAAACACTAACTCTCCATTCTCTTTCCCAGGGGCCCTGGGTAACCACCATTCCACTTTGTCTCTAGGATTTGATTACTCCAGGTACCTCCTGTCAGGGGAACGATACAGTATTTGTTCTTTTTTTTCTGGTTTGTTTCACTTATGGTTCATTCACATTTTGGAGTGTATCAGAATTTTATTCCCTTTTAAGGTTGGAAAGTATGAGTACATACACCACTTTTTACCTCTCCAGCCATCATCCACTGGTAGACACTTAGTTTGCTTCCACCTTTCGGTTGTTGTAAACAATGCTGCTATGACGATGGGTGTACAAATATCTGTTCAAGCCTCTGTTTTCAATTCCTTTGGGCACATACCTCAAAATGGGACTGCTAGATCATATGGCAATTCTATCTTTCATTAACTAGTCAATTACACATTAAATTCATTTTTTTGAGGACCCACCATACTGTCCTCTACAGTGGCTATTTATTTTACATTTCCATCAGCAAAGCGCAAGGATTCCAATTTCTCATACTTGCTCACACTTGTTATTTCTTGTTGGTGTATTTGTTTTTAAATAATAGCCATCCTAAACAGTGTGAAGTGGTCATCTCCTCATTGTTTTGATTTTCATTTTCCTAGTAACTAATGAGGTTGAGCATCTTTTGGTGTGCTTATTGGCCATGTGTATATCTTCTTTTTTTTAAATGTTTTTTAAAAATTTATTTTGGGGAGGTGGGGCAGAGAGAGACAGAGACAGAGACAGAGATAGAGACAGAGAATCCCAAGCAGGCTCTCCATGGTCAGCACAGAGCCTGATGTGGGGCTTGAACTCACAAAATGTGAGATCATGACCTGAGCTGAAATCAAGACTCAGAAGTTTAGGGGCGCCTGGGTGGCTGAGTCGGTTAAGCGTCTGGCTTTGGCTCAGGTCATGATCTCACGGCTCATGGGTTCGAGCCCCGAGTTGGGCTCTGTGCTGACAGCTAGCTCAGAGCCTGGAGTCTGTCTTTGGAATCTGTGTCTCCCTCTCTCTCTGACTCTCCCCTGCTTATGCTGTTTCTCTCTCTCAAAAATAAATAAAAAACACTAAAAAAAAAAGACTCAGAAGTTTAACCAAATGAGCCTCCTAGGTGCCCCTGTATATCTTCTTTAGAGAAATGTCTATTTCATCTGCAGCTACATTCTTAAAGATACACATTTAAAGCTTAAGGACTAGGCACCGAAGTGACTCAGGTGGTTAAGTGAGTCTTCTTCATTTTGGCTCAGGTCATGATCTCATAGTTCGTGGGTTTGGCCCCCACACTGGACTCCGTGTTTTTTTTTAAATGTTTTATTTATTTTTGATACAGAGAGAGACAGAGCATGAGAGGGGGAGGGGTAGAGAGAGAAGGAGACACAGAATCGGAAGCAGGCTCCAGGCCCTGAGCATATCAGCACAGAGCCCGACATGGGGCTCGAACCCACGAACGTGAGATCATGACCTGAGCCGAAGTCGGAGCCTTAACCAACTAATCCACCCAGGCACCCCATGGACTCCATGTTGACAGTGTGGAGTCTGCTTGGGATTCTCTCTCCCTCTCTCTTTGCTTCCCTCTCCGCTTGTGCTCTAACAATTAACTAACCTCAAAATACATAAATAATAAATAAATAAATAAAAGTAACAGGACTAGGTGACTTCCTGCCACATTAGCCATTGGAAGTTAATTCTTAATGTTCCTCTCACTCTTTCCCTATATCCACATTTTTGTTGGTTATATTACTGGCTTTAGTTTTTTAAATATTTATAACATTTATAGTATATTCTATTCTGCAGCTCTAATTTCCTTAATTGTTTAGTTTTGGACTGATTAAAATATTCCCAAAGGTAATCACTGATTTTTTTATGTGGACTCATCTCTTGCTTTAGGTAGATTTTTATCTTCAAATAGATTTTTCAAGAAAAGATCATGCCCTTTCTATCCTACCTAGAGAGGAATCCACTCTGCATTGCCCCTAGTTCCTAAGGAAAATCTTTTTGTAAAATAAAAGGTTTAAATTGTGGTAAAAACATTATATAGGTATTTATGTGTATATTATATATGTATATATATATAAATTTGCAACTTTTAAAAAATGCTTATTTATTTTTGAGAGAGAGAGCACAAACAGGGGAAGGGCACAGAGAGGGAGACACAGAATCTGAAGCAGGCTCCAGGCTCTGAGCTGTAAGCACAGAGTCAGACGCAGGGTTCCAACTCACGGTACCGTGAGATCATGACCTGAGCTAAGTCGGATGCCTAACCGCCTGAGCCACCCAGGCGCCCCTGAGGTCTGTCATCTTTATATTTTAATGCCTACGTGGTTGAATTGTAGCATTTTCAACTCCTGTAAATGCTAGCAATAAGTGCTCATGATAAAAATGTCAAACGGTAGAGTAGGGTGTAAAATGTAAAGTAAAAGTCTTCCCGTATCGTATATATGCAATCTCACTCTGCCACCCCCCTACCCACCGGACGGTGGGTGCAGGCACAGAGCCTGGCACTGGGGTGCTATACATACAGTGTAAGAAATAGTTTTGACCCTCAATAGGCTCATTCTGGTTGTCTCAGTTAGTGGAGTGGGGCCAATAATGCTTACATTTGGACTGAAGCGAGTTGGGAGAGGACTGTGGGGCACTGGTGAGTACATGTTCTATCCAAAGTGATAGCTTTTGCTCAGGTCCAGTCATTTCTTGTTCAAGGAATAGAGATTCAGCCTGGCTAGATTTCAGGATTTCAAGTGAAAATGGAAATCCATTTTTGCAGGAGATATTTTTGTTGCTATGCCAAACATTTGGCTGGATTTGATCAGTTTCTGGATGTTGCAGTAGTCCTCAGGATGGACTCTGGAGTTCTGGGTTTGAATCCTGGCTCTACAACTCCTCAGTCCTAGTTTCCTCATCTATAAAATGGGATTCTACCTCATTGGATCCTTCTGAGGATCAAATAAGATGCTGAAAGCACTTAATAACATGTGAGTTGGATACCTCATAAGGCTTACAATGTAATGAAAGAGTCAATAAATGAACTTCATCTGGGACTGTAGGAAGACTTCACTGGGCCAGTGGCATTTAAACAGAAACCTGAAGAATGAATAGTTAATTGGGTAGAAAAGTAGGAAAGAAGGGGAAGGAAAGACCCCTGAAAAATCCCTGAACAATCATCCAAGCCAATGCTAAACCACTGAGGACATAGAGGAGACGATCCTCTGGAAGCCCAGGATTTCTTGACAAAGTGGCAACTGGAAGGAGCTTCAGTTCAGCCTGAGGGAGTCCCTGCAAACTTAAAGGACCTCACACTACTCTGGCCTCGGTTAACTTTCTGGACAGAAAAATCACACACACCAGGTCTTCCGCAGGGCTCTCTAACCCTCTGTCTCAAACAGAAGAGAAATGGGGGCAAGGGTGTGGCCTTGGGGTCAGAAGTGAGTAGTTTTCCAGGCAGAGGAGGAAGCTTAAGAAGGCAGGTCAGAAGGTTCAAAGGTGGGAAGTAACCCCATTTGCTCCGGCAGCTGAGGCGTCTAGAGGGGTGCCTCCAAGGCTGGCTGGACTGTATGCAGAACCTGCAGCTTCTGGCTGAGGAATCTGGCCGGCCGCAGGACCTCAGTCAAATGGAGAATGGGCGCCCCCTGGGAGCAGTGCTCGGTAGTGGACGCTGGAGGACCGATGAAGGGGGCGGGGAGACGAGGGGGTGCGGCTCAAGATGGGGGTAGACAGCCTGCCACAATTTTCTTCTCACAGGAGCTGACCCCGTTCGGCACGATGGATTCCTGGGACCCCAGAAAAGCTGGGCAGGAAGGGACCTCGAAAAAGGAACTACCAACACGTGCCCCGTGTCAGGCCCTGAGCTGGGCACTTTCGTGAACTGTGTCCTAATACACCTAACTCTACTTGGAGGTAGGTATCCTTATCCCCATTTTTCAGATAAGAAAACCGAGGTTTGGTGACTTCCCAAGCAGGGGCGGGGATTTTGTATGACTCCAGAGCCTTTTCCCTGGAGTCCTCAAGACAAGGAAGATACCTATTCCATGAGGTTTGGGGGAAAAAGCATCGGGTGTGAGGCACCCATGCTTTCCAAGGGACAACAGCATGACGGTACTTTTGGCGAGAACCACGCCTCCCTTGTCGCGACAATACTGAATACTGTTGCTTTCCTTGTTAAGAGCCTTACCATCAAATATGAAGTCCTTGCCACACGCGGGGGCGGACATTATCTATTCCTTAGATCGCCCGGACGTCTTTCTCCCTCACCCGCATTGATTCCCACTGGTGACATAAATTCTCCCCCTCCACCAGAGAGTGAAGGCGTGGGACTACATTTCCCGGCAGGTCGTTCAGAAAGAGGCGGTGGGGAAAGGAAGACAGAGACTCTCGCTTTCCGTAGGCTCGCAATTTGGCGTGTCCGCCGTTATGCACATTTCGACAGCCCTCGTCCTTTCTCTGGAGAGCTAAGGAAGGGACTACGTCCCCCAGCAGGCACTGCCGCAGAGAGCGAGTGATGGGCCGCCATCATTACTGTAGTCCTTTTTCCCTTTTCCACAGGGAGCAGCCTTAGTGCGCGGACTACAAACCCTAGGTTCCCGTCACCCTTCCCTTCGGCCGGCATCTTCCCCGGTTGTCCCCGCCCCATTCCCCTTCCATTGTCTCGACTAAAGTAATGGAGCGGAGCTGGGAAGACTGCAACTCCCGACAAGCTCTGCGCCACCGGGAGTGGGATTTCGATATTACGGGCGGGCGAAGAGCCCAAGGTTGCAGAATGAGGCGACGGGGAGAGGCCAGGTAGCCTGCCATCTTGATGGTAGTCTCCTTATTCTCGCGGTTCCGCCATTCTTATGGCACACTAGAAGGCTAGAAAACTACTACTCCCATCGCACCTCATAAGACCGCTGCTAGTCAGGTGTACGCCCCTCCTTCCTCCATCTTGTTTGTAGTCCTCATTCCTTTTCACCTTTCCATTGTTCCTGACGAGTAGAAATGGCAGCGGGAAGGCAGCAGATGGACTGCGACTCCCGTCAGGTACCACACACGCGGAGGGTTGTGGACAGGAGGGCGTGTGAGTGCCTGGGAAGGAGGTCGGGTCGGGGGAGAAGGCCATCTTGTTTGTAGTCATCGTTCCCGCTCCTTCTCTATCCTCTGCAACGGGGAGCCTCGGGGCAACCGGACTATAACTCCCGGCATCCTCGACTCCCGGCTTGGCACGCCCTTCGCCATCTTGTTTGTAGTCCCCGCCGGCCCCAGCGTCCCATTGTTCCCACGGTATCACCGGCGTCCGCAGGACTACGATTTCCGTCGTGCCGTGCGCGTGTTCGCCCTGGAAAGTGGAGGTGGTGGGGAAAGGGGGGGGCAGGGGGCGGGGTTCCTCTGGGAGAAGGAGGGAGTAAAGAGGAGGAGGAGGAGGGAAGGAGGAGGGAGGGGTGGGGGAAGAGAGGAGGAAGGAGGAAGGAGCTCAGGAGGGATGAGAGAGGCGGCCAGGGCCCCGGGCCGAAGCAACGCGGGGCTGGGGGACCAGGGGGGCTGAGGCACCCCAATTGCCCCCTCCCCCTTTCCCTGCCTCCTCCCATCCTTTCCTTCCACCTTCCAGCTTAAGGAAGGGGATTTATTCAAATTTTATTTAAATCCCTATCTCCGGAGGGTCGCGCGCTGGGGGGAGGGGGCGAGGGCGGGGGCGCGCGCAGCCTGGGGGGGCGGGGCCGAAGCAGCTTCCTTCACCCCCCTCCGTTCACCCCGTAGCCCTAGGGCAGGGGGCCGCAGTCTAGGGGCGGCCCAGGGGAGGGGGGCAGGTTACAGGGACCCCCCCCTCCCCGGGAACCGGCGGTGGGCGGGGCTTGAACCCCGGAAACGGCGGGGGGGGTCCAGGCCTGGCCCTGGACCCCTGGGCAGTGGGAGCTGGGAAGGGGCCAGTTAAAGGGCCGGGGGCGCTGGGGAGAGGTGGGGTGGGGGGAGGGGAGCTGTGACTCAGACCCCGGAGTGAGTGGGGCCCGGGCAGAAGCTGAGCACCCTGCGCCCGAGGAGCCCCCGTTGGCCTGGGGGGGCTGAGGGACTGAGCCCCCCAGAGCAGGACCTCCCCCTGGAAGGGCCGCGCCGCAGCCCGTGGGAGGGCCTCGCCCCTGGCGCCCCCCATCTCCACTCGCCGCCGTCCCGGCCTCCGCCGGAGGGAGGGGCCGAGCGCCCTCGGGGGGCCGTGGACCCCGGCGTTCTGAGCGTTCCGCGCCCCGCGCCGCCCGGCCCCCCCGCCGCCGATGGCCGCCGACCCGCCGGGAGCTGCCGAGAAGGGAGAGATGGCTCCCGGGACACGTGTGAGGTGGGTTCATGCGGCTCCTCCTCGCCCCCAGACCTGGGCAGCTCCCACTCCCATTCATCCTCAGCCCGGTCTCTCTCTGCCTTCCCCGCCCCCAGCCTCGCCCTCTCTTAGCTCCAAACTCCTCATCTCCAGCCCTCCTTCCTGTTACCTCTCAACCCTGGGGAACTGGCCTTCCTTCCTAGACCCCGCTTCCCCTTGCAGACCCCCATCCCCGCCTGCAGTCGCCGCCCTCCAGGCCCCTCCCCTGAAGCACTGGAGGGCCCCTTCCCCCCATGGATGGGTCTGGAAGTCCCTGGAAAGGGGGAAGCTGGGGTAAGACTCTGGCCACGAAGAGACCCTCCAGGCCTGCTGAGTCTGTATGGGATCTTGGAGGATCTGGTTTCCATGGGAAGGGGAGCCCAAGGGATTCTAGACAATTAGGAATGGAAAGCAGCCTGGAAAGCTTGGGGGTTGGGGTGGGGGGAAACATGTAGGACTGAGCCTATCCTGAGTTCTGTGGAGATGTCAGGGTGGATTCTAGAATCCCAGGGAATCTGGGAGATTGCCCAGATTGACCTGGGAGATCCAAGAGGAGGGTGTCTTGGGGCAGAGGGAGCTGTGTGAGGAGCAGAGGAGTTGAGATGTTGGACTGAGGAATGGCTGTGAAGCAGCATGGTGGGGAGGGGGTGTCTCAGAGCCCTGGTCAGAAATCTTTAGGGATGGGGGAGGGCAAGCATCCCATTGGGTCTGTTGACAATATTTAGGTTTTGGGGGAAGAGACACTGGGTGGTAGTTGTGTATGAGAGAGAGAGAGAAAGGAGGGAGGAAGAAAGGTCTGAGCTTCTACCCAGGGATCTGTGGGTATTTTGGAGGTAAGTCTGGGACATTTTAGGTTGGAGAATGCATGGGGTGTATTACGTTTGGATAAAAGAGGAAGAGTTGGGGCCTCTGGAAAGTAACTCCACAGAAAAGGAGCCCCTGGCATTCTAAGGAGCTTTGGTGTGGAGATGTCAGTGCAGAGGCCTCAGTCCTTTCCTCATCCCTGGGCTAGGCAAGAGAACACTGAGGAATTGTTAAGAGGAAAGAGGAGTGAGGTCAGGAAGCCAGTTCTCAGGCTCCAAGAGGAGTCAGGTGAGCTGCTTTGGAGAGGGAGGTCTTGAGTGGAGGGAGCGGTCCTCCACGCCCCCAACCCCTGCAGGAGGGATGACTTTCTTGTCTCTTCCTGGTTTAGAGGGCAAGCTCTGGTTGCCTAGGAAAGTGAGGGGGCGGGGTCTGCTAGGAGTTTCCCAGGCCAGGGCCTCGGTGGGCCCACCTGACCTGCCACCATTTACCCATAGCCCTCGGCGTTGCTGACGCCCCCAATGTCGTCGAGCAGCCGGGGGCCGGGGGCCGGAGCGCGCCGACGCCGAACCCGCTGCCGCCGCTGCCGGGCCTGTGTGCGAACTGAGTGCGGGGACTGCCACTTCTGCCGAGACATGAAGAAGTTCGGGGGGCCCGGGCGCATGAAGCAGTCGTGCCTGCTCCGGCAGTGCACTGCCGTGAGTTCTGCCCCCGCCTCACCCAACGCCCCTGGGGCTTTGGGGACCTTCCCCAGCTGGCCCAAGCGTCTTTCTGGGTTGGCTGCCTCTTAGCGTGTACTGTAGAGTTGCTGTCAATGAATTTATTCACTGTTTTATTCAAATGCCCATCAGGCCCATTTTTGTCTTCAGCTCCAAGCTGAGGAACAATGTTAGGGCACCCAGAAGAATCTAACCTAGTGCCTACCTTCATGCTTTTCCTAGCTTCAGAGGCACAGACCCATAGAAGGCTCACCCTGTCTTGTACCCCTCCCTAGAGGGATTTGTGTGCAGAGACACACTTCTAGAGCCAGCCTCTGTGAAGAGGTCTTAGCCTTTGGCCTCTTCCTCACCTGCCATAGTGAACTTGAATTTGAGGCCAGGCTTACCGTTTGTGTGACCTTGAGCAAACACTTTGAACCTCAAGGTATCTTTTCTGTGAAACATTTCCTTTGCTGAGTTGTAGAGATTAAACAGTAGTATGGATGTGAGCGTCTTCAGCTCCAAGGCCCAGCACACAGTAGGTATCTGGAGGGTGTGAATTTCTTCCTTTGAGCTTCCCAGGGCTCCAGAATGTGGCCCTTCTCCTGCTGCATCCTGCACCCCCTCCTGGAGGACCACTGCCTCCTTTTCCTTCCAGCCACTTTTTGCTGCCTCTTTACCCCACAGCACCCCCTTCTCTCCCTTTGTACCCAAACCCTTGCCTTGCTTTTTCTGTTCCTCCTTTCCTGACCTACTTTTTCCTTGGGCCTGTCTCCCGACCTTCAGCATCTCTCAGATGACTCCGTGTTACCACTGCCCTCCCCAAAGTCGAGTTGTCTGAAGGCTGCTCTCTTGCCCACGGGACCTTTTAGTGTTCCTGGGAGGCTTGCCCAAACCTGGTTCATTGTAAGCTCCAGAGCAACCCTGGGCTGGCCATTGAGCAAGCTCAGAATCATCCCACTCTGCTGCTGCATCTTCGGGAGCTCACTCTCTCAGTTGTAGTGTCATATCTGCCATGGTTTTTCTCTTCAGCAAAGCTTGCTACAATTTTCAGGGCCACACACACAGACCCTGACTCCAGCTGCAACATTTCCAACAGGGATAACAACTATGTATCTAGTGCCTTTCATGCATTACCTCATTCTTCCAATAGTCCTGCAGAAGAAAAATGCCTAGCACCATTTTATAGATGGAGAAACAAAGACATAGGGGGGTTAAATCACTTGTTCAAGGTCACACTGCCAAAAAGGAACAAATTGAGGATTTGGTCTATCTTGGCCCGTGGGTTCTGAACTTCAGCATCTGGCCAGGCTCCCCAGAAGGAAGGGTCTCCCCTGTTGCTTGCTTTCAGGTCCCTAATACCCCCTCTTCCCCAACAGCCCGTGCTCCCACACACAGCTGTGTGCCTCTTGTGTGGGGAGGCTGGAAAGGAGGACACAGTGGAGGGAGAGGAAGAGAAATTTGGGTTGAGCCTCATGGAGTGTACAATCTGCAATGAGATCGTCCACCCTGGCTGCCTGAAGGTGATGGCCCTGGGGGCCCTGGAGTCTGAAGGTGATGGTCCTGGGGAATGCTGCCTCTGGGTTTACTGGCACCCTACATCCACTCCCTGCCCTCTGCCTACAGATGGGGAAGGCTGAGGGTGTCATCAATGCGGAGATCCCTAACTGCTGGGAGTGCCCTCGCTGCACCCAGGAAGGCCGGACCAGCAAGGTAAGGACAGGAGCTGGGCTGGGTGCTGGACTCTGGGAATGCAGTGGGTCGGAGAGCTGGATAGAACCTCACCCCTAGCTTCCATCTCCCCAGGATTCAGGTGAGGGACCAGGCCGCCGCAGGGCTGACAACGGCGAGGAGGGTGCCAGCCTGGGGAGTGGATGGAAGCTGACGGAGGAGCCGCCGCTTCCACCACCCCCACCCAGGCGCAAGGGCCCCCTACCTGCTGGGCCCCCCCCAGAGGACGTGCCTGGGCCCCCCAAAAGAAAGGAGAGGGAGGCAGGGAATGAGCCCCCCACCCCAAGGAAAAAGGTGAGCCAGGGAGCATACTCACTGGGTCTAGCCCAAGGGATTCTGGGAGCAGTAGTCTTGTTCCTTTTGGGGGAGGGTGGGCCTGGGACGCTGCATGCTGTAAGTTCCCCAAGGGGTTTTTGGGAGATGTAGTTTAGGAGGTGTTAGGAGGAGGTGGAGCATTCTCTGTGGGGAGGAGAGGAACAGGTACTGGGGAGGTGCAACTGGTACTGGGGAGGTGCAACTGGTACTGGGCAGGGAAGCTTTGGGAGCCCAGGGTGCTTCAGGTAGGAGGGAGAGAGCATGCTCAATTTAGCTGCCAAAGAGGAGGAAGGAGGGGCTGGAAAGGGCCTGAGGGGGAAGAAAGAGAAGATGAGAGCATGCTCAGTGAGCCAAGACACTGTTTGGGAGGTGAGCATGCTCAGAGTTCTTCCTGAGATGGGGGCTTCTGGGATTTGTAGTCTAGGAAGAGAGCATGGCTCTTAGCTTTATGGACAATGAGGGGCTAATGGGGTCTCTCCCTTTCCCCATATTTCCCTCTTACTCTGGTAGGTGAAAGGAGGCCGAGAGAGGCACCTGAAGAAGGTGGGTGGAGATGCCTGCCTCCTCCGAGGATCGGACCCAGGCGGCCCCGGCCTTCTGCCCCCCAGGGTTCTGAATCCGAGCCAGGCTTTCTCGTCCTGCCACCCTGGGCTCCCTCCCGAGAACTGGGAGGTGTGCCGGGGACCTCCTCCCTCCCCCTCCCACCTTTCCTTGCCCCACCCTCCATCCTGGAGACAGAGACCTGTCCCTTCGTGCTCACCTTGTCTGCCCCTGCCCCATTTGGCCACAGTGAGCATCTGGACCCCTGGGAAGAGTGGAGGGGGAGAGGTGGGTTGGGGTCAGGCCGCAGGACTTTCCAAGAACCCTTGGGGAATCCTCTGATCTATTTGCGTCATCTTTCCAAATCTTAAAGGGAAAAGAACTGAGTTCACATCCCTGCCCACTGACTCCCTGTGTGGTCTTGGCAACTTGTCAGCTGCTCTGAATCTTGGTTTCCTCATCTGTGAAGGAGATGATACCGCCTATCCTACCCACCTATCCCACAGAACTCTTTACATCTAATGAAAGTAAATGAGCTTTGTGAACACTGAAATATACTTAGATTTGTGGAAAAGGAGGCCCAGAGAGGTTAAAAGACTTGTCCGGGGTCGCACAGCAAGGCTAAAATTCAGATATCACTTTGCCCTGACGCACAAATGCAAGGGCCTGCCTGACTGTTCAAACCCTGCTTTTGTCATTTGTCATTTTGTAATCTCGGGCTAGTCACTTAGTCTCTCTGAGCCTCGGTCTCCTCACGTTTAAAAAGAGTGGCCCAGCTTGCCATTCCATGCAAGCACTGTGAGGATATGATGAGTTAGTGAGTGTGAGACGCTCTGTCACTCTCACATCGTTGAACGGATACTTGGAATCATCTGGCCCAGAGTTCTGTGTCGTAGATGATGAGCTAGGGGCTTCCCAAGGTCACGGAGAGTTGATACCCAAGCCGATATTCAAAACAGCATCTCTAATTGTTCTCCCGATTTCACTGCCTTTGGAAACTCATAAGCTGTTGAAACCCATAAGGCTTTTAATTCTTTGAATCAATGCCTTCCTGTGAGAGATGAGGAGACCAAGGTCCAGAGGGACATGATGCGGCTGAGGCCTCACATCGCTCAGGGGCCGAGCCACGGCTGGAACTCCGGACTGTCTCTTGGGCTGCTCATCCCCTGCTGACTCCTCAGGGGCAGGGAGGTGGGAAAGTGCATAGCAGGCCCTAGAACAGCCTCCCCCTCTCTCCTTGCAGAAACCAAAGCCGCCTTTGGCCTCTGCTGAGGGCCCGGCAGTGCCGTCCCCATCACCACAGAGGGAGAAGCTAGAACGTTTCAAGCGCATGTGCCAGCTGCTGGAGCGGGTGCCCGACACCTCCTCGTCCTCCTCAGACTCAGATTCCGACTCCGACTCTTCAGGCACATCGCTGAGTGAGGATGAGGCCCCTGGCGAGGCCCGGAACGGGCGACGGCCAGCCCGGGGCAGCTCGGGCGAGAAGGAGAACCGCGGGGGGCGGCGGGCTGTGCGCCCTGGCAGTGGGGGGCCCCTCCTCAGCTGGCCCCTGGGCCCCGCCCCACCGCCCCGGCCCCCACAGCTGGAGAGGCACGTGGTACGGCCCCCACCTCGAAGCCCTGAGCCCGACACGCTGCCTTTGGCCGCTGGATCCGACCACCCCCTGCCCCGTGCTGCCTGGCTTCGTGTCTTCCAGCACCTCGGGCCCCGAGAGCTGTGCATTTGCATGCGAGTCTGCCGGACTTGGAGCCGCTGGTGAGTGACCTGGACCGGCCTGGGCTCTCAGTTGCTGTGTGACCTGCAACAGCAGGTGGCCATCTCTCTGGCTCCTGTCCTGTGACCTATGCGCGTTATAGTCTGATACTTTCATGTTTGCTGTGTGCAGGCTGCTTTCCATTTGTGAGCTCCTTGTACTCTCATAACAGCTTTGTGAGGTAGGTACTGTTATCCCCTTTCATAGATGAAGCTGAGGTCAAGGTCGTGGAGGGGAAGTAATAGAACCAGGAATTTGAACCCAGGCCCAGTGGCTCCAGGATCTTTCCTCTTAATAACTATCATTTACAAGCCTTTAGTATGCGCCAAGCATGGTGCTCGCTGCTGGACATGCATCACCTCAACTGTTTTTCACAGTGTTCTTTCTGAGGGCAGTCTCATTTTACATAGGAGAAATCTCTTTGCTGAGGGGTCCCCTGCCCTTTCAGAGGCAGCCATACTTGAGGCCCCTGACTCCCCTGAGAACTCCTTTATGCCCCAGAGCCACTAGCAGCTCCTTTTGCCTGTCCTCCTCTCATCTCCCCAGTGCCTCTTTGCCTTGTTTGTTCAGAGATATCGGTCATCCTCCCAAGCCCCTTGGTCTTCCTCTTCGGTCCTGCCCCCGACCAGATCCTCCCTCAGCCCCATCGGGCTCCCACCGCACTCTGTTCCCTTTACAGAGCACATTGAGTTCTTCTGCTTGCTGATGCGTTTTCACTCAATTGTTAACTTTCATGTTCGCGTCCCTTGTTGGCGTGGAGCAGATACAATGTCTGTCTTATCTGTGTGTTCCCAGCATGGGACAAGGGCAGTGTAAGTGCCCAAGAAATAATTCATTAAATAAGGACATTCATACTCTTTCCCAGGCTCTTAACTGTCAGACCAGGCATCCTTTTGGGCACTTGGCATATGTTGGCTGACTTGTTCCTCAGAAGAGCAGCCCTGTGAGGGAATGAGGGCCACCTAACATCACAGTGCATGTTAGTGGCTAAACCCAAAACTCCAGTCCTTTTCCTTTGGACTCTGGAGCATTAGTTCATGCCTCTGGTCCGTGTTGGAGGCCGTAGAGCTAAGAAGATGGGCATACAGGCTCCAGAAGCAAATTGCCTGTGGTTGAATCATATTCTTTCTCTGATAAGCTCATGCTGCTGGGCTAGTTTCTTAACTCCTCTGTGCGCAGGTTTTTTCTTCCATCTGTGAAGCCAGGAGAACCAAAGCATGTACTTTGTAGTGTCTTTGTGAGCTAATATATATATAAAGAACTGAGGGCGCCACCCAGGAAATAGAAACTACTCCATGCCATAACTGTAAACCTTATTATTATTCACTCAGTTGCAAATATTAACTGGAAGCATAGACTTTATATCCTCAGAACATAGGTCTGTGCCCTTGAAGAGTTCCTAGTCAGCCCGCAGCATAGAAGCAAATAGAGCAAATGCCGGGGACCACCACCCCTGCTCCCTTAGTGATTGAGGAAATGTTTGCTGAGGCCTCTTCAAGGCCAGCTCAGTGCTTGGCATGTGGGTTCCAGAACTGAAGAGGACTTGATTTCTGCTTCATGGAGAGACTTGTGACCGGAAGTGGGCGAAACAGAGAGCTGGACTGCACAGTGATTTCCAGCTGGGGCCCTGGAGTCTGGTGCTCGTGGGGATCATCTACTGGGACTCCTGCACTTCCTGGGTGTCTGGCCCAGGGGTGGCTAGTGATACCTTTCCTGGCCCATTTTCTCATCTTTAGTCTGGGGTCCATACTCCTACCTTGTGGGGATTAAATGAGGTGGTCCTTCCAAAGCACTTAGCACAGTACCTGAAAGACATTAAACACCCAATAAAACGGTGGCTTTTGAAAAGACCGAAGGTAGGACAGAGTAGAGGTACAGCGGGACCAGTCAGGAGGCTCGGTCAGGCCTGGGCACAGCAGTAGGGGCAGGAGGGGTAGAGAGGAGGGACTTGCGCTGAGGACTTTTTAGGAAGCAGAGTGGCTTGCATTTGGTGACTAAATGGCTATGAGAGCAGCAGACTCTTAGCGGAGTTTCTGGCGCACAAATTTCTGGGTGGGCAGCCGTGCCGTTCCCCAAGCTCGAGAGCACCAGAGGAGGAGCAGGGTCCTGGGAAGGCAGGGTGCTCCGCTCTGATGTTTTTGGTCCACAATTTCTGTGGGCCAGTTAGGCGCTGGCAGGACAGCAGATGGACGTACAGGTCTGATGTTCGAGAGAGAGATCCAAGTTTGGAAGTTTTCACCCTATAGGTAGCAGCTTCCAGAAAGGGGGCAGAAGACAGAACATCAGTATTGGTGAGTTAGACAAAGAGCAGCTAGAGACGTGGAGGAGATGGTGGTGGTATCCTGAAGGAGAGAGATTGAGGAAGGAGTAAATGACAAAGTGTAGGATGTTGGCGAAAGGTGATGAGAGACCAAGGGCCAGCAGTGACAATCGGATTTGCTACAGGAGGCCTTGCTACACAGGGCTAGGGGGACGGCCACAGCCAGGTCGCGCGGAGTTGAGGATGTCAGCTCCAAGGCAAGGACTTAGTCTGTTTGCTTCTGTGTCCCTAGTTTCTAAGATGCCACCTGGCATACAGTTGGCTCTAAGACTGTCTTTGTTGAATGGGTGAGTGAATAAATGGAAGTGAGGAAATCAGGATGGAGTGTGGAAAGAGGTAGTGAGGGCGGAGCCAGAGAGGAATTTGTAGGTGGGAGAGCAGAAAGGTGTAGGCTTTCCTGTCTGGTGGCTTTTATCTTCTCTTGGCACTGGGAGGCGAGGTGAGTGTACCAAGCGCGAGGGGAGTGGGGGCAGGAAGAGAAAGTACGGTGGAGTTGTTGAGTCGCAGGGAAGAAGGTCGGGACTCTGGAGGACATGGGCAGAGAGGGTTCAAGGAAGAGACTGGAACCCAGGATCAAGGCCAGTTGGGGCTGGGAATAAAGGCCTAGAGGTGGGCGGATTGGAGAACAGTGATGGCATCAGGGAGCCCAGGTTGCTGAGAGGGAAGAACCAGTTTGGGCTGGTAAATCTGCATCCCCAAAGGGCCTCTGCAAGACAGGGGATTCGAACTAGACTTTCGGATTTGGGAGGTGGGCTTAATGGGGCACTGACTCTGTTGTCATCTGGATGGCTGGAATCTAGGAGGAAGTGAATGCATTAGGGAACTCATACACCAAGCCCTGACACCCCTAGATGAGCATGCTGTGTCTTTTAAGAGTTCTTCCTGCCTCTCACCTTAGGCGTCATTCCCCAGCTTAGAAAGAACTTATCCATGGCTCCCTGCTGCCCTCACAGCAAACTCCCACAATCCTCCTGGACGCTTCGATATGGACAGTACCTCACTGACTGCACTAAACACTTGCTATACTTCCCCTATATACTCTCCCTTCCTCTTTGCAGCAGACGTTTGAAGTGCTGCCTTTATTCTCTTACGGTTTGGAGACTGGAGGCCCAGAGAGGGTGACTCAAAGCATGGAGATCCAGAGCTGGGACTCAAATTCCTATAGAGCTCACACACTGTACCTCTAGGCTCTGTGGGCAGGGCAGTCCAGCCTGGCATTCTGGCCTGCCTTGACACGGTGTGCCTTCCCTGGGCCTCGTCTGCAGTCTGTCCCCCGGCCTCTAAGTCAGTCACAGTTCAGGCTCTCAGTCCAGACCAGCTTGGTTTAAAGCCCGGCTCTGCTGCTGCCACTTGGTAGCGGTGGGATCTTGAACGAGTTTCTTAATCTCTTTGCCTTAACCCTTAAAAAGGAGATGATGATAATGATGATACTTATACCTCCTAGGGCTGTTGTGAGGCTAAATACCTAATCCACAGACGAGTACCTGGCACATAGTAAACCCTCAATAAACACTAGTTATTAGTACTGTAGTCATCATCTTCATCTTCCTCATTATTAGTGAGATGGTGAATTGCCTTTTGTTCCTGCTGCCTGAGTTTCTCAGAGCGCTTTGTTTTCTCTCTGTGTCCTACGCCTGGACCCTGGCTCTTCCCCATCTGGAATGTACACCCACTTCCCTCTCCACCAGAATAACTACTGCCTTCCTTAACATCTCAAGTCAGTCTGTCTCCCTGGGAGGTTCCTTCTCCAGTCCTCTCATTGACCCTTATATCCCTTGCTGCTTCAGTTACTGCAGACTGGCTGTGTTTTCCCAATTTTCTGGTAGCCCAGTGGAGGCTGGACACTTAGGATCAGTAGGGCCCTCAGTGATTGTTGGCTGCCACTCTGAGGTTTAAACTCAGCATCCTGGTCATTCAAGATTAAAGGGACTAATTAGTTCAAGCCAAGAAAAGTCATGGGAGACTTCCTGGGAGAGGAGGCACTGGAGCTGTATGTTGAAAGGTCTGGATTGGTTGGGGTTTGCGGCAAAAGCACAAGATGTACCAATATGTGTTGGCGCCAGGCAGCATTGTGTGTCTCTAGGCAGGCAGGTGGTTTGGCCTGGCTATTGTGAAGTCTGATACAGAAACAGCTGGGGGAGGGGGGCATGTGTGCCCCCAGGGAGAAGGGTTCCCTTCTAGCCATGAAAAAGCGAGGAGGGCTTCAGGATGATCATGGTGGTTGAGCCAAGATTCAAGACCAAGTGGGCAGGATTTCACTGAGTGGAAAGAGAAAAAGGACAGGACCGAGGGGCAGAAGCTGGGGTGAGGATAGGTTGGGGGTTTTCCCTTTTCTGTTTTATAATCAGAGAGATTTGCAAATGTTTATTGGTTGAGTGGAAGGAACCAGAAGCAGAGGCTAGAATGCCAGAAGAGGAGGAAGTGGTAGGAAGCAGTAGGCGGAGTGGAGTTTGGATTGAAGCCTTCAGTGTCTGTGCCCCCAGCATTCCCTAAAATGTCACACAGGGCTCTGGCAGCTTCAAGTGGCACAAAAGCATGGCTTAATCCTTCTATTAGTTTTGAAAAGGTAGTCTCTCCGTTGGGTGCTATTGTATCTTTAACACCTCTCAATACGTATCTCCTTGTTTAACAAAAATAGTCTTCAGGTGGTAGCCTAAAGCCATAGCAACACCTGCCTAGAATTTAATAGCCCCAGTCTGCTTTTATTGTACATATTTCTAAAGTTAACATATTTATGCGAAATAATACTGGCTTTAAGTGCAAAGTGGGGATCAATTTGAAGATAAATCCATGTTCTGCACAGACGGGGATAGCAAATAACTGGAGTTGGGAACCGCTGCTCCAGCCCAGGGCTTCTTGCAGGGAAAGCCCTTCAGTATGGGGGGTGGGGGGAGGGAAGACACAGCTTCCTGGGCCCTTCCCACCCATCCCTGCTGCTTCTGACATCATCCATCTAGCCCAGTGAGAATTTGCTGACTTGCCTCTGAAAACTGGAAGAGAGTTTTCAAACGAAGTCTCAAGGAACGTTAGTGTGCCACAAAGTGTTGATAGGTGAAGGTGCTGAGGTGTCAGCACAGAGCCGGACGCCGAGATCATGACCTGAACTGAAGTCGGTGGCTTAACCACCTGAGCCACCCAGGCGCCCCTGAACTGCAGCTCTTCGGGTCACTTTCTGCAGGAGCAGAAAGGAAATGGCTCCACCACTTACTGCTTACTCAAAAAAATGTCTGCATAGTTTGCTTTCCTTTTCGCGAAGTGTGGCCCCTGGGGCTATGAGCATCATCACCTGTTCTCAGCACTTTGTGCACTTTTACAAAAACAAATGCCTGGCTTCCACTCCTAGAAATTCTGATTTAATTTTTCTGTGGTGCTTCCTGGGCAGAAGGATCTTTAAGAGCTCCCAAGTAGTTAAGTAGTTAGGAATTACTGCTTCAGGGGCGCAGGGCTGGTTCAGTCAGAAGAGCATCCGACTCTTGATCTCTGTGTCATGAGTTTGAGCCCCACCTTGGGTATAGAGATCACTTGTGCCAGAAAACTTGCCAAGTGTTTTCCTCTGTGATCTGGTTGGAGCCTCAGAGCAACCCCATAAAGGAAGTGCGGTTAATAAGTCTATTTCACAGGTGAGCAAGGAGAAGACAGGAAGAGTTCCCTGGCAAAATAAGTTTGGGAAGTCCTTCTCTGGTCTTGCTGCATGTTGGACTAGGCAAGGCTCCCAGAAATGTTGGGATCAGGAATTCAAATTCAAATCAGGATTTGAAACGTCAAATTCTGGGCCCTACCGGGCCTTTCCTAAACACTGATTAAGTGAAAAGCCGAGGTGAAATGTGTTATGGGGGAGTGCTCAGTGGAAGCTTCAGAGAATTCACACTGGCCTTGCACCACTCCTTCATTCAACAAATGTGCACCAGCTCACCTGTTACGCACCTGGCACCGTGCTGGGTACTGGCCCTACCAAAGGGGAAAAAGCCAGACCTGCCCTTGTAGAGCCTCCATTCTAGTTGGAGGGATTCAGTGATCAAAGAGAACAGGGCTGTAAGTCAAGCCTCAGGGCAGTTAGCCATCGGAATGGGGCAGATGTGGCTCAAAGGCAGAGATTAGTAAAGGATATGGGAAATTCCCATGAGTCACCATAACTTAGCCAGGGAGAACTCCAGAAGCCCAAGGTGGGGGGTAGAGGCTGCTTACAGATCCCTGTGGTGTTACGTTAAATACAATGTGTAGGGTGTTTGTGTCTTTGCCAAAATGCTTTATAAGCTGTAAGGCCTAAAAACTTACAGTAGCCCTGTGGGGCCGGCTGAGTCTGGATCATTATCTTCATTTTATAAATGGAGCATTTGAGGCTCAGGGAGTGGAATGGACCTTCTTGGGGTCTCACATCCAGTTAGTGATGAAATCGAGCGCCAGACCCAGTGCTCTCGCCCTGAGGAGGAGAGCTTCCTGACACCCCTTGGGGTTCTTGTGGGCCAGGACAGAGCTGTCTGTGGTGGACCCTTAAAGAAGGGAGTTTTGTGGGCTCCCTGAGAGCTGAGGGCTCTGTCTCCCTCTTGTGGTTGGTAGGTGCTATGACAAGCGTCTGTGGCCTCGAATGGACCTGAGCCGGCGAAAGTCACTGACCCCGCCCATGCTCAGTGGTGTGGTTCGTCGCCAGCCCCGAGCCCTGGACCTCAGCTGGACAGGTGTCTCCAAGAAGCAGCTCATGTGGCTTCTGAACCGACTGCAAGGTAGGGTGGGGATGGCCAGGTAGGACAGAGTGGAGGGAGACAGTCCTGGGACGGAGCATCAGCTTCCTGACCTTCCCCCCAACCCTCAGGCCTGCAGGAGCTGGTGCTGTCCGGCTGCTCCTGGCTCTCCGTCTCTGCCCTGGGCTCAGCCCCGCTGCCGGCCCTGCGGCTCCTGGACCTCCGATGGATTGAGGATGTTAAAGACTCCCAGCTGCGTGAGCTGCTGCTGCCTCCGCCAGACACCAAACCAGGTGTGGCCTCAGTTGGCTCATTTGCAGAATGGGTTGGGCAAGGGGGAGGGGTGGATATGAGGTCTCCAAGGTCTCTTCCAACTCGTGCCAGATGTTAAAAGGTTTGAAGAAAGGACAGAACACACAAGTTTGATTAGAAGGCCTTCCTCGGCCTTTGCTCATCGGCTGTACATTCCGCCATGTGATAGGAGCCGTCAGGGAACAGGGATGAAGAGGATGGTGCCCATGCCCTCTAGAGGAGAGACAGTTCCGTGATGAAACACGGTATAGAACAGGAGGATGATGTAAGAATTCTGGAAGAAGCCAGGGGCCTGGCCGATGGCAGCTCTGAGGGCCGTCTCTGGGTGTGGCGGGCACCACTGGAGAGCCTCCGAAGGGAGCAGCGGCAGCTGCATGGAAGAATGCAGGCCCAAAGAGCCAGAGACGGGTTTTTCTATGAAATATCCTTGATTTCACTTTATTTCGTAAATGTTTCTTTGGGGGGCAGGGAGGGCAGAGAGAGAAGGAGAGAGAATCCCAAGCAGGCTGTTAGCATGGAGCCTGACTTGGGGCTTGAACCCATGAACCATAGGTTCAACTAAACTGAAATCAAGAGTTGGGCACTTACCCGACTGAAACACCCAGGCGCCTCGAAATATCCTTGATTTTAAATGATGGCAGTTATTTTAACATTCTTTTATTTTATATATTTTTAAATGTTTGTTTGTTTTTGAGAGAGAGTATGTGAGCAGGGGAGGGGCAGAGGGGAACAGAGGATCTGAAGCAGGCTGTGCACTGACAGCAATGGGCTGTCACAGACTCACAAACTCTGAGATCATGAGCTAAGCTGAAGTCAGATGCTCAGTTGACTGAGCCACCCAGGTGTCCCTAACATTTTTCTTTTTTTTTTAAATTTTTTTTAATGTCTTTATTTTGAGAGAGGAGAGAACGAGCGGGGGAGGGGCAGAGAGAGAGGGAGACACAGAATCTGAGCAGGCTCCAGGCTCTGAGCTGTCAGCACAGAGCCTGACACGGGGCTCAAACTCACGGACTGTGAGATCATGACCTGAGCCAAAGTCGATGCTTAACCGCCTGAGCCGCCCAGGCGCCCTCCTAACATTCTTTTAAAATTCATGTGTAGGGGCACCTGGGTGGCTCAGTCAGTTACACTTCTAGCTTCAGCTTAGGTCATGATCTCACGGTTTATGAGTTCAAGCCCCACGTCAGGCTCTGTGCTGACAGCTGAGAGCCTGGAGCCTGCTTCAGATTCTGTGTCTCCGTCTCTCTCTGCCCCTCCCCTGCTCGTGCTCGCTCTCTCTCTCTCTCTCTCAAAAATAAACATTAAAATTTTTTTTAAATAAAAAAAAAATTCATGCGTGGATCAGTAAACATATGACTGAGCAATAGATTTGGCCGGTATGCCCCCTTGCCCTACAATAACAGGATAAGGGTTTTCCTGAGGGGATGCAGCAGAAAGAGGGGGCCAGATGACTTGGAAGGTTGCATAGGGCTGTTGGTATCATTTCGCGAGTCAGGCCAGGTACCCCCCCCCCCCCAGGTAAAATCAGCTTTTATTATTGAACACATACTCTGGCCCTGGCCCTGTGTAGGGCCCTGGAGATCGCAGACTGAGTCAGTCCCATTCCCTATCCTGGTGGAACCCCAGTAATGCAGAAGAGAGAATCAGAAATGGAAGGTTATGGGGTGATATGGTAGCGGCTGTGGTCAGGATGGAGCTGGGGAGCAGTGAGAGAATCTGAGTTGGTGCTGTTCGAACCGGGTCCTAAAAGGGTCATGGTTGTCACAGGGAGTGTAAGGCAGCAATAAGCAGTTTCGTAGGGCATGAGGCCCATACTGACAGAGCGGGGTGCTGGGGGCTGAGGCTGGTCGGATGAGCAGAGGCTGCTCACAACAGAGGTGCGGGTTAGGAGCCCTGAGGCCTGGGCCTTCCTTGTCTAGCCCGGACATGGGATGTGAACCACAGCTTCTCTGGTCCCCGCTAGTCTGTTCTCCGTACTGATGCCAGGGAAACCATCCAGAAGGGCAAATCTGTCCATGTCTCCCTTGTGCACTAAACTATTTCTCAGAGCTCCTCCGTGCTCTTTGGATAAAGACCAGGCATGGAATGGCCTGGCTCCCGCTGACCTAATGCTATCCCTGCATTTCAGCCCCTTCAGCCACCTTGCCAAAGTCCCTCCAGCCCCAGAACCTTCGCCCAGTCTCCATCTAGAATGCTCTATCCTCCTTTGTCTAATTAACACCTAGTCATCCTTCAGGCTTCAGCATAAGTACCACTTCCTCCTGGAAGCCCTCCAAGATCTGTGCCGCCCCCTACCCAGCCCCGCGCTGTGCACGGAGGAAAGGGTTTCCTTAGAGCTCTGAGAGCAGTCTGCTCCCAGTGATCACTGCACAGTTGTGAAGTGATTTGATGAAAACCCATGTCCTTTCCCTGGGAGGGCAGGCGCTGTGTTCACTCCAGCCCTTTGCTCTCACAGCTCACTTTTTAGCTCCCGTCTTCCCACCCCGATCCCCTTCACAGCAGCCTTGGAAGGGGATAGAGAAGCATCTAGAAGTCTCTTGCTATTTTTTTTT
>NC_043707.1:21991475-22005025 GCF_006229205.1 Suricata suricatta
CTGCAAGTCACGCAGGTAGAGCTAGCCCAGAGAACTCTCCCACTGCCCACTCTTACCAGAATTGGACTGGGCCAGGAAGGTAGGGGTGAGGGTGGGCACTAGGAACCATGCAGTCTGTGAAATGAGGAAGTGCTGCTCGGCTGACACCCTGACCCCAGCTCCCCCTGCCTGAACTTCCTCAGGAGCTACCAAGATGAGCTTCCCAGGCCCTTAAGACCCATTGCACCCACCTTTCTTATCTTGGCTACCTGGCTCAGTGCAGCATTCCTGGAGCAAAACTTCAAGTTCTTCTATTTCCTTGCTTTTGTCCCACTGTTCTCTGCTTGGCATGTTCTTCTCTTCTCTGCACGTTTAAATCCTTGAAAGCCCAGCTGAAATGCCACCTCAGTGAAATCCTTGTAGGTGCCTACTTCCCCTGCCCAAGCCAGAAGTGACCTCTGTTTCCTCCGATGGCTTTTAGCTGTGGCCGGAGATTGAAGGCATCTGTAGGTATATCCCCTTTCCAGGCTCTGGACTCCTTGAAGGAAGAAACGAGGTAGAATTTAGAGTTTGCCAAGTCAGGTGTCCACAAAGGTGGCCTGTTAGGTAACACAAGGGTTGGACTTGGGCTTGGTGAATGACTTTGGGCAATAGCATCTTGCAACCCAGCTCCCAGCTGATCATTTTCCGGTGAAAGGGATAGCCCAATGGGGCCAGATCTTATAATTTTTCAAAGAAAAGCTCTATCTAAATTTCTTTATGGAAGTTTCTTTTTTGTAGCACTAGTCATTAATTTAAGAAAATTTTTAGTACTGGGAAGCCTGGGTGGCTCAGTCATTGAAGCATCCTACTCTTGATTTCAGCTCAGGTCATGATCTTGTAGCTTGTGGGTTCGAACCCCACATCAGGCTCTGCACAGTCAGTGCAGAGCCTGCTTGGGATTTGGGGATTTTCTCTCTCTCTCTCTCTCTCTCTATGCCACTCCCCTGCACTTGTTCTCTCAAAATAAATAAACTTAAAAGAAAAAAAAAATTTAGCACTGTGCAAACTCCATAAGACACTTGTGCGGGCTAGTTTCATAAGTTTGCGACATCTGATTTAGTTTATCTGCAGGCTAGGCTGGTGCCTGGGAGGCATAGTGTTGTGGTATGTTTGGTCTGTTGTCCTGCTCTGTTACTTCAGAGTCATGTGACCTCGGGCAGCTTGCATAACGATTTGACCCTCAAAGCTCTCATCTGTAAGCAGGAGTGGTAGTCATAAAAGTTGTCTCCCACAGCTGTGGTTCTTAAAGTGCAGTCTAGACCAGCAGCATCAACATTACTAGAGAACTTGTTAGAAAAATAAACTCCAGGGGGTCCTGGGTGGGCTCAGTCGGTTGAGCATCCAGCTTTGGCTCAGGTCATGATCTCGCGGTTTGTGGGTTTGGGCCCCATGTCAGGCTCTGTGCTGACAGCTAGCTCAAAGCCTGGAGCCTGTCTTCAGAATTTGTGTGTCTCCCTCTCTCTCTCTCTGACCCTCCCCTGCTCTCACTGTCTCCCTCTCAAAAATAAATTTAAAAAAAAAACCTCTAGGGGCACCTGAGTGGCTCAGTCAGTTAAGTGTCTTGACTTTAGCTCAGGTTGTGATCTCACGGGTCATGAGTTCCAGCCCCGCATCGGGCTCTCTGCTGTCGGCACAGAGCCCACTTCAGATCCTCTGTCCTCTTCTCTCTCTGCCCCTCTGCCACTCACGCTCTCTTTCTCTCTCTCAAAATGAACAAACACTTTTAATAATAACAGAAACTGTGAGGTCCTACCTTAGACTATCTAAATTCTGGTGGTGGGGCCAGCACCCGTACTAGGCAGCCCTCCAGGGGACGAGGAAGAGTCACTGGCCTTGGGGCAGGCTGCCACTTGGCCCCCCTTAGCTGGTGCCTGGCCCCCACTGACTGCTCAGTTAATGATGGCTAGTGTACCATAGGCACTTAGATTAAAAAGCAAAAAATTATTATGCAGGAATGTGGTAGATAGAATAAAAGAAAAGCAGGCCACGTGCTTTAAGTGTAGCGATGAGGGACAGGAGTTCTGTGCTGGAGATGAAGGAAGAGAGGGCTGTAAGCTCAGACCTAAAAGCCCGGGACACCAGCCAGGCATAGGAACTTAGGTGTCCACAGGCAGAGTCTCAGAGCAGCGTCACTTATGGAATTTGGCCCAGGTGTTTGGGAGCACAGGAGAGGAGTTAGGAACTGAGACAGGGATGAGACCTGAAAAAAACTGGAATGTTCTAACCAAGGAGGTGCCTTCAGTGTTTTTAGTAGAGGAGGGATGCCGTCCTCCTTGTTTTTGAGAACAGCTCTCTTTGGATGCCAGGAAAGAGAGGAGAGACTGGAATGGACTGGGTGAGGAGGCTGGCGCAGGAGTCCGGCAGGAGTGGGGGTACCCCAGTGCGGAATGGAGAGTGGAGGAGGAGGGGAGCCTGGGATGGCAGTTCCATTAGGGATGGCATTTGTTGGATGAGTGAATATATATTGAGCACCTTTGTCCCAGTTGTTCGGGATAGAGCATGAGCACCTGTGTCCCAATTGCTAGGGCTAGAGCAAGAACAAGACAAAAACTCTTGCCTTGGTGGAACTTACATTCTAGTGGGCGGAGAGAAAAAAAGATCACATGGTGAGATGCGGGGGAGATAATGCAGAGAAAGGGGAGGAGTGTGTGTAATGTTACTGAGTCAAATCGAGTAATCACAGAGGGTCTCACTGGGGAGATGATGTGAGCAGCAGATTAGATGAGGTCGGGTTGTGTGGATGTTTGGGAGAAGAGCAAGCGGTGCAGGTGGAGGCTCTTTTATCTCAGAAGCAGGTTTACGGAGTGGTGAGGAATAGATGTGGAGGCACAGCTAGTCTAGATGCCTAGGTTTGGGCACAGGAATGGCCAGGGGTGCTGATCTCTCACCTGTCTGTCTGCCCAGGGCAAACAGAGAGCCGTGGGCGGCTGCAGGGGGTCGCAGAGCTGCGCCTGGCAGGCCTGGAGCTGACAGATGCCTCCCTGCGGCTCCTGCTGCGCCACGCACCCCAGCTGAGCGCCCTGGACCTGAGCCACTGCGCCCACGTTGGAGATCCCAGTGTCCACCTACTCACAGCCCCCACTTCCCCACTCCGGGAGACCTTGGTGCACCTCAATCTTGCTGGTAAGCATTCTGTCTGTCCATCCTTCTAGTGTATTCGTCCCCAAGGCCAGCGCCCACCCCTTACTCACCTTCCTAGTCTCCGATACTTCACCCCTAGGTTGCCACCGCCTCACGGACCACTGCCTCCCGCTGTTCCGCCGCTGTCCGCGCCTCCGCCGTCTAGACCTGCGCTCCTGCCGCCAGCTCTCACCTGAAGCTTGTGCCCGGCTGGCAGCCGCTGGGCCCCCTGGCCCCTTCCGCTGCCCAGAGGAGAAGCTACTTCTCAAGGACAGCTAGTTGGGTGCCCCCCCCACCCACCCCCAGGACTCATCAGGAGCCTGGACCTTGGGCCTTCATTTTATCCCTGCCAGGAGGCCAGGTTACCCACCTCATGACTTGGGATTCCTGCCCAGGGACTCGAGCCAGCCTCCCTCCTTCTCTGCCCCCTGCACTGATATCTCTGGGGGTCTCTCCTTCCCATCCCCTCTCCCTTCCACCTGCTTCATTGTCCATCCCCTGGGGGGAGTGGGTCAGAGGTACTGGGGGTTGCTGAGCCAAAGGGATGGTGGGAGGGGGGTAAGGTGCAAGTCTGAGGGAGGGAAATGGGGAAAGGGTATCTGCACACAGGATACTGGGAGCCAGGGGGCTGGGGGAGGTGGAGGATGGGCAGGGGGAGGGGGGGACAGAAAGCAGACCACCAAGGGTTCAGGGAACAAACACCAGATACTTGGAGTTGGGGGGTGGGGGTGGGCCAAAAAGGGAAACCAGAGGAGTAATTGGGAATCCACATGTCAGAGATGGGGGGCACTCGGGGAAACAGGGGAAAGCCAGGGCTGAGCGAGGGGTGGGGGCAAAGAGCAGGTGTGGGGGCAGTAGTACCCCCCTCAGGGGGTCACGCCCCTCTCCTTACTCCCTCCCCAGATTTCAGTTCCTTCCCCCCCCCAGCCCTGACTCCTTGAACGTCACTGACAATGGCAGCTATTGCGAGGAGTGGGGGCCCGCGGGGTTCAGCGCGGCCCAGGGGAGTGGTGAGGGGTACCCCAGCCCCCTGCCTGCCTCCCCGCACAATACTTGAACATTCATCTGTACTGAAGTGTTACTTGAACCGGGGGAACCTCGGACCTGGGGGAGCCGGAGTGAGGGGACTGATTCGCTTGGACTGAGAATGAGACTGGACCGGTGGGCACCCAGCTTGGACTGCGCCACCCCCAGGCTCTCTCTTGCTTTACTGTATCGAGCAGCTCCACCCCTCCTGACCAGGGGTGGGGGTGGGGATGGGGTGCCAGCCCAATGATGGGAAAGATGGGACTCTTCCAGCCTGGCTCTTCCCACTCTTTCATCGTCATGGAAACTTGTATCCCATTTGCCCAGGGAACTGCCACTCCTGGTTGCCATGGAAATAGCAGCCAATGGACGCCTCCCAAAGCCAGTGCTAAGGCTGGAAATGGCCCCTCTTAGTTGCCATGGGAACTTAGTAACAGACTCTTTGCCCTCCCCGGCCCTCCTCCAGGGTGGGGGCGGGGTTTGGGGATCCAGGGGGAGGAGTTGGGGCCAGGTCCCGCCCCTCAGCCTCGGCCTCCAAGGGCAGCCGGGTTGTACCATGTAGGGGAGGGGGGATCTATCCACATACCTCAGGTAACAGGGAGGTGCGAGGGTGGGGGGAGGGACTGGGCGGACCAAAGGCCGGAGGGGAGGGGGTTCTGGGTATGGCGAAAGGCTTGATAATGGGGCCGCTTGTGGGAGGGGGAGGAGGCAGCCCGGCGGGGGCAAGTGGGGGGTCCCAGCCGGGCTGGGCCCCTGGGCCCCGGGTCTGTACAATACGGTTTGCTATAAAATTCAAAATCTTCCAGCCAGTGCTGCCGCGTTCGTGTGTTGTCTCTTTGGCGGTGGGGTGGGGGTAGAGCTGGTCTGACGAATGCTCACGTTTGGGGCCTCCCGGAGAAGGGGCTGTTTGGATGGATCTGGGAGTTCTTAGGATTCCCTGAACTTTCCAGAACTGAGGATGCCGGACCTCCAGTGGTCCCTAAAGGTGGATAGGCTGACCCTCTTTCAGCTCACCATTTAGGAGGGAGGGGATGGGGGTCTGGACATCTAGAGGGTGTCCAAATGTGTCTCAATGGTCCAAGGCTCGGGAACTCCCAAGTCATACGCTGGGTCTAGGTGTTTACGCCCTCGGGTTTCGGCGCCTGGGTGAGAGTGAAGTGGCATGGGGTCGCGGGGTCCCTCGGGATCTCGGCCTACAGCCCCCCGGCTCCACCCCATCATGTGGCCGCCCCGACTCCGCCTCCGTCCCAGTTCCGGTTTCGGCCTCTGCTGTCCCGCTTCGGCCCCTGGATCTCCCTGCAGACGACTGCTCCTCCTGCTCCGCTTGGGCGCCTCTTCGTGGGAGCCCGCCGCCCGCATCCTCGCTCGCCCCGCCGTGGGATGGGGCCTTCTGACGGCCGGGGCCCGCCCTCCTGGGACCCCCAGGGCGACTCGGGGCCCCCGTGACCGCCCAGCCCGCCCAGTGCTGCGGCCCCCAGGATGAAGGGCAGCGAGGGGGACGCGGGCGAACAGGCCCCGCTGAACCCGGAGGCCGAGAGCCCCGCGGGCTCGGCCACCTACCGAGAGTTCGTGCACCGGGGCTACTTGGACCTCATGGGGGCCAGTCAGCACTCGCTGCGGGCGCTCAGCTGGCGCCGCCTCTACCTCAGCCGGGCCAAGCTCAAAGCCTCCAGCCGCACGTCTGCCCTGCTCTCGGGCTTCGCCATGGTGAGGGGAGGGAAGGGGCGCACAGGGTGGGGGTGAGGCACATGGGGGCAGGGGGTAGTGGACGAAGTAAACGGGTCCCCACGGGAGACGGGACAGAGGAAGGGGTTTTTAAGAGGTAAAGGAGTACAAATAAGGTCCCATGGGACTATTCAAGTCCCGTTTGCTGAGTGTGCGTGGGTGTTCGCGCGCGTGTATGGTTGTGTATGTAAATAGACCCCTCGCAGAGGTAGGGCCAGAGGGAGGGTAAACAAGCCCCGAAGGTGTCCTGAGGGGAGACAAATCACCCTCGGGGATACATATGCAAGGGTGGGGCAAAGAAGTCCCAAAGGGGCACGGTCCCAGGCAGAAGTCCTTACTAGGTTACCACGAGAGATTCAAAGGGAGTTTGGTGGAAGCTATAAAAACAGGGCAGGGAGGGTCAAAGAATAAACTGAATAAAGTGGTCACCCAACTGAAGGTGGCCCCATCCCAAGGAGGGTGGCCAGTCGCTAGCAATCACAAAGAGTGCTTGGTATAACAGCAGGACAGCTTTGAGCAGAGAGGATGCCTGTGAGGAAGCTGCTGGGGAAAGAAGCTGATGAGGAAGCTGATAGTGATTTCGGAACTGATAAACTGCAGGTGTGGGAGGATGATCTCAGCCAACAGACCTAGCGGAGGAAATGGGACTGAGAGAATCTCAGGGTCAGGAGGAGTCAGCCGACCCAAAGCCTGGCTCCTCCCAGCCTGTGGCCAGCTGTGTGACCCTCGACAGGCATCCTCCCCCTCGCAGTCCAGTTTGAGAAACTGTGAGATCATGGAGGGTGTGCGCCCTCTGTAGCTTGCAAGCACCCGCTCTGGGATGAGCTGATTGTTGTCATCAAACTCCAGATCCCAGCATGTTAGAGCAAGACACACATCAGAGATGGCTCAGCCAGCCTGTTAATTGGAGAGGCATGGAAGCCAAGGCCCAGAACGGGGCAGTGCCTCTGCCAAGAGCACTCAGCAGGTAAAGGATACAGAATGAACTAGGGCCCAGGATCACTGGACTCTGTTAGTCCCGAGTTTCCCCACCATCGCGACCGGAAGAAGAAAGTAAGCTGGAGGAGGGACTTCATAGGAACATATGGAGATGCGGATAGCAGGGTCACAGCACTAGGTGATTCAGGTTAGTCTCTGCCTCTCTCTTTACCATAGCCTATGTAATTTGAATGATGAAAGGAAAAGTCTATCCTTAAGGGTCATCCAAGTTCTATCATTTTCTATAGGGGCCCGGTATCCAAAGGCCAGTCTTTTCCTGATGCGGGGTCAGCTAGGGACAGGGAAGTGGCTCCCTTTCTCCTGTACAGACTGCAGAGGGAAGGAAGCCACTTCCTGGACCTAGCAGAGGGAGGTCCCCCACCCCCACCCATTCCATGGTCCAGCCTGTTCCCAAGGGGACAATCCGGCCTGCTGCTGGACTTGCATGTTGCTGAGGTGACAGCTTAAGCACCAGGACCTTCTCTGCAGGCTCAAAAGACCAGATGAGGAGGTTCTGGGGGGCAGACTGGCCTCAGTCCTGCCAGGGGAGAGCATGGCTGGGTCAGGCTCTGGGAGAAACCAGGACTAGGCCTGGCCCAGATCCCTGTCAGTGGAAAGCACCTGCTAACACTCACCATGGCCCAATTTCCGAAAATACTTAGCCTTATCTTCCTACCATCACCCTCCAGGCTCTGTACCTTCTTTCCCTCAGCCCCAGAGCAATCTGATGGATCCTGCAAGAACTAGGCACAGGGAAAGATCCAGATTCTGGGATCTGGGTAGCCTGGGTTAGAATAACATACAAATTGTATTACACTGTCATGCAGTACCAGGCAATGTGCTTAGAGTTTTTACGTGTATCACATTATTCTATGAGGTAGGTACCACTACTATGGCCATTTTACAGATGCGAAAACAGGATCAGAGATGTTAAGGCAACTGCCCAGGATCCCATAGCAAGTAAAGTAGCAGAATTTGAACTTAGGTAGTCTGGCTCTAGAATCCAAATTTATACAAGCCTAGAACAGGATCATCAGCACAAATGTTTGCAAAGGACAGGCAGGTAATATGGACGCTAAGTTGGCTGGGTGGGGACTGTGGATATCAGGAGACCCCATGACCTATCCAAAGGGAGCAGTCATGATTCAATTCTAGCTGAAAGTTGCCATGCAGGAATGTGGGGCTAGTGTAACCAGATCTTCCAAATTTTCTTTTTTTTTAAATTTTTTATATAGTTTATTTTTGAAACAGAGAGACAGAGCATGAGTGGGGGAGGGGCAGAGAGAGAGGGAGACAGAATCTAAGACAGGCTCCGGGCTCTGAGCTGTCAGCATAGAACCTGATGCGGGGCTTGAACCCACGAACCGTGAGATCGTGACCTGAGCCAAAGTTGGACGCTTAACTGACTGAGCCACCCAGTCGCCCCTAGATCTTCCAGATTTTCAAGAGGATCCAGAAATAGGGATATTTATATGAAATCTCTAGAGTTTTTCTATTTTTTAAAAATGTTTGTTTTTGAGAGAGCAGAGGAGGGGCAGAGAGAGAGGGAGACACAGAATCCAAAGCAGGCTTCAGGCTCTGAGCTGTCAGCACAGAGCCCAATGCAGGGCTCAAACTTACAAGCCGTGAGATTATGACCTGAACCGAAGTCAGACGCCCAACTGACTGAGCCACCCAGGTGCCCCAAAATCTCTAGAGTTTTAAAAGTGCAACCTAATTCCTTAAAAAACACCATGTGTGAGCCAAGCAAAACATGTGGAAAACTGGCTTGGGTTCATGGTATACCAATTTGCAAACACTGGCCTTAGACTTCAGTGTTTTTGTTGTTTTTTTTTAAATTTTTTTACATTTATTTATTTTTGAGAGACAGAGACAGAGCGTGAACAGGGGAGGGACAGAGAGAGAGGGAGACACAGACTCCGAAGCAGGCTCCAGGTTCTGAGCTAGTGGTTAGCACAAAGCCCGACGTGGGGCTCAAACCCATGAATGTGAGATCATGACCTGAGCAGAAGTCAGATGCTCAACCGACTGAGCCACCCAGGTGCCCCTTTTTTAAATTTTTAAATATTTTTTTTTTTGAGAGGGAAAGAGAGAGTGCAAGGAGGGGAGGTACAGAGAGAGAGAGGAAGACACAGAATCTGAAGCAGGCTCCAGACTCTGAGCTGTCAGCTCAGAACCTGATGCAAGACTCAGATCCACAAGCCATGAGATCATGACCTGAGCCAAAATCAGCTCAGTTAACCAACTGAGCCATCCGGACTTCAGTGTTAATAACGCTGTTAAGTGTTAATAACACTAGTATTAATAACAGTTAATAACACTAATAATAACACACTTACCTAGCACTGGGTGGCTTATGCCATTTTTACCACTTGGTGTCCATTATCTCATTTAATTTTCACAACAACCCTGTAAAGCAGGTAGGCACTTTCCAGATAAGGAAATTATGGCATAGAACTATGTCAGTTGCTCAAGACTCCACAGCTTGTAGAGTTGAGAGTGAACCGAGGTGGCCCTGCTCCAGAATCTGCTTTTGAACCTCTATGTTATAACAAGGGAGGATTTCCAGGAATGTGTCATCCAGCCCTGTTGATAGCCAGGTCCAGTACGGGACAGCCTTACCCAGGGTGCCAATTCATTCACTCAACAGAAACTAAGCACCTTCTTCCTGCCAGGCACAGGTCTAGGTCCTAGGGATATATCGGTAATGTATACCAACAGGTAAAACAACCTTCTACTGCCAAAGAGGTTATGGGCACTCAATCCATCTCTGTCCCCACAGGTGGCCATGGTGGAGGTACAGCTGGAGAGCAACCACGAATACCCGCCAGGCCTGCTGGTGGCCTTTAGTGCCTGCACGACCGTGCTAGTGGCTGTGCACCTCTTTGCGCTCATGGTCTCCACCTGTCTGCTGCCCCACATAGAAGCTGTTAGCAACATCCACAACCTCAACTCTGTCCACCAGTCTCCACACCAGCGACTCCACCGCTATGTGGAGTTGGCCTGGGGCTTCTCCACTGCCTTGGGCACCTTCCTCTTCCTCGCTGAAGTTGTTCTGGTTGGCTGGGTCAAGTTTGTGCCCATTGGGGCACCGTTGGGCACACCAGCCCCTTTGGTACCTGCCTCCCAGGTGCCTGGGACTCTGTCACCAGTGACCACCTCCCTTAGTCCAGCTTCCAAGCCATCCTCTACTTCTGTAGCTCCACCACAGGCTGAGCCGTCTGAGGCCTGCCCACCCCTGCAAGCATGTGTTGTTGGAGGAGCCCATGGACCAGGCTGGCAAGCCGCCATGGCCTCCACAGCGATCATGGTGCCTGTGGGGCTTGTATTCGTGGCCTTTGCCCTGCATTTCTACCGCTCTTTGGTGGCACATAAGACAGATCGCCACAAGCAGGAGTTAGAGGAGCTGAGTCGCCTGCAGGGGGAGCTGCAGGCTGTGTGAGGCTGATGTTAACCACTACTGTAAACACTGCCTCCCTCCGGTCTGCCAGAGGACCCAGGTCCCCAGACCCCATTCCCTGCCCCTGCCTGGAGCCACTCCTATGGCTGCTCCCAGGTAGAGGCCAGATTCCTGCGTTCAGGGTCTTTTGGGCTGGGCCTTGGGGCAGCTTTTACATTCCCAGGGATTCTCGCTGCTGGTCTATCCCAGTCTGTCTACACCTGGGCTGAGAAGAGCAAAGGAGGAAGTAGAAAGTCTTTAGTCCAAGACTTAAGGGGAGGCAGGGAGACCCTGGTCAGACCTTTGGTGCTGACCCTTAGCAACTTAACCCTGTACAGGATGTGGAGGTCAGAAGGTTACACACCCACACAGCTGCCTCAGAAAGTAGCTAACCCTTGCTTTATTTTTGTAGAATCTACTTTACGGGTGGCATTTTGGGAAAGCTTTTCCCCATTTCCAGATATTGATGGGTTCCACATTTTTGCTTTAGTTGGTGAAGTGGATTTGGGTGATTCTGACCCAGACATAGGTCCAGTCTTTCCTAGGAGGAGCCTCTCTATTTTTGGAGGTTCAAGTGCCTGCCTCACTGCCCTAGACCCACACTTAAGCTTCTGCATCTGGTTCTCACTCTCCTGGGCCAGGGCTGGAGATCTTTGGAGACTGAGGGCCTGTGTGCCCAACCTGACTTTCTAGTAAGAATTGGGGGTGAAGAGGCTTTAATGGTGAAGGTCCAGTCACTAGCCCTTGGGATACAGAGCTATTCTGACACTGAATTTTTGATGCACCTTGTTTTGTATAATAAAATGTGTTTCACAGATGTCCCCGTGGCTGTGAATGGGGTGAAGAGGGGGCCTCCTTGGGATCAGGTGACTTATTCTTAAGAGCCAGGTGGAAGCAGATGTTCCTGGGGGTGGGGCAGAATGGTTCCAGATATGATCCCCTTCTGGTGCTGACAGGGGCCAGTAGCTTCTGATTTGGAGACTGAGTTATTCCAAGGCTAAAACTTTTTGCACTCTTGATCCTGAGTCTCCATCTCTTCAT
This sequence comes from Suricata suricatta, assembly GCF_006229205.1. NCBI lineage: Eukaryota > Metazoa > Chordata > Mammalia > Carnivora > Herpestidae > Suricata > Suricata suricatta. Next base: position 22,002,826 of record NC_043707.1, read on the forward strand.
TGATGATTTAGAGTAAGTTTCTTTTGGTGTAAGATTCTTTCCTGAGTGACGACTACACACTAGGAGCAAGGTTATCTTATTTAACCTTCACAAGGACTTCAAGAGACAAGTCTTCACCATTTCCATTTCAGAGATAAGGAAACAGGCCCAACAAAGTGGACGATCTTGCCCAAATCCAGTGAAAACTTGGACTACCTTTACTGGTAACTTGGGAAATCTCCTGTCTGATAGGAGAAAAGAAGCCAACCTTTCAACTGGGACAAGAGAATCTGTTGTCATCATCAGTACTTTCATGTAAAAATTAGGCTTTCATGTAAGCCTAATTTTCCTCAAAAATTCAAGGGGCTCTAATCCTTGCTCCTCTATTATCAGCATGGGAACTTGGTCAAGTCCTTTTTTCCTATTACTTAAAACTGTGAATTTGCAGGAACCAGGCCTCAAGGGCCTTTCCTGCACTTTTTTTTTTTTTTAATGTTTGTTTATTTTTGAGAGACAGCTAGCATGAGCAGGAGAGGGGCAGAAAGAAAGGGGGACAGAGGCCAAAGCGGGCTCTGTGCTGACAGCAGAGAGCCCTGTGCAGGGCTCAAACTCATGAACGGCAAGATCATGACCTGAGCAGGTCAGAAGCTTAACTAACTGAGCCACCCAGGCACCCCTCCTGTACTGTTCTGACTCCTGTAACAGTCCTGAGATGGGAATGAACATCCATTTTTGGGAGGAAGAATCTTGAATTTTGAGAGGTCAATGGCTGCCCAAGGTCACACAGGGGACTAATGTAGGTAGAGATGTCTGAAACGTAGAGCATCCTCAGCTCAAGCAGAGGGGCCTTCTGGGAGTGCGGTTACCCAGAAACCGGGATGCCTTCCGTCCAAGCGAAAGAAAAGGGTACCCAGCCTCGGCTCCCTTAGCGCCTGGGATGGTGCTGCCCTCCAGCGGTGGGACCATGTAAGCATAGCCCCTCGCTCCGGCGGAAAGCTGGGAGCACTGGACCTTGGTGCTTGGAGAATCGACCAGCCCAGCCTAGCTCCAGTAGGCACTAGTTTATTTTTCACAAGACCCGTTCTAAGGCCTTTAGCCCCCTCCCTTCCCAAGGCTTTTCACAGAACTTTGAGGTAGCATCGAATTTAATTACGAATGGTGGCTGGATTATAGGCAAAATTAGGCACGTTCTGCAGGCCTCAGTCTCCCAATCTGTCAAATGGGCATCTTAAACAGCTAGGGGGAGAGCGAGAGGAAAACGTTCCCGGTTTTGTGTGCGACGCCAGGCAAACGGACTGAGTCACCGCTGCTGGTTGTATTTTTCCATCTACTGGGCGCCCCTCCCAGCCCGCACCTTTTCGGTGGGTCCTGCAGGAAGCGCCCCCGCGACGCCGGGCTTTACACGCCCTGGCCACGCCCTCTGCGCGCCGCGCGTTGGCCCCGCCCACAGGAGGATCCGCAGATTCGCTAAGCCAGCCATCAGAATTACCTGGGGCTCTCTATACTCGGCTGGAAATTCTCATCGACTCCGAGAGCAGCTCTGGGCCGTAGCCATTTCCCCGGGGTCGGAATTGGGCATCCCCTAAGCTCTACTAGTAAGAAAGATACGGGAAACGTGGCCAACTCTGCCAACGGGGCTTGGCTAACCAGGCATTATTTTCTTGACTCCACCAAGGCGGGTGAAGGAGGCGACAGCTGAGGCCAGGACCACAGGAGCTGTGGTGAATCTGCAGCCTTTCAGGCTTTTGGCCGCACAAGGAAGGGGCAGGAAAGAAGAGCTAAGGAGCGCGCATCCCATCCACCGATTCGCCCCGCCCGCCTGACGAATCTGCGCCTGTTCAACGCGCCACTCAAATCTCCCCAGCTCTGGCTGGCCTCCTCCCCTCCGCCCCGCCCCCTTTTCCTCAGGGATTAGTCGCTGCATTCGTCGCCGCCGATTCGTCAAGGACCCCAAGCCAGAGCAGCTGGGTAGTTGTGGTGAAGCCCACTCTCCGGGGAATGCGGCCAATCTCCAGGCTTCCTAGGCCGCAACTCTCGAGCCTTAAAGGGCGCCGGCCGAGGCGAAGCCGCTTTCCTCGGCCCCGTGGGTCTCCAGACGGCACCCGTGACGAAAGTGCGAATGTAGACGCTGTGCCCGCTGGGCCTCGCGCAGGTGGCGGTGGTGTTTGGTGCGCGCGCCGGGGAGGTGGTGGTGGGGGGGCGCCGCCGCCGCCACCGCTGC
>NC_043707.1:22005125-22036457 GCF_006229205.1 Suricata suricatta
GGGGGAGCCGCTCGCCACGAGCGGGTGAGTGAGGCCTCGCCGCGCGTGCGCGGAGATGGGGGGGCAGAACGCGCCGGGGCGGGAGGAGAGGGCAGCGGCGCGCGTTCCCCCCCCCCGCCCGGATTCGGGGCCGAAGCCGGGTCTCGAGCTCGGTCTCGCGGTGTTTCCAACGCCCCGAAGAGGTGCCACCTCTTGGCCAGAGGATCGGGGCGCGGGGACGCAAGCGGGTGTGTGGGAGCGAGAGCCGGGCTTGGCCCGGGCCGCTGGCCGGTGAGGAGGCGGGAGGGGGCGGGGCCTGCCAGGGGGCGGGGGAGGGGTCTTGCTCTGAGGCCAAGTGGGGCGCGCGCTGGGCAGAGCGGGAAGGTAAGGGGGCGCGAGATGGGCCTGGGGGCCATAGGGGAGAGTTGGGAAGTGGAAAGAGAATGGGGTGTTGTGAAAGAGGGTACTTGGAGGAAAATTTGGGGGAGCCATGGGTCATGGTGAGGTGTGGAAACTGGGGTGTTGAGAGGACCTGAAGTCTGGGCTGGTTGGTGAGGGGCAGCAAGGAAGTCAGGCCTAAGTCCTGAATCCCCCTGCGTATTCTTCTTTCCTAACAGTGTAAATGAGCAAAGATGGATCAGGAAGGTGGGGGAGATGGGCAGAAAGCCCCGAGCTTCCAGTGGCGGAACTACAAGCTCATCGTGGATCCTGCCTTGGACCCTGCCTTGCGCAGGCCTTCTCAAAAGGTGTACCGCTACGACGGAGTCCACTTCAGTGTCAACGTGAGTGCCCCAGGCCTTGCCATCTAGGGAACTCCAGGCTCCATTCTCCTCTGTCATCTCTGTCCAGCACCCTGAACTCCCATGCCCATAGCCTGCCTTCTTAAAGTGGGCAACTAGAACTCAGCTGTTTTGCATGTGAGTCTCCAAATGGGCTTCCTAGAACTCAGCAGCTTGGTTCACCTTGAGCTGTCTTTCTCTTCTGCCTTCCTTCCTAGGACTCAAAATATATACCAGTCGAAGACCTCCAAGACCCCCGTTGCCATGTCAGGTCCAAAAACAGAGACTTTTCCCTCCCAGTCCCTAAGTTTAAGGTAAGTATCTGCTGGACCCTGGTTTGGTGGCCCTTGGGAGGTGTGGAGGATCCATCCTGGCAAGTTTTGTCTCAACATAACCTGATAAAAGCAGTTCTCCTGTGAAAGGATCACAAGGAAGTCTTAAAATCTCTGAGGCTGTGAGACTGAGTTGTTCTGGAGAGGAGTTGTGTTTATCTTCTAGAAAGGTGTAGGTGAGGTGTCTCAAGCAGGAGTGCGGACTTCTTGAACGATGAAGTAAAGGCACATTTAGTTGCTGTACCTTTTGCTGTGTGCTCCAGGTCACAGCATGGCAGTGCCCTGGTGTGATAATGCCAGTTTCTCAACCATTTTAAGGGGAGTGACAAGGCCAGGAACTCCATCCTTGGAGCCCTCTGCTCTTCACCCCTTGCTTGGTTCTTTGGTTCTTCATCTTCTTTTCTGAAAAGATTCCTCTTCTCCTACGTAGGCAAGATACTCATCAGGCCTTGGACTGGCCCTTGAAAACTGGTGGGTCTTGGTTTCCTTTGCTAATTCTTTACTCTTTTTTATTAAATAAACATTTGTAAGGTTGCCACTCCATTTTTTTTCACCTTGTGTATTGTCCCTGGACAGTCTCTTTCTCATGCACGATTTTGACTATTACTGAAACATGGGTGACTTCTAAATTTCTGTTTCCAGCCAAAATCAGTCTCTTGAACTTCAGACTTTTATGCTTGGTAGAGGGACAGCTCCACCTGGAGGCCCCACAGACATCTCAAACACAAGAGGTTGAAAATAAGTTCTCTTTACTCTTTGATCCTGGTTTCTTTTCCATTTCCCTTTTACTGATGAATGGTAACACCATCTACTCAGCTGCACAAAGTAGGAACCTGGGAGTCATCCTGTGATTGTCCTCTCCTTTATTACATAGTCTGTCATTGAGTCCTGCAACTCTCTTTTCTGCATATATTTCTTTTATCTTAATTTTTCTGTTTCCATTGCTGATTTTTTAACAGAACAGCCGTATTCATTTTGCCAGGTTTCTTGTCTCCATTCTCTTTTCCCATTTCATGCTCCCCCACAAAAGGCTCCTGTCATTTGTCTTTTTTACTTGACCCTTATTTTTGTTGTCAAGCCCATCTTTTTGTGTATTGGTGTATACGATTATAGATCTGGCTAGGCCTCATCTCTTGCCGTGATGCTGTACATTTGTGTTCCACTCTACCATACGTTTTGCAGTTTCTAGAAAATGCCAAGTTATTTTATAGTTTCATGTCTTAACAAGTCCTTGTCATCTCTTGGACTCTTGCTACCCAGAAAGTCAAATAGGAGTGACACCATCTTTATGAATTCTTCCCTGCCTCTACTCTGAATAACACTTTCCTTCTCTGGGTTCCCAAACACCATGTCTACACTTAATGTTGACGTTTGTGTCCTGTTGTGACTATGTGTGTATGTCTTGTCTACTTTTCTGAACAGGAGTCTTTTTTTTTCATCTTTGTATTTGTGGTACCCAGTCCATGGTAAAAGCTGAACTAGTAAATTATTCCATACAATTAGTTTTTTTCACATGTATTTATTTCTCAGTTGTATGTTTCTTTTCCTGGTTCTTGCATGATTCTATGATGAGAAGAATTCAGAGCAGGGAGGAGTCAGACTGATGTGTCACTTGTTGGGGCCCTTTTTCCCCATTCCTTTGCCCATGTTTCCCAGTCCTCTCTCCTGAACCAAGTTTCCCAAAGGGCAAAGAGGAACAGTAGTCCGTATTGAGACCCCAGACTTAAGACTCCTCTCCTCTTCACAGCTGGATGAGTTCTACATCGGACAGATCCCACTGAAGGAAGTGACTTTTGCGAGGCTGAATGACAACGTGCGGGAGACCTTCCTGAAGGATATGTGCCGAAAGTATGGTGAGGTGGAGGAGGTGGAGATCCTTCTTCACCCCCGTACTCGCAAGCACCTGGGCCTGGCGCGCGTGCTCTTCACTAGCACTCGGGGAGCCAAGGAAACGGTCAAAAACCTCCACCTTACCTCCGTCATGGGCAACATCATCCATGCGCAGCTCGACATCAAAGGTGAGGGCGCCCTTGCCTACTGCCTGACGTTGGGTTCCAGCAGAGACTATATGCAAATGCCTGTTGGGGGCTGGCGAGTGATCAGGTTCATGATTCCTCATTCGAAACTCTTGGGGCCAGATGTGTTTCTGAAGGCAGAGTTTTACAGAGGGATTGTGGCCTTTAGGTATTTCGCGCATGTGTGATCTTTGGCAAGGTTGGTTAGCGTCTTACAGTACAGCATGTAGCGTATTTGTAAGAAAACACGTGAAGGGTTATGCTAGATAACATCAATAAAACCTAGTAAATAGCCTCAGTTCAGATCAGGTTTTGAGACCAAATTCCAAAAAATGCTTGGTTTTGAGTTTTTTGGGGTTTTAAAATTTTGGTTCGAGAATTCGGGACCCATATTGACAGGTGACGCAGTCTGGGCTGCTTTGTTGAGAAGCGGTAGGGAGGAGTAGGGGTCTGTGGGGCACTGTAGGGTACGGTGCCATCTACAGGAGACGGCTGTTAGTGGGTACTAGCCAGTTTGCGAGTGGGAATGAGAATTACTGTTGCCAAATGATTTTTTCATATTAAGCCGGGAATCTAGTTTTTTGTGTGAAACCTCATGGTTTTTCAGTGCTGCAACCTCCTCCCCCGCCCCCAGATTTTTAAGTGATTGTGTAGGGCAAGTAAGACACAGCTGTGGCCTGGCGTTAGCCCTCAGGCTGCCCTTTTGCAACCTTTAGTTTGTAGGATGAAGAGCATGGTGGGATCTAGCATCAGACGACCTGGGTTTGAATTCCAGTCTGCCACTGACCAGCTTTGTGACTTTGTGCAGGTCAATTTTCTTTGAGCCTATAAAGTAGTGGTACTGATGCTTTTCTCTCCTGGTGATCATTCAACTTAGTGATATTTAAATAGAGATATTAGAGCTCTTAAAGTGCTGTTTGGTTTATTATTTGTAGTATTGTTAGGTAAAGATGAGGTAGGAGGTCCCGAAGATAGAGACAAGGTAGAAGAACTGAAATCCCTGAACCCAGGACTCCGAGAAATTATAGGAAACTTGAGACCTGAGAAAGAAATGGGAAAGCCAAAGAAAGAAGGAGCTGTTCCTTCCACCCGACTCTGATGGCTCTTACTTTCCTTCCTCCAGGACAACAACGAATGAAATACTATGAGCTGATAGTCAATGGCTCCTACACCCCTCAGACGGTGCCCACTGGGGGCAAGGCCCTGAGTGAGAAGTTCCAGGGCTCTGGTGCAGCCTCTGAGACGGTAAGAAGCTTGTGGTTGCCACGGCCCTAGTCATGTAGGCACAGTGCCTGGGTGCAGGAGCAGTATTTGGGAGGTTCTGGACTTCCAGTAAGGATAGCAAGAGCCAAGAAAAGATGCCGAGATGCCTTCAAAAGACAGGGAGCTGTGGTTCTTGGTTTGGGGAAGGCAAGTTGTCATATGGTACTTGATGTCTTCTATTTTCTGTGCTCTATTTTTGCCCTCCAGACTGAATCCCGCCGCCGCTCCTCCTCTGACACGGCTGCTTACCCGGCAGGCTCTGCCGGTGTGGGCACTCCTGGCAATGGCACCCCCTGCTCCCAGGACACAAGCTTCTCCAGCAGCCGACAGGACACCCCATCTTCCTTTGGCCAATTCACCCCTCAGTCCTCCCAAGGAACCCCTTACACGTCTCGGGGCAGCACCCCCTACTCTCAGGACTCTGCCTACTCCAGCAGGTGCAGAGTAAACACCCTCTGGGACCCCCAGATTCTGGGAGTTGACACTAGGAAGAAGAAACCTGGAGTCTCCCTAAAAGGGAGTTGGGAGTACTTAGTCCTGGTTTCTCTTGTGGCTTCAGCCAATAGATCCTTGTCCACAGGCAACTCACTGTCTAGCCAGAAACCCAACAGCATTTATCTTCCTTTGGGGGCAGTGTTGAGGGCCTCTGGGTACTGAGAACCAGGACACTTGGGTTTGGTCCTACAGAGCTGAACCTAGCTAACTCCTGCACTCTTTCTCCAGCACCACTTCAACCTCCTTCAAGCCTCGGCGGTCAGAGAACAGCTACCAAGATTCTTTTTCCCGCCGCCATTTCTCTGCATCTTCGGCCCCCACGACCACCTCTACAGCTGCCTCTGCCACTACTGCAGCCACTGCCTCGTCCTCCTCCTCATCTTCCTCCTCCTCCTCTTCGTTGTCCTCGTCCTCTTCATCCTCCTCTTCGTCCTCATCCTCTCATTTTCGTGGTACTGACTCAAACTACCCAGCCTACTATGAAAGCTGGAATCGCTACCAACGCCATGCTTCCTACCCTCCCCGCCGGGCAACTCGGGAGGAGCCCCCTGGGGCATCTTTTGCTGAAAATGCAGCTGAGCGCTTCCCACCTTCCTACACCTCCTACTTGCCCCCTGAGCCCAGCCGGCCTGCTGACCAGGACTACCGGCCTCCTGCCTCAGAAGCTCCACCCCCGGAGCCTCCAGAACCTGGCGGAGGCGGGGGTGGGGGGGGGCCCAGCCCTGAGAGAGAAGAAGCTCGGACCTCCCCCCGCCCAGCTTCACCTGCCCGCTCCGGCTCCCCAGCCCCAGAGACCACCAATGAGAGTGTGCCCTTCGCGCAACATAGCAGCCTGGATTCCCGCATTGAGATGTTGCTGAAGGAGCAGCGCTCCAAGTTTTCTTTCCTGGCCTCTGACACAGAGGAAGAGGAAGAGAATAGCACCACAGGCCCTGGGTCTCGAGACATAGGGAGTGAGGTGCCTTCTGGGTCAGGTCACGGGCCCTGCACGCCCCCTCCAGCCCCAGCTAATTTTGAGGATGTGGCACCTACAGGGAGTGGGGAACCAGGGGCTACCCGGGAGTCTCCCAAAGCCAACGGACAGAACCAGGTGAGGTTGGGGTTGGCCAGCAGAGATGACTAGGATCTGGGAGGCATGGTTGGGCCTGGTGGGGTAGGGGAGGGAATGAGGCAAAAACCAGGATTTGAGGAAAAGCCCATGGAATAGGCAGAAGGTTTACGTGACTCTCCTCTGCACTCTTACAGGCTTCTCCGTGCTCTTCTGGAGAGGACATGGAGATCTCCGATGATGACCGGGGCGGCTCACCCCCTCCAGCCCCAACACCCCCCCAGCAGCCTCCACCTCCTCCTCCTCCACCCCCTCCTCCCCCTCCCTACCTGGCTTCCCTACCTCTTGGTTATCCTCCCCACCAGCCTGCCTACCTCCTCCCACCGCGCCCTGATGGGCCACCGCCCCCTGAGTACCCCCCACCTCCTCCACCCCCTCCCCACATTTATGACTTTGTGAACTCTCTAGAGCTCATGGATCGACTTGGGGCTCAGTGGGGAGGGATGCCCATGTCCTTCCAGATGCAGACCCAGATGTTAACTCGGCTCCATCAGCTGCGGCAGGGCAAGGGATTGACTGCTGCCTCAGCTGGTCCCCCAGGTGGGGCCTTTGGGGAGGCCTTCCTCCCATTCCCACCACCTCAAGAGGCAGCCTATGGCTTACCGTACACGCTGTACACACAAAACCAAGAAGGCCGAGGGGCATACTCCCGGGAGGCGTACCACCTGCCTTTGCCCATGGCAGCCGAGCCCCTGCCCTCCTCCTCAGTCTCTGGAGAAGAGGCCCGGCTACCTCCCAGAGAGGAAGCAGAGCTGGCAGAGGGCAAGGCCCTACCATCAGCAGGCACCGTGGGGCGTGTGCTGGCCACTCTAGTACAAGAGATGAAGAGCATCATGCAGCGAGACCTCAACCGCAAGATGGTGGAGAATGTGGCCTTTGGAGCATTTGACCAGTGGTGGGAGAGCAAGGAAGAGAAGGCCAAGGTGAGGGCCCATGCTTGGAACTGGGGAAAACCTACGGGTCCATTGGAGGAAGTAGACTTCTGGCTTCTCCAGGCTATTCAGCTCAAAGTAGAGAATAGAAATGATCAAGGCAAGTGGAGAGAGAGACTGTGTGGCCACTTGAAGGGACACACTAATTGGGCAGGAGAATTGGGGCACATGGACCAGTAGAAAAGCATAAGCTTTGAGGGGCTCCTGGGTGGTTCAGTGGGTTAAGTGTCCCACTCTTGATTTCAGCTCTGGTCATGATCTTCACGATTTCAGGGTTGTGAGATGGAGCCCCGTATTGGGCTCTATGCTGGTAATGGAGCCTGCTTAAGATATTCTCCCTCTTTCGCTCGCTTGTTTGCTTGCAAAAAAACAAAAACAAAAAACCCAACCACAACCATAAGCGGAGAGTCAGAAGAGCTTTGCCGTGGCTCTACTGCTTGCATGCTTGTGGCAGATGAGGCCCTTACATCTCTCTGGCCTTCAGTCTTTGATGTGTCCATTTGTAGAGCAGGAATGATACAGGGGGATGGACTAAATGAGCAGACTTTCAAGGGATGTCTGTACAGGGGTTGGTGCAAGGGAGGTGGGGCATAGATCTGTGTCAAATAGAGGAGTGAGTAGATGCATTTCTGTATTCCTGGGACCTGGGAGTAGTTCTCAGGCAGGAGGCAGGAGGGAGCGCCTGGGTTCTGGGGCTCAGTCCCCCTACTGCCTGCAGCCATTCCAGAACGCAGCCAAACAGCAAGCCAAGGAGGAGGATAAAGAGAAGACAAAACTCAAAGAGCCAGGCCTGCTGTCCCTCGTAGACTGGGCCAAGAGTGGGGGTACCACGGGCATCGAGGCCTTCGCCTTTGGGTCGGGGCTGCGAGGGGCCCTGCGGCTGCCTTCTTTCAAGGTACTCAGCACTGGTCTTGCCCACTTAGGGAGGAGAGGGCAGGGTGGGAGTTCCCTTCCTTGGCGTAGGGGTGGCTGGGAACCATGAGAGTTTGCATTCTAAACGGGCTCTGTCCCTTCCTACGCCCCAGGTAAAGCGAAAAGAGCCTTCAGAAATTTCAGAGGCCAGTGAGGAAAAGAGGCCCCGGCCCTCCACTCCAGCTGAGGAGGATGAAGATGGTGAGTGGGAGGTCAGATAGAAGGAGAAAGGGGAAAGGGTGCTTGCTAGCTTCTGCTGGGAGAGCAAGACGCGGGGGTAAAGGGGGCAGACGTCAGAGGGCCAGTAGCCAAATAGAAGTTTGGGTGCGGGGTTAAATGAAAGCGGTTCTGAGAAGTGTGAGCAGCCCTAGATGGGGTCATCCCTGGGTTCCAGCGGTGGTGCTTGCTTGCTTTGGTGTGCTGACTGAAGTTTTCGGTATGTCAGTTTTTCCCTGTAAAACAGAAACAATTTCAACATTCAGAATCGTAGGATTTCAGCGTTAAACAGGTCATCTCCCCAAATTCCCCATCTAAAACTCTTTTGCAACTTCCCTCCCAGTTTGCCTAAGTCTGAGCTATTGGTCGACAGCTGACATGGCTAGGAAACTTCCTTCTTGAGTCCGGTTTGCTTCCCTGGAGACCCATTGGCCTTAGTACTATTTTCTTGGTCAGGTATAACAAGTTCTTTCCCTCTTCCATCCAACCCAGAAAAGGATGAAAGGTAAAGTGGGTGTGATACGTTTAAACTCTGTAAGATGTTAGGGAGCTCTGAGGCTTTTGGGTTTTCTGTGTTGAGCTTTGGCTTCTTGTCTGTAAAATGAGGTCTGTCTTGTCGGACTGTCAGGAAGATCAGAAACGGTGTGTGCAAAGCTCCCTTCAGGCCAGGGGAACAGGAACTGTTATTGCTCATGGTAAATTACCCTAACTGCCACTCACCTGGGCCTAGACCCTGAGCGAGAGAAGGAGGCTGGAGAGCCGGGACGTCCGGGGACCAAGCCCCCAAAACGAGATGAAGAGCGAAACAAGACCCAGGGCAAGCACCGCAAGTCCTTTGCTCTGGACAGTGAGGGGGAGGAGGCATCCCAGGAGTCCTCCTCAGAGAAGGTGAGGGGCACCCAGTCCCTGCCAAAAGCCTACTTCCTGAGTTCTGTCACCATAGTCACCTTCACTCTGGGCTGGAGCCCAGGTAGCTGTGCCTCCCGGAGGACAGTTGTCCTTCTCCTGTTAGTCCCTGTTTGTCCTTTTCTTTAAGGATGAGGAAGATGATGAGGAAGATGAAGAAGATGAAGAACGTGAGGAAGCCATGGATACTGCAAAGAAGGAGACAGAGGCATCAGATGGTAGGTGCAGGCAGGACACAGCAGAATTCTGGCTTGGGGAAGAAGGGATTCAGCAGCCTGCCTAGCCCTTCCCTGAGTCCACAGAAATTTCGTGCTAGATTGATTGGCCACCTTTGCCTTTCCCAAAAGCAGTTGTCCTTCAGCTCCATCCTTTGGAATGTTTGGCCCATTGTAAACAGTAAGTCCAATACCCAAAACACTCCCTTTTGCTTCCCTCCTGTACTGAAACTTTGCCCTCTTCTGAAGACAACCCAGAACACACTTAATTGCTCAGCCCCTCAAGATAAGTGGTCCATGTTCTGCCAGCTGTTGATACTACCAGACCGTGCCTTTCTTTCTTTGAGCACTGCTCTTCTCTGAGGTCCAACCACTGAGCCATGCTTCTTCCTGTCCTCTCCCCTCAGCTGCCGTCACTGGACACAGCTCTGCTTTTCAATTGAACACCTCCTTTCTCCACATCTGTTAAGTCTTGGATACATGATTTAGTCTTTCTTCTCATTCCTTTGTTCAGAAATCTCTGTTGGTCCCTGCTGTATACCAGGCGCTATCCTGAGTATGGAGTATAATCTTTCACGGAACTTGTGATCGGTTGGAAGGGAGGAGAAGATTTGACGAATGTACACATAATAGCACCTCAGATAGCGATACATACGTTGAAGACGGGAAACTGGGTTACTGGGGTAGAGAGTAACGGGTGGGGGAGTTGGGGAAAGATGGGCTGTTCTAGATCTCTTGGAGAAGGAACGCCTCTGAGAGGTGCCATTTCAGCAGAGGCCTGTATTTCCAGGAAAGAAGAGGGCAGGGTCGTCTACTCTGAGGGGGCAAACTGTCATACATCTGCTTTGTCACTGCTGTCAGTGTCACCACCTCAGTGTTTCTTGGACTTGTTGCCTTCTTTTTCCTGCTGTTTCTGTCTTCTCACTTAGAGTCCGCAGCAGTTCTGATTGACTTCCCTGTCTCTGTTTCCATACTGGTCTCCAGGTGTCTTATCTCCCTCAACTTTGACATCCCTGGTCAGCCTTCATGTCTGCTTAGTGTATTTCGTTTTTTTTTTTTTTTTTTTTTTTTAATGATCATTCGTTTTTGAAAGAGACCAAGTACAGGTGGGAGAGGGGCAGAGAGAGAGGGAGACACAGAATCTGAAGCAGTTTCCAGAGTCCAAGCTGTCAGCACAGAGACCAACGCAGGGCTCAAACTCACAAACTATGAGATCACGACCTGAGCCAAAGTCAGACGCTTAACGGACTGAGGCACCTGGGCGCCCCTGCTGAGTGTACTTCTGCCTGTCATTCTTGACTTCAGTCAGCGTCTCCCTCACAGGGGTCCCTTCCCTGACTGGATCTTCCAGACAGATCCAGGACTCCCCTTTGCCATGATCTCCTAGCCTTTCATACTGAGGTTTATCTCGCTGTGAACAAATAGTGTGCTTATTCAACTCCTTGAGGGTTGGACTTGCCAACACCTATCTCGGTGCCCACCCTGTCCGTGGCAGTGAGTCAGTGAATGAATCCTTGGCTTGACCAAGGGAGGGGTGTTCCCACCTCGCCTGATTGCGCCTTCTGGAATTCCAGGTGAGGACGGGGAAAGCGATTCGTCCTCCAAATGTTCTCTGTATGCTGACTCAGATGGTGAAAATGATAGCACATCGGACTCCGAGAGCAGCAGCTCCTCCAGCTCCTCATCTTCCTCCTCCTCCTCCTCCTCATCATCCTCGTCCTCCTCCTCCTCATCTGAGTCCTCCTCTGAAGAGGAAGAGGAAGAGGAGCAGCCAGCAGCCATCCCCTCAGCGTCACCTCCCCCCAGGGATGTCCCCGCACCCCTGCCAGCACCTGTGGAAGAGCCCGAGCCAGAGCGGGCTGCAGGCTCTCCAGTCACAGCCCTCCCTGAACAGGAGAAGTCTCCGGCAAGACCAGCAGGTAGGTGCTGTGGTGCTGTTCGTTCGGTCTCTGTGAGTCTGTCTCTGTGAGAACAGTGACGGGTTGGCAGTTTTCAGTTATGTGCAAGTATGTAACTTTGAAAACGTACAGGTTGGACAGAAGTCACCATCTCTTGTCAGCCCTCCCTTGGAGACGTTTACGGCCACATTCAAGCTGTGCTGTCATGAACGGTTTACAGAGCCAGGGCAGGATGTTTGGCTAATAAAGGAAAACAGACTGGTCTCTAAGTTAATTAAGGAAAACATTCCCAATTTAACAAATTCCTCCTATTTTTCTTGAGCCTGTGTCTTAAAATGTGTAGTACACACCTGCAGGTGGTTAAGTGGACAGATAGGTGGAAAGCAACTTACAACAGCATTGCTTGGAAGTGAATTTTATCTTTGCTTTCCGTAGTGGATTTGTACATTCAGTTATTATTTTATAGCACATACGCTTAATCTGTCCTTCTGAGTGAACTGTTCATGTAGGCAGTGGGTGTTTATTTACTGAGTATAGTCGACCCTTGAACAATGCAGAGGTAAGGGGTGCTGACCCCCTGTGCAGTTGAAAATCCACCTTTAACTTTTGGCTCCCTCCAGACTTAATCGTTAGTAGCATACTATTTTTCTTTTTTGCATACTATTTTTTTAAAATAATAGTTTATTGTCAAATGGGTTTCCATAGTAGCATGCTATTAACTGGAAGTCTTACTGATGGTATAAGTAGTAGGTTATCACATATCTCGTATGTTAGATGTATTATGTGTTAGATTTTTATAAGAAAGTAAGCTAGAGAAAAGAATGTCATCAGAATCTTAAGAAAAAGAAAATACAATTTACAATACCTTACTGTATTTAGCAAATGAATTGAGTAGATAAGTGACCTTGTACAGTTCAAACCCGTGTTGTTCAAGAGACATCTTTATTTTACAGTAGGTGCAAGGGACACAGTGGTAGGCACAATAGGTCCTGTTCTCACCATCCTGAAGCATATGGTCTATAGAGAGAGGTTGGTTGAGTAATAAATACCTAAGGAAATCTGTGGTTACAAACTCATAAACACTACAATACTCTGAGAACCTGACTACATCTATGGAGACCTATTTGCTGGTCTCTGCTGAAGCATCATTGGGCTGAAATCAAGGCAAAGCAGGACACTGGCTGTAACGATTAGCATGTGCAAAGGCCCTGAGGGCAGAGCAAACAGCATGTTGTAAGACATAAAACAAGCATTGTGTGGATGGTGGAGAGTAAGGAGAAGCTGGGGTGGCTTCCGGTGAGGTGAGCAAGGGCTGGGCTGTACAAAATGAGTAGATCATGTTAGGAATTTGGTCTTTATCTTGCGGGCAGTGGAATGCCATCAGAGCAATGACATGATCATATTTGTGTTTTGAAAAGATGCAGTGGTGAAAAACTTGGAGAGGGGCCAGAGTTCGTACAGGGAGAGTAAGGGGCTATTGCAGTTGGTAAGTGAGGCAAGCAATGGTGGTACGTTGGAGGGTGTTCTTAGGATGACACTTGTAAGTCAGTTTTCAAGATAGGCTTCATAAGTGAACATGACCTTCTAGACATCTCTCCAACGTTACTGGGAATTTGTGGTCTGGGATGGACAGTGATCACATGAAGACGCCCCAGCACTGGTGCACTGTGTTCCGGTGCAGACCTCACAAGAAATGTCGAGGCTCTCATTAATCCTCAGACACATCTCCCAGCCTCTCCCGAGTCCATCAGTAGCAGAGGAGCTAGTGGTCAGAGGGCGTCATTCTCAGTAGGGTGGGACGGGGTCAGTTTTGCATTTTGCCAGAAAGATCCTTCTGGCAGGAAGGGGAGAGATTTGGAGAGGTGAGGAAGGAGGTAGGGTGACTTGCATACGGGTTTGAAGGAATGCAGGTAAGTGAAGGGCATGAACCAAAGCAGGAGTGGTTATGAGTGAGGTGCAGGGAGTATAAGTGGGGTTGAGGAGTTGAGAGAAATTTAGGATAGAACCACTTGGTTAAACTACTTCCTGGGCAGGGGAGGTCAAGGAGAAGCAGAATTAAAGAAAGCTGATGTGCTGCTTTGGGGTTGACTTTGACATGCCTCTGGGACCTCCCAGTAAGAAACACCCAACAGGCAGTTGGAGCAATAGATCTGAAGCTGGGAAAAGAACCAGTGGGCTAGAAAAGAGGTAAATACTTGGGAGCAGTGCACGTGTGTGGGTGAATACGCTCGTTGTGTCCCCTAGAATGACATGACATACCCTAGCACAAGAGAAGGGCTGGCACCTTACCGTTGTAGAAGAGAGAGGTGGGCAGAGCGGAGCCAGAGGAGGGAGGCCACATGGGAGCTATCAGCGAGATAGGAAGGAAACCAAAGGAAGGGAGTGGTGTGTATCAACAGGCCAAAAGAAAGGTTGTAAGATGGGAAGAGCTTCTGTTGGATTTGGCAGTTAGGGGGGTCATTAGGGACCTTATCAATTTCTTTTTTATTTATTTTTTTAATGTTTTATTTATTTTTGAGAGAGAGAGACAGTATGAGCAGGAGGAGGGGTCAGAGAGAGAGAGAGAGGAAGACACAGAATCCAAAGATAGGCTCTAGGCTCTGAGCTGTCAGCACAGAGCCCAACATGGGGCTCAAACCCATGAACTGTGAGATCATGACCTGAGCTGAAGAAGGACGCTTTACTGACTAAGCCACCCAGGTGCCCCGGGACCTTCTCAATTTCAATAGAGCAGATCAGACTGGAGCCAAGTTATAGGGTTTTCAGGAGTGAGGGCAGGTGACGAGATAACCAGCCTTCTGGAAGGGCAGACTACTCTTGTGAAAAAGGAGAGAGTTGACAGGCTGTAATGCATAATATTAACATTTCTTGAGTGCTTCCTGTGTGCCGGGCTACAGGCCTTGGGCATTGCAGATTTGTCGTCTTATTTAGTCCTCATTCCATCCGTGTTACTCCCACTTTACAGATGAGGAATTTGAAGCTTAGTTAGATGCTCAGAGTCACCCAGCTGGGATTGGAGAGACAAGAAGAGAATGCAGGGTTGATGGAGGCTTAGTTTTCCAAAATAGGTGAGACAGAAGCATGTAAGGGCAGAGAGGCGGGGGCAGATAGACGGGCCAGGAGGGGGAGCAGTATCCGGGGGTGGAGGGGTGGACGCTAGGTCTGATGAACATCTACCCATAATCGGGGAATCGGAGATGTGGGATTTCGTGCCTGAGGGCCTTCTGTTTCACTCTGCAGTAGGAAGGAAGCGCATTTTCTGAGCACAATGGGATGGGTGGAGGAAGAGCCTTGGGGAAGGAAGGAGAGAGAGGGGAGTAAGGATGAAAACAGATCTGGGCTCAGCTCAGATGCCCTGCCGAAACTGGGGGTCAGGGGTGAAAGGATGGAGCGCAGGGCAGAGTTGGGCAGAGTCAGGGTTGGAGGTCTACATACAGGGTGGCCGTGGTGGCTGTCTGAAGTGGAAAGTGTAAGAGCCCTGCAGGCAGGCGCAAGAAGGAAAGCAGCTCATTTCGGAGGAGAGTGGTAGGCTAAAGGGAGCTAGAAGGTGGGAAACTGAATAGATGCGGTGCTGTGCAGTGAACTGAAGGGACCTGGGGAATTGTGATCAAAGGGCAGGGCGTCAGAGGTGGCACCATTCCAGGGATAACAAGGTCGGGTACCTGACTGGGGAGGCTGCTTGAGGATGAATGAAGGCAGGCACTAGAGAGGGGAGAATGGGTGAGGATGGTGAGATATCAGAGGCTCTAGGTGGGGTGTCTGGGTGGCTGAGTCAGTCAGGCGTCCGACTCTTGATTTTGGCTCAGGCCATGATCTCACCTGAGATCATGGTGGGTTTGAGCCCCATGTCAGTCTCTGCTGGCAGTGTGGAGCCTGCTTGGGATTCTGTCTCTTTCCCTTCCTCTCTCCCTGCCCCTCCCCTGCTCTCACGTGCTCTCTATCAAAAAAAGAAAAAAGAGAATCCCTTAGGTAGATAGTAGAAATGGGAGAGGAGAGGAAGGTCCCTTGGCTTTTAGAGAATGATACTGATACTTGAGTTCCCAGGATGCAACTGGATAGAGGTTATGTGGCCTGATGGCAAGAGAGGGCTTATTTGGTAGAACCGAAAGATGGAACTGTTTTTTTTTCCTTTTTCTCCTTCTTCTTCCTCCTCTACCTTCTCCTCTTCCTTTTCCCCTTTTTCTTCTCTCTCTTTTTTTTAATGTTTGTTTGTTTGTTTTTGAGAGAGAGAGAGAGAGAGAGAGAGAGAGACACACACAATCCGAAGCAGGCTGTAGGTTCTGAGCTCTCAGCACAGAGCCCAACGTGGGTCCCGAGCCCATGAACCATGAGATCATTACCTGAGTCGAAGTCAGATGCTTAACTCACTGAGCCACTGAGGCGCCCTGATTTGCCTTTCTTCTGTCTTCTGGTCTGGTTCATTCCTTTCTCCTGCAAATGGGCTTCCCCTGCTTCTCTATTCCAGCAGAAGCTGCCCACTCTACAGAGAAACCCGCTCCTATCTGAGATCCTTATTCTCAGGGAAGTTTCTGGTTGGGCTGGCTTGGGTCAGGTAGCCATCAGTTAATGATGGCTAGGGGCAGGGAGTGGGGCAGGTCATGTAGCAAAAGCATTGGCTTCTGGGAGTTGTAGACTGGGCAGGTACCGCAAAAATTGTCTCCCTAAATGAAAGCCATGGCCAGGTTTCTTTCGGGACAGGATGCAGAAGAGAAATCTATGTGAAGAAGCTGAGCCAGGAGGGGAATTTGTTCCCTCAAGCGTCACACTTCAGAGGGCACAGTGAGCTAGGTTGAAATGATGGGTCAGAGGCAGGGCTGCCCCGAAACCACAGAGAAGAGAAGAGGCAAGAAGACTCAGAGAAACTGGAGGACCTCGGACGAATGCCTGGGGCCACCCTATGGCTCACTGCTGGCTGAGCCCCGAGATTCTGTCCAGAGTCTCGGGAGACAGCAGGCTGAGGACGTAGCAGGGGGTGCCTGGTTGGGGACCATCTGTTAAGGCAGTGGATGCATGTTGATCACCGCCTGCTCAGGTCAGGCCTGGAGCTGGCTGCCCTTTAGTTCTGGGAGTGTTAGAGCCAGACGTGAAATCCTGGAGTCCCACTGCAGGATGTCTAGAGCAGCCTGGGGAGGTGGATAAGAGCACAGAATTCAACCAGGCTACCTGGGGTGCAGATCGTGTTCTATCATTGTGTGACCTTGGGCTAGTTAACCCCTCTCTGCTTCAGTTTCCTTATTTGTAAACTGGGTTCAATAATGGTATCCATCTCATGGGCTAGTTGTCAGGAACAGAATGAGTAGTTGACATACATTAAAGTCTTACTTTGGTATTTGGCACAAAATATTAGCTGCTGGTAGTCTAAAAAGACTGGCACTTGGGAAGCACTGGCCTTCTGGTTCTGAGTGGATGTTACTACCAGTGTCTGAAGATGTTGGGGAAGCCTTTACAGAGATGGCGTGGAGCTGGGGCTTAATAGCTGCATGTGAGCTTTCCCAATGCGCAAGAGGAGAGAGGCATTCCAAACAAGGGGAGCCACGTGGGGCGCCTGGGCAGCTCAGTCAGTTGAGCATCCGACTTCGGCTCAGGTCATGATCTCACAGTTCATGGGTTTGAGCCCTGTGTCGGGCTCTGTGCTGACAGCTCAGAGCCTGGAGCCTGCTTCCAATTCTGTGTGTTCCTCTCTCTCTGCCCCTCCCCTGCTCATGATTTGTCTGTATCTCTCAAAAATAAATGTTAAAAAAACAAACAAGAGGAGCCACATAAGTGAAGGACCAGGAGTCTGAAAGGCCATGCCTATTTGGGTGGCTGAAACCTAGGAAGAGAGACAGTCAGTCTGTAAGACAGGGTTTGCCTCAGGGAAACGTGTATATCTTGAGCTGTATTGAGACCCTTGTTGGGACCCCCAACAGGGAGGATATGGCCCCTGTCTGGTGGACTGGGGAGAGAAAGCACCACCTGCCCAAGACATGTCCCCTCCCCAGGCCACCCTCTATCCTTAGGATCTCCGCTTCACCCTCCCTTCATTTAGAGGAGTCGTTTTTTTTTTTTTTTTTTTTTAATGTTTTATTTATTTTTGATACAGAGAGAGACAGAGCATGAGAGGGGGAGGGGCAGAGAGAGAAGGAGACACAGAACCGGAAGCAGGCTCCAGGCTCTGAGCTAGCTGTCAGCACAGAGCCTGACGCGGGGCTCAAACCCACGAACGTGAGATCTGACCTGAGCCGAAGTCGGATGTTTAACCGACTGAGCCACCCAGGCGCCCCTAGAGGAGTCGTTTTGACCCCTGCGCACTTTAGCAAATCTCCAGTGCTATTTGGCATGTGGTAGGAAGGAAACAAATTTTATGCAGTGTATTAGTACAAAGGTTGAGCTTTTTACATTGTATCTTTTTCACCTCACTAGATAGAAAGTTGTTTGTAGTTGAATTAATGGGTACATTAATTCAGAGCCTGGTTAATTCCATCCCCATTATACACTGCCGCTGGCAGAAATTGCCTTGGCCTGTGTGCCTAGTCCTTGGACGCAGTTCAGTCAGTTACCCCCAGTCTTGGTAAACAGGCTAGAGTCTAAGTTTTTGTTTCCCATCATTGTCCCCATTGGATTATAAGCTCTGTGAGGGTTTTGAAAGTGTCTGCTTGGCAGGTTTTTCCCACGCCTGACACGGAGTTGGTGCTCAGGGAGTGAGTGTCAAATCTCCTGCTCCGGGAGCCCACAGCGCTGGGGACATCACAGCTGTGCGGCAGCAGTGTGCTAGCTGAGTGAGCACAAGTGTCTGCCGGCAGTGGAGGGGAGCGTGCAGCCTGGATGTGGGCCCCTCCGTGAGGCCAGCCAGTGCCCTCCATGAGGAATCTGTCGTCTGACCATGTTGGCCCAAGTCGCTGACCCTGTCCTTTTCCCTGTGTGCTTCCTTCCCCAGGTTCCACTGAGGAGCCACCTCCCAGTGTGCCCCAGCCTCCCCCTGAGCCGCCAGTGGGTCCTCCAGCCCCGGCCCCCCGCCCCGATGAGCGCCCCTCCTCTCCTATCCCCCTCCTGCCCCCACCCAAGAAACGCCGGAAAACCGTCTCCTTCTCTGCTGTGGAGGAGATGCCAGTGCCAGAGCCTCCCCCAGCTGCCCCACCACAGATCAAGACTCCTGGACCCGTCTCCCGCAAAGCTCCCCGGGCCGTGGAGCGGACCATTCGAAACCTGCCCCTGGACCATGCGTCCCTGGTCAAGAGTTGGCCCGAGGAGGTGTCCCGAGGAGGTCGAAGCCGGGCTGGAGGCCGAGGCCGCTCTACCGAGGAGGAAGAAGCTGAGCCAGGGACAGAAGTGGACCTGGCAGTGCTAGCCGACCTGGCCCTGACCCCAGCCCGTCGCGGGCCAGCCACCTTGCCTCCTGGCGATGACTCTGAGGCCACAGAGACATCAGATGAGGCGGAGCGCCCGGGCCCCCTGCTCAGCCACATCCTCCTGGAGCACAACTACGCCTTGGCCATCAAGCCACCACCCTCCACGCCGGCCCCTCGGCCCCTGGAACCGGTTCCTGCCCCTGCAGCCCTCTTCAGCTCCCCAGCGGATGAGGTCCTGGAGGCCCCTGAGGTGGTGGTGGCCGAGGCAGAGGAGCCAAAGCAGCAGCAGCAGCAGCAGCAGCAGCAGCAAGAGGAAGGCGAGGAGGAGGAGGAAGAGGAGTCCGAGTCATCCGAGAGCAGCAGCAGCAGCAGCAGTGACGGGGAGGGTGCGGTTCGGCGTCGCAGCCTCCGCTCCCATGCGCGGCGCAGGCGGCCTCCACCGCCGCCCCCACCTCCTCCGCCCCCCACCTTCGAGCCCCGCAGCGAGTTTGAGCAGATGACCATCCTGTATGACATTTGGAACTCAGGCCTGGACTTGGAAGACATGGGCTACCTGCGGCTCACGTACGAGCGGCTGCTGCAGCAGACCAGCGGGGCTGACTGGCTTAACGACACCCACTGGGTCCATCACACCAATATCCTGGGCCCCAGAGGCCGGCCGGCTCCGGGCAGGAAGGCAGGCCCAGGGGGGGGCGGGCTTCCCTGGGGTCGCCCAGCCGGGTGACGCTCCCCTCAGGTTGCAGCCGGCATCTCCCTCCTGGCCCAGTTCTGTCTGCCACATTCAACCTGGGTATTTCTCCTCTGACTTTCGGGCCACCCTTTTTTCTGTCTCCTGCCCCTTCTCTGCCTCCCCAAGTTTTTCTGGCAGATAATGTGGGATCTGAGACTTCCTTCTCTCTGTTTTTCTGTCCTCACACTAACTATGCTCAGGACCCCCAGCTAAGGTCTGTCACCCTTTCCTTGGGCTGGGACTGGGGAGACAGAGGGAAGGGGGTCCTGGGGATCTGGCTGGTCAGGAACCCATTTTATTCCTTAACACCCTGCACTCACCAACCTGAGCACTCCAAAACGCAAGCGGCGGCCCCAGGACGGGCCCCGTGAGCACCAGACAGGCTCAGCCCGAAGTGAAGGCTATTACCCCATCAGCAAGAAGGAAAAAGACAGGTACCTGGACGTGTGCCCTGTTTCTGCCCGGCAGCTGGAAGGAGCGGACACTCAGGTAAGGCTCTGCCCTGGTAT
The DNA here is from genome assembly GCF_006229205.1 of Suricata suricatta. Lineage (NCBI taxonomy): Eukaryota > Metazoa > Chordata > Mammalia > Carnivora > Herpestidae > Suricata > Suricata suricatta. Next base: position 22,024,743 of record NC_043707.1, read on the forward strand.
CTGGCCCACTGGGATCTCTTCCCGTGGTTTCTCCTGTCGCTTACCTCACCTCTGTCCTGTTTCTCCCAGGGGACTAATCGTGTGCTTTCGGAGCGCCGGTCTGAGCAGCGGCGGCTGCTGAGTGCCATTGGCACCTCTGCCGTCATGGACAGTGATCTGCTAAAGCTAAACCAGCTCAAGGTGAAGAGCAGGGACTTGGGGGAAGAGAGGCTTGGTGGGAGGGCAGCATCATAAAGTCCCCTAGGGGTGGGCATGGAGGTGAGTGTCCAAAGAACCCTCCTGCTCTAGAGGCTGCAGGAAAGGCAAGGAGTTGGGTTGAGGGAGGCGTCCAGCAGCACAGTCTGCCTTCTGCCCTCTAGTTCCGGAAGAAGAAGCTCCGATTTGGCCGGAGCCGGATCCATGAGTGGGGACTGTTTGCCATGGAGCCCATTGCAGCTGACGAGATGGTCATCGAATACGTGGGTCAGAACATCCGCCAGGTGAGGCTCCGAACCCAGCCCCGGTCAGAGAGGATGCTAGCATGAGAGCCATCCAGTCTCTGCATTTTAAAGCCTCACATAACCTCCCGGCTCCAAGACATAGTCGGTGAAGCCTGCCTCTGCTTTTCCTTCCTTCCTTCAACAGTTAGTAACAGGCACTAGTAAACTAGATGGTGGTGATCCAGCGAGAAACAAGACCAGTATTCTCTCTCCCTTGAGTGCCTCGCACAGTTTAGTGGAGGAAGACCCGCTGTGCACAAACAGCTGCAGTAAAGGATGGCCTTCGGTTGATCAGTAAAGGACTCAGGGAGGCAGCAGCAATGGGCGCACAGTGATGTTTAAGGCAGGAGCCAGAGGATGATGAGGAAATCCCAGACTCAGATGAGGGCAGGGGTGCTCCCAGTTGCCAGGCAGCACGCGAAAAGGCAGGATAGTCTTAGGAGGGCAATGTGACATAACCCTAGAGAGGCAGGCGGAGCCAGTCTCCTCAGAGCTTGGGAGCCATGTTGGCGAGCTGGGGCCAGTGGGGAGGGGAGCAAAGCTGCCATGAAGCACCAAGCACTGGCCGCAGTGGGACAGAAGGGACAGCTAGAGGCGAAGACCATTGGGGACGCTGTCATGGAAATCCCAGTAGACGCAGGTGGCCTGGAGTAGTGGCCACCGAGGTAACAGAGGAGTCTGTGGTCCAAGGCAGCTGCAGGACCAGACAAGTCAGCTCTGGAGAGTAAGGGCAAGGGGATGGCGAGGCCACCTCTCAGTGCTGCCTCGAGCAGCTAGGGTAGGTCGCCTCCCAGTGAGGTGGGGAGTGAGTGAGCTCTGTGGTTGAGATGAGTTCCAGTTGGGACATGTGGAGTTCCAGGGCCCTGGGGACATCTAGAGGATGACGCCCAGCAGCTCCACAGAGTTGGGTTTTGGCTAGAGATGGAAGTTTGGGAGGAGTCCCCACCACTTTCCTGGCAGTTGAAGCCCTGGAAGAGAGTGAGATCACCCAAGGAGCAAATACAGGGAGCTTTATCATCCCATTTCCTGGGAAATAGTACAAGAATGTGGGCACTAACGGTGATAGGCGGCAGCCAGTGGGTGCTTATTTTGGAGAGAGAGGGTCCTGGGAGAAGAGATGAATAGGGGTCAGTGCACGAAATGGCCACTGTCAGCTGGAGAAGTGGTCTGGCCCCACAGCACACTGGGGGCTCCACTGGGGGCCAGGCAGATGCTCCTTGAGCCAGTGGCCGCTGCTCCTGCCCAGTGACCACCACAGTGGCGGCCAAAGGTGTCAGGGTTGGCGTGGCCATAAGAGGGAGGGCTCCTGTAAGCGGTCAGAGAATCATCACCTTAGGTTGACAGGAGCCAGAGAAGAGCTACAGATCCAGGAACAGGTTGGTGTGGCCCCCGGGGTGGTGGGTGGGAGACTGTCCCGATCCCCTTCACGGGGGCCAGCGGGGTCAGGCATGGTCTGGCAGGGAGCTGAGAGACAGCACCCTGACCGTGGCGGCACCCCATCCTACCAGATGGTGGCCGACATGCGGGAGAAGCGCTATGTGCAGGAGGGCATCGGCAGCAGCTATCTGTTCCGGGTGGACCACGACACCATCATCGATGCTACCAAGTGCGGCAACCTGGCGAGGTTCATCAACCACTGCTGCACGGTGCGCAGGGGGCCAGGCCAGGGTGGGCTGGGCCTGGGGGCGGAGGGCCGCCACGGCTCACACTGCCCTCCCCTCCTGCAGCCCAACTGCTATGCCAAGGTGATCACCATCGAGTCCCAGAAGAAGATTGTGATCTACTCCAAGCAGCCCATCGGTGTGGACGAGGAGATCACCTATGACTACAAGTTCCCCCTGGAGGACAACAAGATCCCGTGTCTGTGCGGCACCGAGAGCTGCCGTGGCTCCCTCAACTGAGGTGGGGCAGGACTGGTGCCCGCGCCCCTATTTATTCCCCTTGGTGCCCTGAGCTCCCAGCCCCCCAGCCTTAGTGGGCTCAGCAGGGCCCACATGCCCCCATCTCCAAATACGGGGTTGGGGGGCCCCAAGCCCAGCAAGGGAGCCTCAGTCCCTTGAGGCAACTTCTGCCTCCCCTTGTCGCCCACCCACCCAACCACCCCCTAACTTTTTTTTCTTTGCGGAGAAGAAGCTGTAAATGTTTTGTAGCTGCCAGCAGCTGTTTCCTGTGGAAACCTGGGGTGCCGGCCTGTACAGATCCTGTTCTTGGGGGGGCTACGTAGCCCCCTTGCTTTGTGTTAATGGGGACTTCCCCTTTGTGCCCTGCGTGCACCCCTCCCCAGTTTAGGGGTCTCTAGGGGCAGTGGCCATGTTCTCCCCCTGGGGGGGGCCCTGTGCCCCCAGTCCTAGGGACTCCGTGCCTGGAACCCTGCCTCATCTTCTGTTCCTGCCAGACCCTGTGGGTCACCCTCCCACCCTGGTGTCTGGAAGCTCCCGCTCTGCCAGGCCAGGATGGTGGGGGGGCGGGCCCTTCCTGTTGGGCTGGATTGTATATATGTTAATAGCGCAAACCCAACGCCACATTTTTATAATTGTGATTAAACTTTATTGTACAAAAGTGCTTGGTCAATAATCTTTGGGGAAGAGTAGGGTGGGGGAATGGGGGTTTAGGACAGAGATGGGGCAAGTGAAGAGAGGGAGAAGGGGATAGACTTGAATTTTGGGGTGGGTAGACCTACAGGACTCAACCACTATTGCTCTGGGTCACCTAATAGGCTGGAATAGTCATCCAGAAATCCCCCACCAAGGTCAGCCAGAGCTGGGCCAAGGTCAGGCCTCCCTTTCCTTCCCAGAACCACAGTTGCTGCTGGGCTTCTGGCATCCTGGGAAATCCAGCAAAAGGGAAGGACTGACATCATGCATGGGAATGAGGTCACCCCACCTGCTCCATCTCTATAGCCACCCAGCCCCTTCCCCAAGTTCTTTGCTGGAACCAGAGGGCAGAGTGGCCACCAGGGGGCGCCCTGTGGCAAGAGTGTGGGGTATGCAGGGGTGGAGGCTGGGCTGGTGTCTGTTCCTGGAATGGGCTAGGAGGGAGGAGGAGCAAGCGGAAGGGGACGGTGTGTTGGCCGGCTGGCCCGGGCGGGCGAGAGAGAAGACCGCCCCTCCAGTGGTCGGTTTGGGCACCCTGGGACCAGGGCTGCAGGTAGGCAGAGGTGATGCCAGGGCCCAGGGGTCCCTTTCCCTAGTTACAGTCCTACCCATCTCCCTCTCCCTTCCTTCCCAGCCCCTTACCTCCTCTCCTCCATTTTTGTCCCAGAACCTCCCCCTCCAGCTCAAACCCTGAGCCCTTCCCAAACACCAAGCCCTCCCCCTTCTTATCTCAGTAACTGCAGTCAGAGGGCAGGGTAGCCTGGCTGCTACAGCCTCCAGGAGCAGCCCCCACCCCTGGCTCGCTGATCCAGTCCCCTGCCAGTCCCCTGCGCCAGAGGCCCTGTCTAGGAGCAACAGGTGTGCTGCTGGCACTGGGGTAGGTGATGGCAGGCAACTCCGGTTCTCCTCCCCAGCCAGGCATGGCAGACTCTGCAGAGACCCGGAAGCTGGTGTACCTGGTCACAGGTGGCTGCGGCTTCCTGGGGGAGCATGTGGTGCGGATGCTACTGCAGCGGGAACCCCGTCTCTCTGAGCTGCGGGTCTTTGACCTGCACCTGGGTGCCTGGCTGGAGGAGCTGAAGACAGGTGATCACGGTGCAGAGGGAAGGGGGGTGGCGGGCGGGCGGACTTCCTTTGCCGTGGTGGAAAAGATGATGCCTGTTTATGTCTTCCAGTGCACATGGATGGGATGAATGAGTCACCTTGGGAACATGTGGCTCCTGAGGGTGTAGGCTGAACCCAGCTGCTGGCCGGCGGCCCCAGCTCTGACACTGGCTCTGCCTGCCCCTATCCCTTCCAGGGCCCGTGCAGGTGACGGCCATCCAGGGGGATGTGACCCAGGCCCATGAGGTGGCAGCGGCTGTGGCTGGAGCCCATGTGGTCATCCACACAGCTGGGCTGGTGGATGTGTTTGGGAGGGCCAGTCCTGAGACCATCTATGAGGTCAACGTGCAGGGTGAGGTGGCTGTTTGTTCCCCACCCCCTCTTTGGCCTTGACTTCTGTGATCCTCTTGTGAAAACCTGTCCTCTGGGCACTCCTGTTCCTGTAGTGCCAGGTCAACAACGCCCACTGACCTGCCGTGGGACCTGGGGAAGGAAGCCACAGGCCCGCACCCAGACTGGGAATGGGGGTGGGGGGGCGGGGGACGGTGGGAAAGATACAGAGAGGGAGGAAGTTTTAGCTTGGGTACACCCTTCCTATCCCCACCACCTCTCCCAGGCACAAAGAACGTGATTGAGGCTTGTGTGCAGACTGGAACACGGTTCTTGGTCTACACAAGCAGCATGGAAGTTGTGGGGCCCAACATCAAACGCCACCCCTTCTACAGGTAAGCTGAGATTCCCCTCAATATCTTAAGAGCCCCGTCTCCCCTCAGCATTAAGAATTTTCTGTCTCCCCAGGGCGCCTGGGTGGCTCAGTCGGTTGAGTGTCCACCTCTTGATCTGGGCTTAGGTCATAATCTCACGAGCTGTGAGATCAGGCCCCACATTGGGCTCTGAGCTGGCAGCGTGGAGCCTGCTTGGGATTCTCTTTCCCTCTCTCCACCCCTCCCCTGCTCTCTCTCTCTCAAAATAAATAAAAGAAACATTAAAAGAATTTTCCCTCTCTCCTAACTAGGGGTAATGAGGACACCCCATATGAAGCAATACACAGACACCCCTATCCTTGCAGCAAGGCCCAAGCTGAGCGGCTGGTCCTGGAAGCCAATGGAAGGGAGGTGAGACAGAAGAGACCCAAAGGTGGGGTGCGGAGGGCTCCCGGTCAGAGGCAGAGCCAGGGCCAGCAGGACTTTTTTGCATCCTGCCCTGGGCACCTCCCTTCGATCTCCAGGTTGAGGAGGCCAGGGCCAAGTGCAGGCTACTGGGTCCTAGGTATGAGCTGTCCCTGCCTTTTGTGCCCAGGTCCATGGGGGACTATCCTTGGTGACATGTGCCCTGCGTCCCACTGGCATCTACGGTGAAGGACACCAGATCATGAGGGACTTCTACCACCAGGGCCTTCGTCTGGGGGGTCGGCTCTTCCGGGCCATTCCAGCCTCCGTGGAGCACGGCCGGGTCTATGTGGGTAAGGCTCAGCCTACACAGCGAGGAGGCTAAGAACAGGACAGGACCCATGTGGTCCCGGAGGGGCGGGGTGTGCCCTGGCTAGAAAAAGGTGAGCCACATGTGGACCAGCGAGACGGGGATGCAGGCGCTGTCTGCGCAGGCCACGGAGGAAGCCGCAGTTGTGTGAGTTGGGAAGGCTAACGTAGAAAACATGCCAAGGCTGAGGACAGGACTGCAGTTGTGGGAGCAGCCTCTCCCCAGGAGAGAACAGGGGCAGCACCTCAAGACAGGGCCAACCAAAGGAGCATCCATGCAGACTGGCCCAGGAGGGCAAGTGGCTACGGGGCAGAGGAGAAAGCAGCCTTTCCAAGGGCCATGGTTGTGTGGGCACATCTACTTGAGCCCAAAGAGGAGGTGGCTTGGACTCGGGCTGGCCCAGGAGAGAGCAGCGTCTGCAAGGTCTCCAGGGCACTCAGGGGCACATCCGCCTCCCTTCCCCCACTGGCAGGCAACGTGGCCTGGATGCACGTGCTGGTGGCCCAAGAGCTGGAGCAGCGAGCGGCACTGATGGGCGGCCAGGTGTACTACTGCTATGACGAGTCGCCCTATAAGAGCTACGAGGACTTCAACATGGAGTTCCTGGGCCCCTGCGGGCTGCGGCTGGTGGACACCCGCCTGCTGGTGCCCTACTGGCTGCTGATGCTCCTGGCTACCCTCAATGCCCTGCTGCAGTGGCTGCTGCGGCCGCTGCTGCTCTACGCCCCCCTGCTCAACCCCTATACACTGGCGGTGGCCAACACCACCTTCACCGTGAGCACCAACAAGGCCCAGCGTCATTTTGGCTACAAGCCCCTATTCTCATGGGAGGACAGCCGGACCCGCACCATCCGCTGGGTAAAGGCCATGGAGGGTTCAGCCCCATAACGGTGGAGCGGGGGCCTGGAGCCCAGCCTGGCATGTCCATCCAGGTCCAGAGCCCTCAGACCCTGAGTGGGGAGGGAAGGCTGCATTCTAGAGCTGGAGGAGGGCTATCCTAGAGCCCTCCACATTTTTAATCCACGAGCCTTCAGTCCGCGTCCTGATGCCTCTAAGTTCTAGGGCAGGGTTTTGGGGCAGGCGTGTCTTCACTCTCAACCCAGGCCTGATGGCTGGTTGGTGAATGTCGGATTCCCCCGATGTTCTCAACTGCCCCATCCCAGTCCTGGCTTTTCAAGCAGGAACTGAGTAGGAGTTCCATGGTCTTCCTGCTGGCTTTCTGATGTCCCAGCGTGGCCCTCAGGCCTGGATTCAGAGTGAAGATCTTTTCTGGCTCCTCCCACCACCTTAGGCCCTCCTTGGGGGTCATAGTCCCATTATTTTCAAACATTTATCACCTTTGGACAGCTCTCTTTTCTCTTCAATGAAGCCCTAAGCAAATCTGTATATGTTCCCTTCTTCCCACCCCTCCACCCAAATTAGTTCCTGCAATATTGTTCTATCTCTGCCCGAGGACGCCCCCGTAACGCTGTACCTGGCCAAGCCCTAGATTAAAGCTCCTGATCCAAGCCTGTGCCCTCCTGCCTGTCCAGCTCCCCCTCCCACCTCCCACCATGTGTCCCTGCTCCCCACGGCGCCCGTCCCATGTGGGGACAGAAGGAAGTGAGCACACAGCACGCCCGCTGTTGGATTGGTTGCTATTTCTCCCGTCCCACGGGGCCCGACCCGGCCCGGGGTAGGGGTGGGGGGGCTCTGGGGACAGGACATGCAGGGCAGGGGGCGGGGCAGAATTTTCCTGTGTTTTATCCATTTGCATCTTGGTCACCAATAGAGAGAAATGGGACTCTGAGGGCTAACAGGAGAGGATGGCCTGGCTCTGGGCCCCCAGCCAGGCCCCAGGAGTCCTGTCCCCTCTGGGGAGGAAAGGGAAAGAGCTCTAGAAACCAACGGAGAAACAGAAGGGGCAAGGGCTCATGTCAGCAAACACGGCTACATCACGTGACACGCCAGCGACACGGAAACACACGCCAACGCACACGGCTGCACAGCGGGCAGGGGGTGGTGGGGGGAAGAAGGGAGCCGGGGGCCACCCATCTTGTCCTCTGCGGGGCAGGCTGGGGGGACAGGGTGAATGCATAGAACACATCATGTACACACGCTCAAGGCGTGGCAAGAGCGTGCATCGACCCACAGGCACATGGGATGGACACGCAGTGTGCTTCGTGAGAGGTGGGGCTAGGGAGAAAGGGGACAGGGAAGCAGCGAGCCCTGGCCAGGCCCAGGACCACCCACAGGGCACACATGGGCTTGGTGGTTGTGGGTGCATGGAGGGTGAGCAGCACACACTCGTCCAAGAACATGCAAAAGACACCAGGCCCCAGACAACATTCCAGGACACATACAGACACAGCAGCCAGCAACCAAACACGCCATATGACCTATGGGACTTGCAGAAGGTGGGGACAGCAGACCCCCGGGGATCCTCTGGTCCAATGGAGACCCAGGGACGGGCAGCTATGGGCCTAATACCACTCAAGGAGGCAACGGCATCACTCCAGCCGTGGCTCCAGCCTTGTTCTTGTGGCCCCAGGGGTGTAGGAATTCCGGAAACACCTGGGGCTGCAAAGGTGTCCTGGCTAGGCGACAGGAAGGAAAAAGGGCGGGGGTGCTGAGGCCTGCTCTGATGTCCCCAGAGAAGCCGGAGATGGGAGCAGAAGGGCTGTAATCAGACACGGGGGCAAACTGCCTGTCCTGAAGAAGGACATTCTTGGAAGGGACAGACAGGCTCCCCTCTTCCACAGAGCCCGCCTTGGGGGTTACATGCATTGGCCTCACACAGGCAGGGATCACACAGCTCACATAGGGAAAAGGTCGAGCTACCTGAGCTGGGGTGGGGGCGGGAGGGGTATTGTGTTCCAGAGGTCACATCTGCATCATCTCCCTGTGGTCTGTTTCCCTGTCTCTCTTACACGCGCGCGCGCGCGCACACACACACACACACACACACACACACACTTCACGTTAAGTGGGACTTTGGGAAACAGTCTGCACACACACCCCCAACCCTGGGGCAGGGCATACTGCTGAACTTGTGTGTCCAAGCCTATATATGTGGGTCCTTTGCTCATGCACCTCCCACCCACCTGACCTCCCCACCCCCCAGCCCGTGCTTAGCACATGCATGCATTGTTTACACAGTGAGGGAGGAGCCGGCCCTTCCTTCACCCTCAGAAACTCGGGCCTGTGCCTCACCTTCAACCTCAACCCAGGGGATGGGCAGGGGTGGGGACAGCTATTGCCAACATTTCAGCAGGGGACGGGGCCTGGGACTCCACTCACCCTGAGTGGCCGCGGCCGACTGGCCTTTCCAGTACTCCTGAAATAACAGTTCTGGTCCCTGAGGCAGAGCCTAGAGCATCGGATGCGGTGGGGAGGACCAGCACTGGCCAGCTCTGAGGTAAATGTGTGGGAAGCAGGAAGGTCCTCATTTTCAGTCTGTGTGGGGCGGCCCTTGACCTTCACCCCATCAGTAACGTTTCCCACAAATAGCCCTTTCGGGTGGCATCTGCATGCAAGTGGGCACAGCCTGGATGGGCACCCTGCCCGTGTTAGCATGCACATTCCGGTGTGTGTGTATGTGCCCGCGGAGGGCAACCCGCACGAGGCCTCCTCAGCCTGGGCACGTGTGAGCACACTGAGGTGTACTTGTTCTCACAGACAAAGGTCCACCCTCTGGCAGAGACACAGAGAAAGACAGGCGTCTGAGGACGTAGGCACAGGGGCTCTGAAACCTGGCAGGGCAGGAAGCTGCAGTTGCACAATGTTGACGGGTCGTGTGTGACCACACGAGCTGTTGGTCAGCAGCTCTGGGGGGACAGGGAGAGGGCAAACACATCTGGACAAACAAACCTGGACGGAGCACATGTCTTTAAAGACAAACATGTGTGTGCATATAATACACAGGCGGGCAGAAACACACTCTGTAGAAAGCCTCTAGACACACACTCTCTCACACACATGTGGTCTACACAGCACAGAACTACAGATTTTTGGGCCTACCCAACACAGGTGTCCAGGGCACAATATGGAGGGCTCTGTCTGAGGAGATGACCTATCAACATTGGGCACATCCTTGAGACACACACACACACACACACGTATTCCTCACGTTACCTGCTGGGGGAAATGCACATGTATACACAGGCCGAGCTAGGTTATTTGCACGTGTATACTTCCACTCACCTGTGTCCACTCACCTTGGCTAAACTCCACAGGCTCACAACGCGCACACACGCACACACACGCTCCCTGGGACACATGCCGGCCCCCAGGGCGACGAAGCCAGAAAGATTTGCTCAACATCACACTGGGGTGTCTGCCATGGCCTACTGTATCTGGGCCCACCCGAATCCTCTGGGCATGTGAGTGTGAGCGTCCGTACACTCACGACCTGCCCTACCTCTAGCAGACACAGTGGAGGCGGGGGTCAGTGGAAGAGGTGCTACTGTGTTGGACTCAAACACTCAAACACAAAATTCCATGTACACAAACTGTGTGTCTGTGGATCTGTGGCCACCCACACACACACACACACACACACACACACACACACACACACACACATACAATCTATTCACAGAAGACAGAGCGGGGCTTGGTGGACTGCTGTGTTGTACCCGGCCACAGTCTACACACAGCAGCCCGAGTGAACGGGGGAAGCTCAGAAGACACACAGACCTGAGGTGGGGGGCCAGAAGGGCAATTTGGTGCTTCTACACATCTACACACGTACACACACACGCTGGGGTGTCCACACGTCTCGAGCATGTGCCGGCGGCATGCATGTTGGTGTGCATGTGTAATCACGCCTGCTGCTATCTACGTGCGGGGGCAGGGGTGGTCCATGGCGGGTTGAGGTCCAGAGACTCCAGGGTCTGACGGGGGGGTGAAAGGGGGGGCTGCCTGGGTCTGTCTTGGGGGTGAGCCTGGAGCAGGGGATGGAAGGGGTGGTGGGGGTATTGCTCCCAATGTGGTGGGGGAAGGGTCTGGGAGAGATAGGGGTGGGGGGCCTACAAGCCCAGCGTCCCCCCAATGGATGACGCCAAGACCACCCCCAGCACCACACAGCAAATGATGATCATGATTTTCTTCTGCAGGCAGAAAGGGTGACAGGGAAGAAGGAGGAGAGAGACAGAGAGATAAAGAGAGACAGACAGATGTGAGGAAAGGTGAGGGAGGAGATGTGAGGAAAAAGAGGAGGGGAGAGAAAACAGAAAAAGGAAGAGGTCAGAGCCAGAGATAAGGCCTCCCTCTGGATTTCATCACTCACCTCAGCCCTGGCCTGAGCCCAGCCCCGACCGCTCAGCTCCAGCCCACCTGCCCCAGAGGCCCACCTGCCCCAGCTCACCCTCCGGGCCTTGCTCTGATATTTCACAGCTTTCTTGGTGTCAGACACAGCTCGCTCCACATAGTCCACGGAATGTTCCACGTTGTACTCGATGCGGTCAATCATCTCACCCTGCAGAGGAGATGTGCATAGGACGGGGTAGGGGTTGGGCTGCACGTAGGGCAGGCTCCCAGAACGTGCGGGAAAGGCAGTACCTGGCTTTCCACGAGCATGGCCATGTCCACAAACATGTCGTGCAGCTCTCGGATGCTGGTTTCCAGTTTGATGATCTCGTTGTGCCTCGTCTCGATCTCATTCAGCGCCTGCTTTGTCATCTGTGAGTCCATTTTGATCTAGGGCGACAGGGGAAGGGGGGCAGAGGGGAGGAGCTGCAGACCACCCTTCACTCCCGTGAGTTTGGATTCTGCAGCCAGAACATCTGGGTTCAGATCCAACTGTCACTTACTAGCTCTAACCATGGGCAAATAGTTTAACCTTTCTGGGCCTCAGTTTCCATACCTAGAAAAGGTAGATAATAGCAGTGCCCACCTCCCATGGCTGTTGTGAACATTAACTGAGTTAATACGTATACACTGATTAGAACAGTCCCTGGCCCACAGTAAAGCACTAAAGGGGCCTGTTAAGATACAAAAAATAACAGGGCTTCCTCTGACACACACACTGGGAAGCCCAGGGAAGAGAGAGAGGCGGGTGCCGAGCCACCAGTAGTACT
>NC_043707.1:22036557-22049866 GCF_006229205.1 Suricata suricatta
GGCTACACACCTTTACCCTGGCCAGGGCTCAGTCTCCCTTTCTGCCCGCATCTCCTACTTATCCTCTATGAGCCAAAATCATTCAATGGCTGTTTCGCAAGCGGCCCACTCTCCCTGTCATTGTTCTATCTGTGCCCTTTGTCTAGTGGGCCCTTTGCCCATTTCACCATGCCCACGAGTTCTTTGTTTCTTAAAGCACAGTTCAATGCTACTTCCCCCAGGAATCCCTCCCTGACTCCAGCAGTTAACCTTAGTTAACCTCCAGTAGTTAACCTTGGGGCCTGTCTGCAGGCTGAGCATCCCTCAGAAAAGATCCCAACCGCCTGGCATGGTAATGAGGCGTTTCCATTGCAATGGTGGTGGGTTTGTTGGCAGGGATCACTTCTACCCTCTTGGGACCCACCAAGCTCCCCTCCGTTCTCAGAAAGCCTGGGCAGAGCTGTTGGGAGGGCTCCAGGTTAACTGGCCCTAACCAATTTGCTCAAAGCTAATGTAACAAAGATCAGCTCTGTAAATTACCATTTGCTGAAAACTGCTACATAGTCACTGAACATAACTTGTATTCAGGTCTAGAAATCTAAGCCAGAGCCATTCTGCCAGCAGAAGCAGAGAGACAGAACTGGGCAGGCCAAGGCAAAAGCTACAAAGAGAAAGAAGAACTACAGCGGGGAAGCCCATCCACTCACACCGAAGGTGACAAGGGCAGGGTGCAAAACTTCAGCAAAAGCAAAACTGGTATTTTAAAAAATGTTTCAACATGTACACGGATTAGTCATTTGGTGAAATGACCCGTTGCAGGAGGGAGCAGTGTATTTTAGCATTCAAGACCCTACCTACCCCTGAGAGGAGACCGCAGGTCTAGATCCTGGCTCTGAGGCCTTGGGCAAGTTATTTAATCTCCTCATCGGTGAAATCTGGCTGCCCGAGAGGGTGACGGTGAGGGCTGAATGAGGTAGCAGGTAATGGTAGATATTTTAAGGGCTTAGAACAGTGTCTGGCTACTCAAAATGTTGGCCATTTTTATAGGGGTGCCTTCCTCTCTGTCCCCATGGAATTCCCCAGTTGCAGGTCCTGGCTTCCCACTCTTATTCCAGGGTGGACTTAGAACCTTAGCTCAGCCTCGGCTTGGGGAGGTTTTCCAAAACAAGACCCACCCCCACCCGGGCTCACATCATCGGTGAAGATGGCCAACTTCCCGCTCTCCAGCATGTCTTCCAGTTCTTCGTTCGTCGTGGTCCTTCCAGCTGTGGGGAGAAAGCCCTCCCTGCTCAGGGACTGGGCCAGTCTGGGGGCCTGAAGTAGTGGGATGGGGCAGAGACCCAGGAGCCCACCCTCCCACCTGGCCTTAAGGTCTCCAGGGAGAGGAAGGGCCTGGAAGCAGGCTGGGGCAAGCCTGGGGACTTTGAAAGGGGGCACACGCACTGATCTCCAGCTGCCGCTGAATCCGGTCCTTGCAGCGGTCCCGGTACTTGGACTGGGTCGCGTTATATTCGGTCATTACTTCCACGAACTTCCGGGAGAGTGTGGAGTGCTAGGGTAGGGGTACAAACACATCAGGAGGGGGGCAAGGAGGCAGTGGAGAGAGGAGGAGCCGAGTTGGCCCTTCTTTAACTCGCGTCGCGATCCCAAACCCTGACAATTGCTCAGTCCCTGGACGCCCCTGCCCCCAGGACCCCCCACCCCAATCCAACTCTCTAGCCAGCGGGGTCCCCACAGTGCACAGAGATAAGGCCCCGCCCCGCCCCCTCCGCATAACCCCGCCCAGGCTCCTCATTGGCCTCGCCCAGCGCCTTGCCTGCTCAGCCCGCCCGCTATCTTTTCGCAGGGCTCCTGCCAGGAGTGCCCCCCATTGCCGCCCGATCCGGTCCCCTCCCTCCAGGCTGCCACCTCCTACCTGGGTCTTGCGGATGCGCAGGTCCGCGGAGGAACGGTTCAGCCCCTCCTCTTGTTCAATGCTTTGCTCGATCGCTACGGGAGAGAGGGTGCAGTGACCGGCGGGAGACCCGGGGCATGTGGGGCGGGGGTCCAAGAGGTAGGAAGGGTCGACACCCCGAGGCAGGCCCCAGGCCTGTGAAGAGATGTCACACCCATGGCGAAGGCAGACAGTAAAGGATCCAAGGGGCAGGGGCAGGAGGCGGGTGAATAGAGGGACCGACATTTCAGGGGGTCTCGAAGGCAGGTAGGAGGGGAGGTTTCGGGTCTGTGGGTAGCCAGGCAGAAAGGGGCTACTTGTTCAGGAGGAAGGGTTGGATCTCGGAAAGTCCCACAGCTGTAACTGGTGCTTAACCCCACTGAGGGGGTGTGGGCCCAGTCCACTGGAGGGTCTCCAGTGTGTGGAGAACTCTCCATTTCCTGTGGCCTCTGGAAAGAGGGCAGGAACCCATCCTGAGGTTTTTCTGGCACAAGGCAGGCACTTCGGTGTGGGTCAGGTTCTAGTGGCCGCCCTTTTCTTGCAACATCCTAGGGTGAGGGAGGGATGTTCCAATGGAAAATAGCTCTCCCCCAGCCCTGCAAGGTGATCCCTATTTTGGGAATTCCCACTTCTAAAGGATGTTCTGGAAAAGTGCACAGATTAGCCGGGAGTCCTGCTTCTGGATCATGCACTCCTGACATCTATCATGCAGATGTTCTAAAAAAGAGCTTGTATGTGATAAGATCTACAGTGCTCTGAAAATGCAGCAGGGATGAATCACCAGGCCCTCCAGACCTGGAAGGGCCTCCAGACCATTCTTGAGAACATCACTTCTCTGTTCTGCCGGCAGCAGGGGGAGATATGGGGCTGAATAGCAACCCCAATGCTCCCGTGCCAGCAACGGTGGGCACCGTGACCAAGTGACACCTCTGGCCCACCTGCTGCTGGGAAAGCATAGGATGTCAGAACCAGAGATGTCAGAACCTCTGGCCCATTCTTGGAACCCTATGGTCAGACCTGGGGCTGGAGCCGAGCCCTGGAGTGAGGGGTACTTTACAGGCTTTCATTGACTTCTTACAACAATCCTAGGAATTCAGCCCCTGTTCACCCTAGAAACTGAGGTTCAAATGGGTAAAACAACTCACTCAAGGTCACATACAAAGCCCAGGCTCATGCCACCAAATAGCTGGAGAAAGAGGGAGAAGAAGAAAATTTTCTCTTTTTCTGGAGGTCTGGAAGGTCAGCTTCTCTACATCACTGCTAATTTTCCTCTTTCTTGGGCTGTTCCTGGACTCATTGATCCATGGAGCCCGCCTCTCGGTCAGAGTCAACAGGCCCAAAGAATCACTGAGCCCAGCGATTTGTAAACGGTGTTCCGTGGAACCCTGCTTCTGAGAAAGAACCTCCGGGACTGTTGCCAGGAGTCAAGAAGGAGGTGAGACAGGTAGGGCCCTCCCAACCACAGTGCAGCCAGAACAGCGTGACTTTTATGTGTTGTATATACTGGAATTCTCTGTAAGATTTCATTTAGGGAAAAAAAAATGGCTACCAAAAATAAAACCAAACCAAAAAAAAGAAAAAAAAGAAAAAAAACCAACCCAAAAGCCTGCTTTGAAATTGCTTCTGTTTTTCTTACTGCACCAATGAGAAAGCTGAGGGGAGGAGGGAGTTGAGGATCGAAGTTGAACTCCGTCTGTCTGGATTGGTACTGAACGTGCTCCCAGTTTCGGTCATTTTCCTTTCCAGCACACAAGTATAAATGGCTTATTTTTACAGATCAGCACTGGAGGCTCACACATGACCTCCCACTGACTCCGGAAAGGCATGGAGTCCCCGTTCTCATCTCTCTGGACCAGTGTTAGTACGCGTAAGGCCAGGCATCTGACACGACACCTTCTCCCCAAAGCCCAGCAATGTGCCCCAGACAAAGTAGGGGCCTGGCAAATGTTTTCTGATGCTGAATTACCACTTCACGGTAACAAATGCGATTCCGCTGGCACCGGCAGACAAGGAGGTTCCCAACCCACAATGCTTTGAGGGAAGGCGGTTATTACCAGCACCCAAGTCCTTAAATTAGAGCGAATACATAAGCATTTGGCAGGTCCCTCCTGAAAGCTTGCCAGCTCCTGATGTCAGCCACACAGTCCAATCTGTCCTGAGCCGATGATACCAATTCAGAAGCATTTGCCGAGCCCACCTACTGGGTGCTTAGTGCTAGGCCCGGCACCTGTTCTGGAGAAATAAGGATTTAATGAAACTAAAGCCACTCAGAAGACAGTGTTTTCTGGTGGACCTTCCTGCTGATGGATCCAGCAGAGCGCAGACGCAACTTGGACAAAACCCCCCGCTCTCCCTCATTTCTTCGTCATGTTTCTTTCTCCAAAGAATCTGGAGCAAGGAGGGAAATCTGGGGTTTTGTGCTTTCTCGCTGTTTAGGAATCTGGATCCTGGACATTTGTAGGCCTTCCTTATTGAAAGGCATGTTTGGTCCAATGAGGGCACAGCTGTTTTTCTCCTTAGTCTGGGGATTGCATTCCTCACCTTTCAACTTGGACCGAACCTTGTTGGCAGTCTTCTTGATGTCTGCGGTGAGGTCCTCCAGCTCCTGTTTGGTCTCTGAGGGGAGAGCCAGAGAGGATGACATGTATGGATGGGAGCCCAGAACCCCCCGCCCCCCGCTCCCCTACAGTCTAGCCCCACCCCCGTCACAGCCACCCAGAAGCAGCACTCACTCTCATCTGGGTTGGGGGCGGCCAGGATGGCACTGTGCTGTTTTTTCACTTGCTCCACATCCTCTGACAGCTTCTCGATGCAGCCCCGGATCTCTTCCACCTGTGGCAGCAAATCAGCTGTACCCAGCCGAGTTGCTGAGCCAGACAAGGGGCCCCGGGGGCTTGGTCGGGGTTCAGGTAAATGGGCCAGATTTAAGGGCCACGGGGATGTAGAAGTGGAGAGCAGGGACCGGGTGAAGGAAGTTGTGGGCTGGGGGCCAGCTTCTGGGTCCGAGAGCATCGGAAGCTCAGTTACCTGTTCAAAGAACTCATCCATAAAGTGGTCCCGATCCACATGGACCACCTCCTCTTCATCATCACTGTCTTTCGCCTGGGAGGCAAGAGAGGCAGAGTCCATGAACAGTCCCTACCCCGAGTCTGATGCTCCCAGCTCTAGGCTCAGAGCAGAGAGAGGTCTAGGGAGAGGTCATACGCAGGGAGGGGGCAGGTCAGATGCAGGTCATACGCAAGGGCACCAAGCAGTCAGAACCAAGACTGGCTCTCTTGTGGAAGAGGGTCCCGGAAGTCCGGTAGCTGACAGCCCAAAGGACAGGGTGGAGGGAGGGAATTAGCAAAAAGCACCCTCTCAAGGGTGAAATTGGCCCAGTCACCCTGGAGGTGGGTGACACTCAGGACAGCCGCTATGAACCGGTATCATATGAACCGGCTAAATGTCAGCCTTGCCACAGTTGGCTCTGGGCTCCCAGAAGGGGTCTGGAATGAAGGCTCCAGGTCCCGACCCTGTCCACTATCCCCAGGCCACTCTGCCCAGGCCTTGCTTTGCTCCCCCTCTCTTCCCCTCCAGCTTCCACCCGGCCAGCCACGTCCCTTGTGCAAGGTCACTTCACTGCCAGCTGCGGGCGCCAAGTTGAGCAAGCACTCAGGCCCAGGGAGGGCTGGAGGAGGGCCGCAGGCAGCATCCCCACCTCCCTGGCTCCCCGCGTCTTCCTCCTGCTGCCTGCTCTCACCCCCTCAGCTGCTCTGCCCCTCGAGCGTATTCACTTCTTTCATCCAGCCTCTCCCAACTTCACACCCACCTACTCTCACTTGCTTGGATTTCCCAGTTGCAACCTGCAGCTGCTCAACCCTCCACCCCCAGGGCTCAGAGACACAAAGGGATTTACCCACCCACACCGCCAGCGCCACCGCCACCGCCAGACAGACCAGTGACATGGACAGAAGGGCTGACACACAAGGTACACAGAAATAGGCCCCCTGACACCCACACGGAGAGATGCTGACATGCTGACGTTCACCCACACACACGGCCCCACAGCAAAGCTGCCTGCTGACACGTGTGGCACCCCCAGCGACATTCGGGAGGGCTCTTTGTGCCTCTCGGAGCCTCAGGTCTGCACACTCATTCAGAGCTGGGACAGAGTGGGCTCCCCAGCACTACAAACTCTGGGCTCGAGACTCTTCTTATGCGGCGCCTGGGTGGCTCCGTCGGTTGGGCGGTCGACTTCGGCTCAGGTCATGATCTCACAGCTTGTGAGTTTGAGCCCCGGGTCGGGCTCTGTGCTGACAGCTCAAAGCCTGTATCCTGCTTCCGATTCTGTGTTTCTCTGTCCCGCCCCCACTCACACTCTATCTCTCTGTCTCTCAGAAATAAACATTAAAAAAAAAAAACTAAAAAAAAAAAAGAGAGAGAGAGAGACTCTGCTTGGGACAGAAGTCTGAGGTCAAGTACTGAGCCTGTCAAGCTTAATTACACGTGGAGCCCTAATCGGTCCCGGTAGAAATTTAAACAGAGTTTGCTCTGACTTCCAGAAAGAACCTAGCCAAAAAAGGACAGAATCTGACTACCAGAGCCTGAATGAAATCAAGACAGGATCCGAAAGTGTCCACCTGGGGTAGAGCCTGTTGCGATCTGAAGACAAGGGCTCACACGGAATCTCAACGGGGTCCGAGCAGATCAGAGACAGGACCTAACAGAAACCAGACAGGCTCCGACCGAACTAGACTCGGTGCAGACAGATCCCAGACAGCTCGGATCGAACCTAGACAGAGCCAGATGGGACCTAGATGCAATCTAGGCAGCCAAGTGAGCTCGGAATCAGCAGAGCCCCCACGGCACCGGGAGGAGCCCTCCAGCTGCATGCTCTCAACGCCGCCCAGGCTTCCTGCCCGAATGGGACTCAACGGATTCTCCCCACAGACGCCGGGTCCCACCCCATGTCAGAAAACGTGCTCCGCACTTACATTTAATTTCCAGACAATCCCGAACATCCCCTGGGAAAGGGAGACTCCTCTGTCTCTGCCCACAGCTGCCCTCAGAAGGAGGGGTAACACCAGGCTGGGCTCGGGGACTCTGATAGGACTTCAGGCTTCTCAAGTCCCCCCCAGACCAGGGCTATCCCGATAAACTTTGGTCCGGAGAGGCTCTGGGATGCTCATCTCATCTCTGGGGACCCCTGGCTTCCCCTGACACTATGTCCTCAAGCCCCACAGGATCTCCTGTGCCACTGCTCTGACTGCCCACCGGTCATGAGGCGTCTCTCTGGTTCAAGAGCCTGGGAACTTTCCTGTTCTCCGTCTCTTTCCCATACTGACTTTAGATTTTCTAAAGTCTAATTTCCCTCTCCCTTGTTGTTTCCAGAGCCAGGTCCCTTAGATTCTGCCCTGGGGCATCCCAGGCTGCCTGTTTGCTTGTCCTTGAGAGAGGAAGAAAGGTAGAGGCCCAGGGATGACTTCTGTGGTATAATAATTACAGAGAGCTGAGAGCTAATAACCGTCTCCAGTAGACAAACACTTTTACACCCATAATCCCTTTTGATCCTCACCACACAGCCCTGCAAGAAAGGCTGAGCAAATATCACTGTCCCCATTTCACAGATGAGGGAACAGAAGGTCAGAGGGGGAGAAGGGAAGTGACTTGTCCAAGGGCACCTGGGCTGAATGGGCTGGAAGTCACGGGCATCTAAGATATACCTCCCCCACAGCCCCTTCGAGGGCTCGAGACCAGGTCACCTCCTTCCACCAACTCTGCCACCACCTATTTTCTCTCTCAGGGCAGCTCCTGCCAAGGCCCAATCTGGGTGAGGCTCTGTGCCCTGAAATCCTAGGAAAATATTATCTTATAGTAAACCCTTCCATGTACGTCTTATATTCTTGCTATCTCATTTAATCTTTATTTAAAGTCTATAAGGACTACTGGCTAGCATAATTATAATGGCAAACATTTACACAGCATGTTATAATGAGCTGGGCACCATTCTGTGCCCTTTGTGGACATTTGTCCATTTAATTCTTATAATAGCCTCCTGAGGTAGATATTATTATGGCCCCTTTTTTTAGATGGGGAAACTGAGGCACCAAGAGGCTAAAGAACTTGCTCAGGTTAGCAGCTGCAGGGTCACATGATTTCTACCCTCTGAGCTTCAGCCGCTGCATTTTCTGAATGGCGATAACGTTTACTCCAAATGCTGGGCTGGTGAGGCAATGAGACCAGGGAGGAAAAATGCCTAATGCTGCCAGAGAGAAGCAGGGCTTAGTGAGGGTTGGCTAGGACCTGCTGCCCCTCCCACATTGCAGATGAGGAAACAGACTCAGAGAGGTGGCCTGACCTGCCTAAGGCTTCAGAGCAAGTAAGGCCAGAGGTGGGACCAGAAGTGCCTGGTGCTAATCCCAGGTTCTGTCCCCTCCGTCCTGCTCTGCTGTGTCCCCAGTACTGCCGAACTCCTGTGGCCAGGAGAGAAAACCAGTACGAGGCCAGGCTGCAGAAAGAGCCCGGACAGGAAGCCGGGAGATCTACCCCCCCTTGCCCTGATCTGTGATCCCAGGCAGATCTCAGCCCTTCTCTGAGCCCCAGTTCATCTGCAAAAAGGGCAGGCTGGTGCACCGAGGGCCCTCCCTGCTCTGCAGTGTGCGTGTTTGCTAATGAGCATGGCCTCCATTTCTGGAAGAAGTTGGCCAGGCTCAAAGAATGCAGGCTATGGGCAGATGAGATCACCCAGAAGAAGATGATCGTATGGGCTCGATCGACTTTACGGACAATTCCAGCTTGTTTCCTCGTATGCAAAATGAAGAAGATAAGAAATCGAACACATGTGCACTGACTGCAGTGAGCTGGGCCCTGCGGAAAGTGCGTCGTCTCGTAATCACTCCATGAAGCAGAAACTATTCTTATACCCATTTGACAGATGAGGAAACTGAGGTATGGAGAGAGTAAGTGACTTGCTCAAGATTAATCAGCAGGTGCTGTATGGGATGCCGACAGGGTGGCACCTGGGTTTGAACTCAGATTCTCTGCTCTTCCTACTCACCAATTCCTCAAGCGCTTGAAAGGATTAAGTGACAGAGTGCAGAGGTCCTGGGCACCTTCTGGAACTGCCTTGTGAGTAGGGGGCATCAGATCCAAGCCTCTGGCTTCAGTCTTTCCCCATCAGAGACACAAGGGCCCTCGTGTATGTTGGTGTGGGCAGACAACATAGACAGATGCATAGATGGAAGGAGGGAGACAGTGAGCCAGCAGGTCAGAGACCAGAGACAGATGGTAAGAAGGTGACTAACACAGAGGCAGAAAGAGCCTGGTGTTGGGTGACAGAAGTCAGGCAGTGTGTGCATGTGTGTATGTAAACACACACGTGTGCCCCTGCACACCCCACGTACATGCTCACATGTGCTCCGCAGGGGTGCTTGCATCATTTGATCTAGAGGCAGCAGCCTCTCCCCACCGCACCCCCGCTCCTGTCCATCTGTCTCCCTGACTGGGCCTCTCCGCCCTCCCAGCACCCAGCATCGCCCTCCCACCCCCACCTCGCCGCTCTGCCCTCCCCTCCCTACCCACCTACTCCCTTCCTCATCCTCCCTGTGCCCCACGGAGTCATTCATTCACCTAACAGCTATGTATGGGCTGAGCTAAGTCCTCTGGCGGCTGCTAAGAACACAGCGGTGGACCAGACAGGAAGCAGGGCCTGCCTCCAAGGAGCTGCCGTTCCATTGGAGGGAGACGAAGAATGAACAAGATGATTTCAGACTGTGCTAACTGGTAGGGGGGAGATGAACCCGGTGTGAGGGAGAAATGGCTATCGGGGGGGACTTTTTACAGGATGGTCAGGGAGGCCCTTTCCAGGGGTGGGCGACATTTGACGACATAGAATTCAGGTCAGAGGGAATAGCGGTCCAGGCAGAGGAAGAGCGTTCAAAACAGCGGGACCAGCAGAGGGAACAGCAAATGCAAAGGCCCTGAAGCAGGGCTGAACTTGCCCAGCAGAAATGCCCCCCAGTGAAGCTGGGGGACAGAGGTCTATCACCAGGGTTCTTCTGGTCCCCACCCTCTCACACTGGGCGGCTCTTTCCTTATTTCAGGTCTACCCTCATTGTGCCTATCCCATACCTGAGTGCTACACTGATGAGTCAGTCCCTGCCCTTAGAGTGTGTGACTTGTCCTTTAACAGCTCCCATTCCCACCTGGCCTTAAATTCGAACCTCTTTCCCTACAGGCCTCATCTTCCCTACCCCCAGGCCTCCACAGTCCACCATGCAAGCCACAGGTCTCTCTCTCTCTCTCTCTCTCTCCTCAATCTTCTTCTCCAACTCACTTGCTCCTGTTCTCTCCTCGTGAGCCCCGGCCCTGGCTCCGCTCCCAGGACCCTGGGACAACAGTCCAGCCGATTAACTCCCCATCGCAGCCTCCGCTCCAGCCCAGCGCCTCCCAACTCATGCCCAAAGGTGCTTGGTGAACTGGAACACAGAAAACCCTGCTTCGACGCCAGCAGCTGCGTGACCTCGGTCCAGTTGCCTCTCTGGCCCGCAATCCACTCCAGACTAAACTAAGGGTCACATCCTACCCATCACAGGGGGCTGCTATGAAGTTCAAGGGAAATAAGCAAGTTCACCATGGAATAAGAAACGCTCACAAAGCACGGCTGTGCCCAGGCCCCTTCTTGGTACTTTTTGATATTACCTCATTTCAATCCTGGGGACAATCCTGTGAGCAGGTACTATGATTACTCCCAATTCAATCATGAAGAAACTCAGGACCAGAGAGGGTAAGAAACTTAACCCAAGGAGACACAGGAAGTAGCAAAGCTAGGATGTGAACCTAGACGGTCTCGACTCCCAAACCTGTGCCCTTGCTGGGTATTTGATAAACAGATCTGAGAACCGCTGGGGAACTCCAAAATATTGTTGGAAAGATGATCGGGTCCCCTGAGCTGACATCCCCTCCCACCACCGCCCCCCATCACTCTCGGCGCCTCTGAGACCTCTCAACCTCCCACACCCTGTCCGGTCTCTCCTGCTTCCCGGTCTCCTCTCTCTCAATTCTGGTGGGGAGCCCCTCGCACTCCTTACATCTGGCAGCTTCTCCCCACCCCCAACCCCCTCCCAAATCTCCAGTCTCTCTGAGCTGTGACTAACACCAGAGCACCAGCTCCCTTTACCCCTCCATACTACCTCCCCCCTCACCCCCCACTGCTCACCCCTGCAGCCCCAGCACACAGCCTCCTTGCCTCTGGGTAGGGGCTCCCTCACCCACTTGGAAGAGGACTCCACGCCCTGCCTCCCCTTCCATGCTTGTCTTGGAGTTTCCCTCCCTTTCTCTAATTATACCACAATTTCACCACTACCTCACCTCCACTGCTTTCCATTACTCTGGGTTTGGGAGTGATAGAATTGTCTTGGCAGCAGAGGATCTGGGTTCAAATCCACGTTCCTCGCTTGACGGCTGTGTGACCTTGGACAAGTTATTTAACCACTCTGGGCATCAGTTTCCTCAGTTTTAAAATGAGGTAGTTTCTCAGCCTACATACCTTACCAGGAGGGTCTAATGAGATTACAGAAGGCAACCTTCTTTGAAAACTGCAGGGTGAGAGAAGGGGAGTTTAGAGCACCATCGAGTTCAGAGCCAGCTGTGGCCTGTCCTTTACTAGCTCATCCCGATCCCTGATCCCTGATCCTTCATCTCTCTGGGCCTCAATTTCCTTATCTATAAAATGGGATCAGACCAGGGTTGAGATGAGGATCAAAATGAGTAAACATGAATAAAACACTCAAAACAATACCCGGCACCAGGGGGTTAGTTATTTTTGCTATTGCCGTTTTCTGGATGCCTGACCCTTAGGTTCAGGGAAAGTTTAATAAAGAAGCCTTCAAAATTCCCCATCCAACCACCAGTCTCTCCTTCCCTCTCCTTCTTCAACCCGTCTTTCCCCAGAGACGACAGTCACTTATCTTCAAGCCCCTTCCTCTTGTCTTTCTGTAATCTGGTTTCCCACCCTCATATCCAGGGGGCTCTCCAAAGACAGAGCTTTTTAAGACCAAAGAAGCCGAGACACATGTCAACTTGCCAGACTGGAAACCCAGATTCCAGTCTGATCTTCCCACCCACTTGCTTGGTGACCTTGGACAAGTCCCTGCTACCTCCAAACCTCAGTTTCCTCATCTGTCAAATGGGGTAATAACCCTGGGAGCAGGGAACCACCAACAGGCTCCTCCTGGGAAAGACCCAATGCATCAGGATACATCATGGCCGGGGGCTAGTCCTTTAGGAACAGCACCCCACAGGCCCTGAGCACTCAGGCAGCCTGTCGGCTTTGCCTCCTTGGCCCCTAGGTCATTTCTACAAACCCCCCAATACTCTCCCTACCCCAGAAATCATTCTCATCAAGCCCCCACCCCTCAGCCCCTCCAAATGTCAGCCTTCACTGCGGACATCGGTGCTGCCCTCCTCCCCGTGTCACCCAACACAAACTGCCTGGCCAGACTCCTGGAGCTGGACCTCTTCAGGCGTGCAGACCCGGGGCCCACATCAACCTGCTCCTGTCTGCTCAGAATGCCCCAATTCTTCCCCCCAGCAGAACTGCAGAACAGTCCCTGTCACACAACCCAGTTCTGTGGCCCTGTGCATGGAACCTTCCCCCCCCCCCCCCCGGGTCACCCCAGCTCAGGCCTTGGGCCGCGGGCTGTCTCCTGAGGCCACCACTTCCCTCCTTGTCTCTGAGAGGTGCCCCCTCCCCACAGGGAGCAACACACTGTGTGCACACACAAACATCCACTTCATTCACTGCCAGGTGTTGGCACCTCTGTCCCAACCTGTGTCCTTCCCCACAGCACCCCCAAATCTGGGTCCCGCTAGACTCAGCCTGGCCCAGTAACCGCCCCCATCTTTCTAATTCCGCAAATCTGCTCAGGGGATGACAGTACCCTCCAGTTCTCTCCTGATGTTCACTCTCTCCCATCCCCAGATTTGACCCCAGGGCTCTCTTGGGAATGTGGGTATCCAAGGCCCCTGAAATCTCTCCTGCCCCCTTGAGTCTTAATGGCCTCCAACCTCTTCCAGCCGCTGTCCCCAAAATGCAGGTTCATTGGAGACATCAGGTGCCTCCAGATATTGGGGTGCCCTGCCACCAACCTCCAGTCCCATCATTTGCCCCCATGTCCCAGCACCTCCCCCACTCCACCCCCACGCGCTCCCCCAATATTGGGGTCCCGCCCCCCCATTTCCCCCACCCCCAAGCTCACACTTCGCAGCTCCTGAGTCCGATCCTTCATCCTGCGACGGCTCCTCCTCCTCCTCCTCGTCCTCCTGCCTCTGCTGCTGCTCCCTGCCTCCTGCCTCGGTGCTGGAGGCCGGAGTCTGGGGGCGCCGGGGGGCACCGGAGCCGCTGAGGGGGGGCCCGCG
>NC_043707.1:22049966-22206586 GCF_006229205.1 Suricata suricatta
GAGAGATTCGGAGAGAGGCAGAGGAGATGCGGCGGGAGGCAGCGAGCTGCTGGGTTGGGGGTGGATGGCAGAAAGGGGGTAAAGGAATGAATTAAGGGAATAACCCGGCGAGGGGTGCTGTGGATCCCTTTACGCCGGGAGATGTAGATAGATTTTATGCTTGGTGTCTGTGAGTATCTGTGTGAGCCTGTGCACGACCACCTCTGTGTGTGTCCCTGCAGGAGGTTCTTTGGACACTAGAAATAGCAAAGCTGACCCTCTAGGTGGCTTTTGTGATGCAAGGAATCAGCCAAGCCTGGATGGACAGGGACTTGTTTGTTTTGGGGTTTATTTTGCACAGCCTGGCCTGCTCTGTGACAATCTCTGGGCAGCGATGGGTCTCAGAGCTCTGCTTGTCTACCTCCAAGGACAGGGCGCTCACTACCTTACTAGGATTCTTGGCCTATCTTTACATGGCTCTGAATGTTGAAAACGAAAGTTGTCCATATTGGGAGGGGAGTAAGGGTATACCTGAGGGCCCAGGTACCCTGTGTTGTCCTCCTGGATGCCCACCTCTCCCCTCCCTGTCTCCATATTTTAACATCACATCAACTGCTCCACCCCTGCAATGGGGCTTTGGCCTCTGACAGGCCTTGAACCTGCTTTTGCCAAGTTACATGATGACCTCCCTGATGCCAAATCCATCAGCCACTGGTCAGGGTCCTTACCCTTTATGATCTTCAAGTGACATATGACCCTGATGACCTCTCTCTCTCTCTCTCTCCCTCGTTAATTTAAATTCAAGTTAGTTAACCGGAGTAGAATGTATTGATTCATCACTTACATATAACACCCAGCGCTCACCCCAACAAGTGCCCTCCTTAATGCCCATCCCCCTTTTAGCCCATCCCCCCACCCCTTTCCCTTCCAGCAACCCTTGGTTTGTTTCTCTGTATTTAAGAGTCTCTTATGGTTTCCCTCCCTCTCTGTTTTTATCTTATTTTTCCTTCCCTTCCC
Source organism: Suricata suricatta (assembly GCF_006229205.1). Taxonomy (NCBI): domain Eukaryota; kingdom Metazoa; phylum Chordata; class Mammalia; order Carnivora; family Herpestidae; genus Suricata; species Suricata suricatta. The sequence goes on from NC_043707.1 coordinate 22,050,963, forward strand.
CTATGTTCATCTGTTTTGTTTCTTAAATTCCACATGTGAGTGAAACCGTATGATATTTCTCTTTCTCTGACCAATTCATTTCGCTTAGCATAATACATTCGTGTTCCATCCACATTGTTGCAATTGTATATATATGTGCATATATATACACATATGTGTGTATATATACATATATGTGTATATATGTGTGTGTGCATGTGTGTGTATCTACACCACATCTTCTTTATCCATTCATCAGTCAGTGGACATTTGGGCTCTTTCCATAATTTGCCTAGACCTCTCTCTTCTTGAAATCCTCCTCTCCCTGGCTCCCAGCCTGCCTCCTGTCTTCCGTGCCCATTCCCCTACCCCCACCACTGAATATTGTTTACCAGCCTCCTTCCAGATCCTTCCTTTCTCTCACAACTCCTCTACATCAGGATTCCTGGGCCCTGCCCTGGGTTCTCTTCTCTTCTTTCTTTACCCTCTCACTTCCCAGGGTCAGCTGCACCTACTTGCCTACAGTACCCACATCTATACCCACAAGACAGGTCCTTCTCAAAGGAAGCACCTACTACAAGCCTGAGCACTGAGCTGGGCACCAAGAACAGAGAGGTCAAAGATGTCATTAGAAACATGAGTTAGAGGGGCACCTGGGTGGCTCAGTTGGTTGAGCGTCCCGCTTCAGCTCAGGTCATGATCTCACAGTTCGTGGGTTTGAGCCCCGCATTGGGCTCTGTGCTAACCGCTAGCCCAGAGCCTGGATCCTATTTTAGATTCTGTGCCTCTCTCTCTCTCTGACCCTCCCCTGCTTGCACTGTCTCTCTCTGTCTCTCAAAAATAAATAAAAGACATAAAAAATTAAATAATAATAATAATAAAAAAAGAAACATGAGTAGATCCATAGCTACAGTGAGTTATAGTGAGTGAGGCCAGGGCTTTGATGGAACTTCCAAGACTGTGGTGGCCTTGCCTTCTCCCCACAAAGTGTCCCTTCCTCTGTTCTCCATCAGGGATGGCATCTCCATCAGCCAGTTACTCGAAGCAGACTAAAACCTGACCTTGGTTCCCTCCCCTATCCTCATAATGCTGCCGTGTTCTGAGCATGCACTCTGTCCTAGGTGCTATGCTTAGTAGCTCCTAGAATCTTCCCAACCACGTAGCTGCTACTGCCATTATCCCGAGCGTACAGATCAGGAAACTGAGGCCCAGAGTTAAATAATGGATCTACGTTCACAAGGTTGTAAAGGACAGGGCATGCATCTTTTGATTACAAAGTCTATTCTTATAAAACCACAATGTTATAGCTTCTCCCTCAACTGCCAAACCCAGAGCTGTCTCCTGGGTCCTCTCCCTCCTCACTCTGCCCAATCCCTCAAGTCAGTCTAGGCCCTCATTGGTTTTCAGCTGGACCATATTAACACCTCCTCTCTGGTCTTCACACCTCTAGTCCCTTCCCTGCATGTCCAGTTTTCTCCCCAGGTGTTAGCGTGATTGTCCCCTAAACAAATATGGTAATATCAACCTCCTGCACCAACACCTCCACCACCCACCATGGCCTCCCGGATTACACTCAGTAGCTGCCCTCGCATTTGAATCCCACCAGCCTCACCTCATCTCTCCTACCACTTCCCTCCCTGGGCCACAGACCCCAAGCCTTAATCACACCAAGGGATCAGGGACCCCAGACACCCTGGAGTCTTTCACTGTGTCATTTCCTCTGCCCAGTGCTCTGTTTTGTCCCTTCCTGAATAGTTGGACTTCCCAGCCTTCCAAGCCTTTCCCAGAAGTCTGGGCAAACAACCTCATGAGGTGTGGGCTGAGTCAGCTTCCTCACTAGACCAGACCAGGCCTGACTCATGTCTACTTCTCCTCGGCAACCAAGGTCAAGTGCAAAGCAGATGTTCACTAAAAATTTGAATGAATGAATGAGTGAGTGAGTAAACGGTAGATGCCTACACTCCCTTACCCAGGCATAAAGACAAAGAAAATAAGTTCCATGAAGGCAGGAACTTGTGTTAAGTTTTGTTCATTGCTCGTTCTCCAGTGGCACTACAGCACCCAGCACGTAACAGGTGCCCAAATATTTGTTAAGTAAATGAATGAGTGAAAGGTGTTCATCACAAATCTGGCTGTGGCGCTAAAGATGGACCCAGGAATGCACGATGCGGTAACAGTTGTAATTCCTCTATTGTTCAGTGATTCTTAAAGTCATCCCAATATCTCCAGCTGAGGTGGGTCGCTTGCACCATGCCCCAGCCTCCTATGCATCCTCCCTGCCTGCCCGGCCTTTCTAAAGCATCAGTATAAGCAGGCCAGCCCCTGCTCAGAAGGCCTCCCTGCTTCCCGGTTGTTGGTGAGACAAAGCCCGGACTTTCTCACCTGACCTCCCACTTCAGCACCTACCACCATGGCTCCTGTCCCTGATTCCAGTCCCAAGCTCTCTCCTGCATTTCCCCACCTCATGCTTTTCTCGTGTTCCTCCTGACCTCTGGAACACCCTTCCCTTTCATGTGCCCAACCCCACTCCTACCCTTCCTTTGACTTTAGCTGCTCAGTCTTTCTTGACCCTTCTGAAGATGAAGGGAAAGCCTGTTAACTATGCAGATTACCAGGACACATCCCTGGAAATTCTGATCCAGTAGATCTGCGTGGCGGCCCAGGAATCTGGGTTTTTTAGCAACTACCTCTAGAAATTTTAATTTTTAGTCAAGTTTGGGAACAACAGTATATCTAGGCAATGCCAAAGCTAGGTTATGCTACATAACAAACATCCCCCAAATCTCAGTGATTTAATACAACAAAGGCTTATTTCTGCAGTGGGCTTGGATTACTTCCTATCCTTCAAGGTTCGGTACTTCAGGTGGAGAAATTTATACATAGCTTATTAACCCACTGGACTCTTGAGTGCCTCATGTTTAAAGATCCCATGGTACCTGGCACAGGGCCTATCTATCACACCTGCTGCGCTTAGCAACAAAAGAATGAATATCCATTTGACGTTTTCTTTTTTTTTTTTAATTTTTTAATGTTTTATTTATTTTTGATACAGAGAGAGACAGAACATGAGAGGGGGAGGGGCAGAGAGAGAAGGAGACACAGAACCAGAAGCAGGCTCCAGGCTCTGAGCTGTCAGCACAGAGCCTGACATGGGACTCGAACCCAGGAACGTGAGATCTGACCTGAGCTGAAGTCGGAGGCTTAACCGACTGAGCCACCCAGGTGCCCCCCCATTTGACATTTTCATCTATTACCCAGTAAGTATTTATTGAGACCCTACTCTGTGTCAGGACTATGCTCTGGTGCTAGACGTACAGTGGCAAGCAAAATAAACATCAACCTGCCTATTTCCCTGGAGGTAATTTCTCTAAGCCCTAGGTCCCAAATCTGTAAAGTGGGCGGTAATACTCACCCCCCAGGCACAGTGAGGATTTACTGAGAAAACAAGCATGGGAGCCATTTGTAACTAAAAAAAAAAAAATCTCAATTCAAAGGGCACCTGGGTGGCTCAGGTTAAGTGTCTGACTTGGGCTCAGGTCATGATCTCGTGGATCATGAGTTTGAGTGCCACATCGGGCTGGAAGCACAGAGCCTGCTTTGGATCTCTGTCCCTCTCTCTCTCTGCCCCTCCCCTGCTTGCACTCTCTCTTTCACAGTAAATAAACAAACTTAAAAAAGAAAGTAAATCTCAAGTCAGGCAGATGTGAAAGAGCATTGTTATCCTGTTCTTTCATTCCTCACATCCAACTTTCAGGTTTTATGCATTAGGCCCCTGGAATTTAGTTGCACATCCCACTCCCTATTTCCACAGCCTATTCAAACCATTGTGAACCATAAAGTGAATATTATGTTAATAACATTGGTAATAGCAGTGACAGTCATAGCTAATTCTTATATGGTGCTTATCATGCACCAAGCTCTGTTTTAAGTGTTTTATTTCTATTATTCAATCTTTACAACGACCATCTGAGGTTACTGCTGTTATCTCTATTTACAGACAAGGAAAGTCAAGCACAAAGAGTTTAAGTAACATATTCAAGGCAAGAGCTGGGATCCAATCCAGGCAGAACTTCTGGACTATCGAAACATTCTCTTAGACAATTGGTATCTGGCTCCCCAGGGAGTCAGGCCAGCCCTTCTTTCCTTCAAAACCAGAGTCAATGTCATGCATCAGAGACTGGATCATGGTGCTGGCTTTGTAGATATATTTTGGACGAACTGATGTCATTACAGTATTGAGTCTTCCTATTCATTTACATGGTATATCTATCCATTAGCTTTGGATTTCTTTAAAATCTTTTGATAAAATTTAAAATGTTCTGTCACAAAAGACATTAACATTTTAAAAGGTTTACTTAGGCACTATATATTTCTATAAATGGTATTTTTTTTTACATTTCCTAATAGCCTCTTGCTGTAATTTATAAAGGCAATTTATTTTAAATACTTTCTCTTATTCCAGCAAACTTGCCTCCACATACAGCAAAAGCCAGACACCCAGAAGGGATCTAGGACCCTCCTACTCTCTCACCAATTTTCCCAATCTGCAACCATGTCTGATAGACTCTGTCTCTTTAAGGGATGTTCCATCCCCACTTCCAGGCCTCATAATTTTTGGCCAGAGGGGATTCCTGATTTCCCAGTCAGCCTTTCCATAGCCAGGGCTATTGCCAAACCTTCCTGCGTCTGTGTGCAAGTAGAAAAAGGTGTCCCTGCCTGATGACACTCTATTCCATCTGCCACGTGTTTGGTGCCTCTCTCATGGGATAGCTCCCATAGTGCCCACAGGCATGGCCATCTGTGGTGCCCCTTCTCATGGCCACCAGCAGGAGCCTTGTAAAATGAAAGTTTGATCATAGTATTCTGTTATGGGCTGAATGTCCATGTCCCCCCCTCCACCCTGTTCATGTGTTGAAGCTGTCACCTCCACAGTAACGGTATGAGGAAGTGGGGCCGTTGGAGGAAATTAGGTTAGAAGAGATCACAAGGGTAGAGACCCTGATCGGATTAGCGCCCTTTTAAGAAAAGGAAGAAACACCAGAGCTTCCTCTTTTGTCTCTGCTGAAGGTGCAGCAAGGCAGGTAGGGACTCTTTACCAAGAACCACATCTGCTGGTACCTTGATATTGGACTTCCAGCCTCCAGAACTGTAAGAAATAAATGTCTTTTGTTTAAGCTGGCCAGTCACAGTGTTTTGTTACAACAGCCCAAGCTGACTAAGACAGACGCATTCCTTGATTTGAAATTATTCAAAGGTACCTTCTTTCTTTGACACAATTATTTAAAATAGGTAATACTTGGAGCATCTGGGTGGCTCAGTCGGTTAAGCGTCTGACTTCAGCTCAGGTCACGGTCTCACAGTTCGTGAGTTCGAGCCCCATGTTGGGCTCTGTGCTGACAGCTTAGAGCCTGGAGCCTGCTTTGGATTCTGTGTCTCCCTCTCTCTCTGCCCCTCCTTTTCTCTCTCTCAGAAATAAATAAACATTAAAAAAAACTTTTCAATAGGTAATACTTTCATATGGCTCAAAAATCTAAATAATATAAAAGGTTTACAGTGAAAATTCTTATTCTTGACATTGGTGCTCACCACCTTGTTCTCAGGAAACACCTGTAGGGAACAACTTTTATTGGTTTCGTAGGTAACTTTCCAGGATTTCTTTGAGGATACAAGTAAACAGACATACACACACGCAGGCGCACACACAGACACACTTTTTTTTTCTTATACCACAGTAGCATGATATACTCATTCTACACCTTGATTTTTGACTAACATGGGGCGCCTGGGTGGCTCAATCGGTTGGGCGTCCGGCTGGGCATCCGGCTCAGGTCATGACATCACGGTTCGTGGGTTCAAGGCCCGCGTCGTGCTCTGTGCTGACAGCTCAGAGCCTGGAGCCTGCTTCAGATTCTGTGTCTTCCTCTCTCTCTCTGTCCCTCCCCTGCTCATGCTGTCTCTCTCTCTCAAAAATAAATAAAAAACATTAAAAAAAGATATTTGATGAACATAGTGAGCATCTTCATCCTTTTTGACAACTGCTTACTACTGATGGACACACCTACAAACAATATCCAATGAATAACACTGATGTATACGTCATTTCACACATGGTAGACATAGTGAAATCAAATTCCATTTCTCCCCCCTTTGCAGCTGGCACGGATTGTGACTGGCTTGGACTAAGCGAATATGGCAGAATGCTGCACAGCTTCTGAACAGGACCTCAAGAGACCCTGAAGCTTCTCTTCTCACTCTTTTGGAACCAAGAGGACACTATGCCATGAAGAAACTCAGGATGGGGGCACCTGGCTGGCTCAGTCATTAGAACATGTAACTCTTTTTTTTTTTTTTTTTGTGGGAGCAAATAATTTTTACTTCTTTTTTTAAACGGATAAACCAAAGAATCATGCAATGCTGCCAGCACTGGACGCAATCCTGGGCCACAAATCTGCCACTCCTTTGTAACTGGTCCCGTGATAGCAGAAACCCTTCATTTCACCTTTATTGTTTACTATGACCCCTGCATTATCTTCGAAGTAGAGAAACACGCCATCTTTTCTCCAGTATGAATTTCGTTGTCGAATGACCACGGCTGGATGTACCTTCTTTCTGAGCTCTGGTTTGCCTTTCTTCACTGTGGCCATCACCATGTCACCCACGCCAGTAGCAGGGAGTCTGTTCAGTCTTCCCTTGATTCCCTTCACAGAGATGATATACAGATTTTTGGCTCCCGTGTTGTCGGCACAGTTGATCACGGCTCCGACCCGAAGACCCAGGGAAATCCGGAACTTCGCACCGGAGGACCCACCACGTCCTCGCTTCGACATCTTTGCTCAACCTAGAACATGTAACTCTTGATCTCAGGGTTGAGTTCAAGTCCTATGTTGGGTGTAGAACTTACTTAGAACACACACACACACACACACACACACACACACACACACACTCAGGGTAAAGTATCACATGGAGAGAGTGGCTCAGCCATCCCAGCTGACCAAGTCATTAAAGCTAAGGTCTCAGACTAATGTGACAGCCATCACGGGCCATCCAGCCCCGCTGTGGTGTCAGCTGACTGTCACCACTTGAGTAAGCTAAGGTAAGATCAGCAGAAAAACCACCTGACTGTCCTTAGAATCTGGAGAAACAATAAATCGTTGTTGGATGCCAGTGAATATGAAGGTGGTTTCTGCAGAAGCAACAGCTAACTGAACAGGTACGTTTTCAGATAGAGTTTCAAAAATGAGAATGCCGGCTCAAAGTGGATATACATTTATAATGTTGATAAATATCACCTACGTTGTATCATTTTGCATTCCTACAAACAGTGAGTGAGAGTCTCTATTTCCTCATGGTTTGCCAAAAGAGTGGTTTTGTTTGTTTGTTTGTTTTTGTGTTGTTGGTTTTTTTTGGTCAGACATGGGTTATTGCTTATGCAATAAAAGAAAAAGTGGTATTTCCGTGTGTCTTTTCATTTCCCTCATTAGGTGTGAAGCTGCACATCTGCACGTGTGTAATGCCTTATGTATTTTCTTTTTTGTGATCTGTCATGTTCTTTACCCATTTTTTTTTATTGAACTGTTGGTCTTTCTTATCAATATGTGGAAGCTCTTTAAACAGTAGAGAGAAAAAAGAGATTACTCTTTGCATATGATAAGAATTGCAAATATTTTTCCTAGTTTATTGTTTGTCTTTTGATTTTGCTTTGATGTGGTGTTTTTTTTGCCATGCAGGTTTATCTCCATGTAGACAAATGTATTAATCTTTTATAGTTTCTGAATTTTGAGTTAGAATTGGAAAGGCCTTCCTCACTCCTAGAGTTATAAAGGATTTTTCCCGTATTTCTTCTAGTATTTTTAGGGAGCTTATCCTGACAAATTGTGTGACCCATCACTTTTAGAATAAAGTTCAAGACCAGGGTTATGGCACACGTGACCAGATGTAACCCACACAGAGAAGAAACAAGAGGAATAGAAGCTAGTTTAGCAGATTCCCAAGGGGAGACGATGCATCCTGTTCGGAACGTGTTGAATTTAAGGTATGTATCTATGGGACTTCCAGGAGGGGATGTTCTGGAGGGGACCTCTAGAAGTGGATTCAGAGATCTGGAGCTCAGAGGAAAATCTGGGACTGGAGACACGGATTTGGGAGCCAGCATATGCATGCCAGTTAAAGCCACAAGAGTGGGTGTAGCATCTGAAGAGAGGTTCTCGATGGAACTCTAGGGAGTAGTCAAGGTCAGGCCACAAACACACTCATGAAGAGAGAGGTGTGGGGGCTTCAACTCTGGGGGCCCTGGGGCTTAACACAAAAACAGCTTCAGAGACATTGGTAGGATAAACAGAGGCCCTTTATGTGAAACATGCATGGATATCTTTGGCTCCTGGGGACACAGCGAACAGAGACGGAGGAGGACAAACAACGTCTCCAGCACTCAGCCCCACGCAGCAGGTGTGGAAGTGAGACCCTGTGACAGTGGAGTGGAGAAGGCTCCGTCTCGCCGGCAAAGTCAGCCCCCTCCTCCCCACAGATGATCTAAAACAGGGTAGGTGGCAGCAAATTCCCAAAGGTAGGTGGAACGCAAGGAGCCTCTCCTGGCCGGCATTTTCTTTGGATCATCGTGGCGTGGATAAGAGCCCAGAACCCAGAGCTCCACTCTCTGGCTGCAAATCCTGACTGTCTCACACACTAGTGTGCAATCCTGGGCAAGTTACTTAATACCTCTTTGTCTCAGTTTCCTCCTCTGTAAAATGAGGACAGTAACAGTACCCATCTCATAGAACTGCTGTGAAGATTAAGTGAGTTAATATTTACAAAATGCTTACATTGCTGCCTGGCACAGAGTAAACGCTATATAAATATTAAATTAAAAAAGAACAACATCGTTCACTCAAGAATATTCATTGACCAGCTACCTTGCGCCAGGCACTGTTGGGGGTGCTGGGCACAAGGCAGCGAACACAGAGGGTGAAAATCCCTGTCCTCGTGGAGCTTCCATTCTGGTAGGTGGAAAGGGGTAGTGAAGACAGACAATATATAAAATAAATGTAAACAGTGTGGCTCGAACCCACAAACCGTGAGATCATGACCTGAGCTAAAGTCGGATGCTCAACCGACTGAGTGACATAGGCGCCACCCCTCGCCTTAAAAAAATTTTTTTAAGCATCTGATTCTTGATTTCAGGTCAAGTTATGATCTCACAGTTCATGAGGTTTGAGCCCCACATCAGGCTCCATGCTGACAGTGCAGAACCTGCTTGGGATTCTTTTTCTCTCTGTGCCCCCCCTCAAAATACATAAATAAACTTAAAGAAAAAACCCACAGAAGGGGCAACTCTCAGTGGTTCACGAGGCCCTTCCATAATTCTTATAACCTCACTTGATACTGTTCAATTCTTACCTTAGGTAAGGCAGAAATTACCAGACCAGGTTGTCAAATGGAGAAATTAAGTATCAGAGGGGAGCACTGGGTTATCCAAGGTCACATACAGGACTAGGAGTTAGATGTCCAAAAGCCCTTCCACTGCCCCACTCAGCGAGAGAGAGACAGAGACAGAGACAGAGACAGAGAGAGAGAGAGAGAGAGAGAGAGAGAGGGAGAGAGAGAGAGAGAGAGAGAGAGAGAAGGGAAGGGGAGGGAGGCAGGGAAGCAGAGGCTGATATAGAAGACCCAAGAATGAAGAAATCCTTCCTCATGATCTGCAGGGGACCCCATGGGGCAGGGCTTGGCCTCCTGAAAAACTCTCCAACACTTCCTTCCTCCTGAGGGTTGATCAGTGCACCACCATTTTCACTCCTTCATTCCCAACCTCAGGTGAGCTGGGTTCTGAAGGGAAGAGAGGGATCAAAGCCCTTCCAGTAGAATCAGATAGTATTTTACGTTTCCAACCTCACAATCAATGAACTTTAGACCCGGTAATAACCACAGAGATTATCTCCCCATCCCTCTATGCATCGCATTGTACAAACAGGAGACTGAAACCAAGACAAGAGGTGACTTTCCAGAAGTCCACAGCAACTCAGTCACAGGAATGTAGATTTCCTTACCAGGGCATACTAGATAGGGACCATTCTTTCCTTTGTTTGAAACTTCATGTAAGTTCCCTGTAAACAGCACTGGAATCCAGGAGACCTGATGTTTATTCTGGCTATGCTGGGACTCCCTGAAGGGCCTTGGGGACTCCTCCTAACATAATGTAAGTTTCACAAGTGAAAGGTTTTTTTTGTCTGTTGGGCCCTGATTTATCTCCAATCCCTAGAACAGTCTCTGGCCCATAATAAGTGCCCAATAAATATCCATTGAATGAATACCGTCTAGAGCGTTAGGGAAGTGTCACCATTAGAGGCCGAAGCCTGAAACACAAGAACCACCAGCTTTATCTGCAGATACGTGAAAGGCTGAAGGTCTGTCCACAGATACTTTATTGAGGGGCCCATATGTGCTAGGACTGAACGAGGCACTGGAGATTCAGGTAAGAGACCATCATGCCCTGACCTCATCAGCTCACAGTCCACTATAATGTGGAATGTGTGCTTTATTTTATTTTATTTTATTTTTGGTGGGCTTTAGACGGTAGACCTTGATGCTAGGTAGGGAGATGTAAGTGGCAGACCGCTCAATATAATAGAGACGCTTTCCGCAGCCTTAGTTGCCCTGAAATGGTCTCATGCTCGGAAGGTGATGAGTGCAGCGGAACTGCAGTGTTCAAGCAGGGCGCCAGCCGCCCACCTGTCAGAGGCTGAGCCAGGAGTATGCGGGAGAAGAGATTTCTGTCTTGGGTGAGGTCACTTTCCACCCCCAGATTTTCTGTCTACAAAACCCTGCAATTCTCTGACGCTGGATCTTATTATTTCCTGAATTTCATGGTCCCATGACGCTGACAGCCCCGAATCCTAAGTTCTCTGTCTGCCCACGCCCCTGGGCGCAAAAGAAAGCAGAATTCAGCAAGGGTCCTACCACCCACTGTCTCAAAGGGTCTCTGAGGACAGTCTGTAGCACCCTCCCCGTTTCGTGGGTGCTGGAGGGGCGTAGCTTGGGCGCCGAGGTGCCGAGGACTTCGTAGGGAGGAAGCATAGTCCAGAGACTGAGTCGACAGCGCCGCGACACGTGACGATCGAAGCGTCACGTTCTGTGGTCTTCGAGGGTGGGACCGGGACGGTCATGTGATGCGGGGGGAGGGGCACCATGGGGTGATGTGAGATGCAGGGCCTCTCAGATTACGTACCAATGACGCATTCCCACCCGGTTTGGCAACTAGATTTCCGTTGGAAGATGGGACAGTTCCGGCAAAGGAGGCGGGTTCTCACGTCCTGGCAGCTTTGCTTCCGTTCGGGGCGCTATAGCTTCCGACCTCCGCCTCTCCCTCGGGCGAGGAAGAGACGCGACCTCAAGCGCATGCCCCGATCATCCCAGAGGGGCGGGGCCGAGACTACGGGAGCGGGAGGGGGGAAAGAAAAGGGAATTCCAACCTGTGGAATCTTGGGGGGTCCCCGAGGTTGGCTTCTTGCCATTGAGTGTGGATGGTACCTGGCAAAGAGCCTCTGGTGGCTCGTGGGGAGACTGGGGGTCCGCAGGGTGAGGGCGGAGGGGAGTGTCAGTGTCAGAGTGTGAGTGGGATTCGGGACTTCCAAACTTAGTCTTGAGGCCCTCGGGTCTCCGGCGCCGGGAAGGGAGCTCGGGCCGCCATGCGCGACAGGACCCACGAACTGAGGCAGGTGAGAAGTAGGGGCTGCAGGGTTGGGGACTGGCGCACGGGTTGGGGTCTGGCTGGAATCCAGGACTCCTGGTCTTCGGGGCAGGGGAGGGGTGGCTGAGGGCTAGGAAGGAAAGACCCGGAAGTCTGTGAGTCTTGCGGGGAGAGCAACAGCCCGCAAGTGATGCCAGTAACCCGGGCCCTGGCAGGGAGATGACAGTTCGGACGATGAGGACAAGGAGCGGGTCGCGCTGGTGGTACACCCGGGCACCGCACGGCTTGGGAGCCCGGACGAGGAGTTCTTCCAAAAGGTAAGAGGCTGGGGTCTCGGCCTGTCTTCGCGAGGGGGCTCGATGACCCGAGGAGCAGCGCGGCCCGGAGTGCCCCCGTATCTCCTTCAGTCCTCTTGGTCACCTTCCTCAGGTCCGGACAATTCGACAGACTATTGTCAAGCTGGAGAATAAAGTCCGAGAGTTAGAGAAGCAGCAGGTCACCATCCTGGCCACGCCCCTTCCCGAGGAGAGTGAGTGAAACCCCAAGCGCAATCAGAGGGATTGTGGGGATTGTAGTACCATGCAGGTGGTGGCCAGGGAGGTTTGTTGAGATGGGGGCTGCTCTTTGGGAGTCATGGCTTTCTCTTGTTCAGGTATGAAGCAGAACCTGCAGAACCTGCGTGATGAGATCAAACAGCTGGGGAGGGAGATCCGAACGCAGCTGAAGGGTGAGCTCCTAGGACCTCAGACGGATCCTTCCCTGTGATTCTGCCCAGATCCTGGTATATGTGAGGAGTATGTGGCCCAGAGAGGCCAGTGATGTATCCAGGTCACACAACAGGCCCAGGCCTAGAAACTTTGTCTCCTGGCTTCCAGTCCATGGTACCTTCCACAGCACATGCCTGCCTCTTGAGCTCCTTTATTTATAAGGAAATCATTTACTCCTACAATTCTTGCTGCCCAATGTGCATTCTTTGGACAGGAGTTTGCCAAGGGGCCTCTGCATACTTGTGGGAATTCTCTGATGTATTGCGAAGAAAAATGTACTTTCTCCCATCAGAGGGTCAGAATTAGTCATTTATGATAAATTATAATTCCCATAAGAATCTTGTGGAGATAAGCACTTTTCTCTTGTATGGTTGGGGTATTGTCCTGGCCCTGTGTCTTGGTCCCTGCATGATTTTCCAAAGCTACAGGTCAAACCCCCTTCCCCATCAGTACCTGTGTGTTTCCACAGCCATAGAGCCCCAGAAGGAGGAAGCTGATGAGAATTATAACTCAGTCAACACAAGGATGAAAAAAACCCAGGTAGGTTTGTTATTCCCAGAACTAGGAGATTTTGTAAGTATTTCTAGATCATTATGTGGCAGAGGTAAGAAGGAAGGGCCCTTAGAGATCATCAAGTCCAACCTGATGACTTTCAAATGGGGAAACTGAAGCTAAGACAAAGAAAAGGCTCACCCAAGGTCAAGACCCAAGGTCTCCTGACTCCCAATCCACCTAATATCCTGCTGCCTTCTCCATTCAATGAGAAGTTGCAGGGTCCCCAGATCATGCCTGGGGATATCTTGGCTGTGGAAGCCATGCTTTCTAGAAACCACAGGGAGTCAATTTTGAATAGGTGACAAAGACATTACTCAGGTAGGGTTTGGTAGCTAATATCCCTGCCCGGGGAAGAAGAGGGTACAGTCATAAATGAGTGGGAGCTTTTTGCCCACGTGACAGGAACATCCTCTACCCCATGGGCAAAATTCAAGAAGTCAGGAAGAGGAACTTCCCTGGAAGAGGAAAGTCCCTGAATCAACATCTTATTAACTCCTAAGATTTGAGGTGATCTAGATGCCCTCCTCTGGGTACCCAGTGAGGAGTGGTTTGGAGTTCCTGGAGGTCAGAGTTGGAGTCAGTGGGCCCAGAGCTCAGCAAGGACCCCAGATTGAAGATAGTGCAGTTTGGGCCTCTTGCAAGGGTAAGGCTGAAGGCTGGAGAGCAGATATGTTTCTGAGGAAGCAGCTCCAAGGAATGAGCACGTGGAAGGCAGCAGGGGAATGGACAAGGTGAGAGGAGGACATTTCAGGAGTAGGCTGTGGGGGTTGTTGGTGTGAGAGCCCGAGGGCCCAGCTGGGCCTGTAAAATCTGGCCAGTAGGCTGACTTCCAGGTTTACTGGCACACCTTTAGTCTAAGCAGAGAGGCTGGCGTTCAGCAAGCATTCACAGGTACTTATTGAGTTCCTACTGTGTGTGAGAGCCTTTTCTAGCTGTTTGAGATACAGCAGTGAACCAAAAATCCCTATCCCCATGGAGCTCACATTCTGGCGGGGAGAGACAAACGTCATAACAAAGTACACTATTTTAGAACATAGTTAAGGGAAACATTGAGGAGAAAAGGGATTGACAGTGCCGGCAGAAGGCAGCTTGCAGTTTTAGTAAGGTAAGAAAACTTCGTTCAGAAAAAAGACTGTTCGTAAGGTGATACTGGAAGAAAGATAAATAAAGGCTTCTGTGGGGCACAAACATTCTAGGACCAAGGAGCAGTGAGTGCAAAGGCCTGAGGTGGAAGTGGCTTTGGGGGGTGTGGAGTAAGGAGCCCACTGTGGTTGGAGGGAGGGAGTGAGGGAAGAGCTGGGGGGAGAAGGTCAGAGGGGAAATGGGGGAAGGGAAGGTCATATAGGGGCTGGTAAGGGTTTTGGCTTTTATTTTGAGAGAAGGGTGGTCAAGGTTGCAGGCACCTATACTTCTGCTGTGTGCTCGCTATACCCGTGGGGATGCTGAGGCCAGGTCCTCCTGGGGTGCCCAGCCTGTGTTCTCCATCCTTAGCATGGGGTCCTGTCCCAGCAATTCGTGGAGCTCATCAACAAGTGCAACTTGATGCAGTCGGAATACCGGGAGAAGAATGTGGAGCGGATTCGGAGGCAGCTGAAGATCAGTGAGTTGTGGTGTCTGGCCCACAGGGTCCGGTAACCCGACCCAGCTCTGAGCCTGGCCTTTTCCCTCGCAGCAAATGCTGGAATGGTGTCTGACGAAGAGCTGGAGCAGATGCTGGACAGTGGGCAAAGTGAGGTGTTTGTGTCCAATGTGAGTGGCCACAGCGCACTCCCCCCTCTGGGATTCCCATCTTCTCTGAGGCCTGGCCCTTTTTGATTGAGGGAACACTGAGGCCCAGCGGGGGATGAATTCGCATGCTTAGAGTCACTCATCAGGGCCCTAGCCCCAGTTCTAAGCCCAAGGGCTGCCTGAGGAACTGCCAACAGGAACTTCTCATCTGCTGCTGGTCTTCCTGTGACCCGTCCGCCCATTCCTGTCCACTCCCCAGATACTGAAGGACACACAAGTGACTCGACAGGCCCTAAATGAGATCTCAGCCCGGCACAGTGAGATCCAGCAGCTTGAACGCAGTATCCGTGAACTTCATGAGATCTTCACCTTTCTGGCTACTGAAGTGGAGATGCAGGTGGGCACCCCGGATAGCGGGCTGGGCTTGACCTAGCCCCGGGACACGAGACCCTGTTCAG
Source organism: Suricata suricatta (assembly GCF_006229205.1). Lineage (NCBI taxonomy): Eukaryota > Metazoa > Chordata > Mammalia > Carnivora > Herpestidae > Suricata > Suricata suricatta. The sequence goes on from NC_043707.1 coordinate 22,066,133, forward strand.
TCAGAACCCCAGCTGTAGGGGCACCTGGCTGGCTCAGTCGGTTAAGCGTCTGACTTTGCCTTAGATCATGATCTCATGGTTTGGGAGTTTAAGCCCCATGTCAGGCTCTGCACTGACAGCTAAGAACCTGTGCTTCAGATTCTGTGTGTGTCTCTCTCTTTCTCTCTCTCTCTCAAAAATAAATGGATAAACATTAAAAGAAAAAAAAAGAAAAGAACCCCCGCTGGAACTCTCAGCCCATCTCTTCCCTCGAGTCTCCCTCCCTGAGGTTTTTTATCTTCCTCTAGGCTGGGCCACGCCCCCAGGCCGGCCCCTTCCTTCCATCCTTAGCCATGCCCCAGAATTCCACGTCTACACTTACCCAGATGGCCACTCTTCTATGTAGCATCTCACCCTATCCACCAGTTGAGCCCACCCTAGGTAGGGCCCCAACCCTGTCTCCTCCTCCACCAATAGAATTCACCTTTATACCTCCAGTCAAAGTTGTCCCTTAGAGGGCCTTTGTCCTCAAAGCTCTGTGAGGTCGGGGTGGGAAGTGGCATTCTTCCCCTGCCCCTGATTGTAAGGGGTGAGGTAAGCCTCCAGGGCTGCCCTGGAGGAGCTGACTCACTAGCGCTGCAGCTGGTGCCCCTGTGCAGCTGGGAGTCATCGGGAAAGGATTTCATTCAGTTGGAGCACCGGGACCTGAAGGCTGGCAGGGATGCGGAGGGCTTCACAGCTGTTGAGAGGCAGGCCTTAGAATAATGGGCAAATTCAGACAGATTCATGATAGGACAGAAGCTCACCCTCTGTGAAAAGGTGTGAGCCTCTTGAGGCACTTGGCTCCAAGCCACCCACTGCACGTGAAGGCTGTATGGGGGAAGGGAGCAGGGCAGAAGGGACCACATGACAAAAGGGGGGGCTGGAAGCCACCCTCAGGAGTGTGAACTTTTGTCCAATGGGGTCCTGCCCCTACATCTTTGTTAGTGCAGTGCTTTCTGCCAGAAAATGTCCTTCAGGCACCTGAGGCTAGAGTGAGCAAACAGGAGCCAGTCCGCCCCGTTACCCCTACCCGCCTGAACCGTCCCCTCTTCCGAGCAGGGGGAGATGATCAACCGGATTGAGAAGAATATCCTGAGCTCAGCAGACTATGTGGAACGGGGGCAGGAACATGTCAAGATGGCCCTGGAAAACCAGAAGAAGGCACGGAAGGTGAGCCTTCCCACCCCTCTCGCCCCATCCCAGCCCTGGGGTGGCCCTCCCTTCCCTCCCGAGTGAGTTTCGTTGAACTCCTCCTCTCCCACAGAAAAAAGTTTTGATCGCCATCTGTGTGTCTGTCACTATCCTCATTGTGGCAGTGATCATTGGTGTCTCCACGTTGGTTTGAGAACATCGCACGTTCTTGGTGAGCTGTTGTGGGCCTGCCCCCCGGCCTGCCTCGTCCCGGGCCCCAGCCAGTCCTCCTCCCCTCAGACCCTGTTCTCCCTCCTTCCCTTGCAGGCACTAAGAACACCAGGGACCCAGGTCTGCCTTCTCTCCCAGCAGCTGAGGGGGGAGGGCAGGACAGAGCCTCCAGCCGGACCCCCTTCCTCACACTGGCCCTGTGCAGAGGGGCAGACAGTTCTTCTGGGGTCGGCAGCTGCTCACTCATGGGGGCTTCCGCACTCAGGCCACAATGCCTGGGAGAGAGCCTGCAGTGTCCTGTTTGGCTAGAACACATGGTTTTGTTAAGAAATTAAAAAAAAAAAAAAAAGAGCTTGGAGACTCCCCTGTGCATGCGTGTTCCCGGAAGGGCTCGCCCAGGACCTCCAGGTGTCCAGCCTCCCCTTTTCCTGGCCATCCTTGGGACCAGACTCAGATCAGACGGTTCAGGTGCTGTGCAAGCTGGTACTGCCCTCCTACTATCCCACTGGAGCAGGTGGGGCAGGGAGGGGGGTAACACCCACATCTGGCTCAGTATTGTTCCTGGGGAAAGACTACTGTGAGAACCTAACGCCAAAGCTGTGAAGCTGGGATACAGGTGAGATGCGTGGGGGGCACCGGTGGGCATTCCGGAGGCTAAGAAGCAGCACCATGCGTAATGAAGCTGTTGCTTCAGATACAGTGAACAGGGAACGGCCTGTCTCAAAAAGGGCGGCATTTGAGTAGAACGTTAAATGAGGAGGAGGAGGAGGAGGAGGAGGAACCCATTACAGGAAGAAGCAAGCAGTTGCCAGGCAGAAGGAGCAGCCCTGTGCCCAGCAAAAAGCATGGGCTTTGACATAGGAGCTTAGCTTAGAGAGCTGGTGACTCTAGATCAGCACACTTGGTTTATACGTGGTTATGTGGTGAAGCGGCAGCAGAGACAGACACCTGGTTTCTGTGAAGCACCTAAACTCCAGACCCCAACTCTAAAATTTTTTTTTACATTTATTTATTTATTTATTTATTTACTTACTTACTTACTTACTTTGAGAGACAGAGTATGAACAGGGGAGGGACAGAAAGAGAGGGAGACACAGAATTCGAAGCAGGCTCCAGGCTCTGAGCTAGCCGTCAGCATAGAACTTAACGCAGGGCTCGAACTCATGAAGAGCCGTCAGCGTAGAACTTGACGCGGGGCTCGAACTCACGAAGAACTCACGAATGTGAGATCGTGACCTGAGCTGAAGTCAAACGCTCAACTGACTGAGCCACCCAGGCGTTCCCCCAACTCTAAATTTCTAAGAGTACTGAGTCCCAGCCTAGTTTCCGGAGCTGGGCATGGCACCCGTCCCCAGACACCTAGCTTCGGGGGTAAGCTGGCTTCTGGCTCTGAAGCCTGCTTGGAATGGGGCGGCGCCTAACCCCAACCAAGGTCTAGGGGCTGGGTTCCAGCCGCCCTGTCCCATCCCATTTTTGATCCCAACAGGTCCCTGCTGCTGACGTCGCTGCTGCTCCAAGCTGCTCTTGCCCAGCCCATCTGGCCACAGTACCGCTTGTTTCAGCTGCACACGTATAGTTGCTGGGGTGATACGAGTCATGGAAGGGCTGGACGTGTGTCCCTTGGTGCAGTCTCGATCTCTGCCCCTGGACCCGGCCTCGGGGAGGAGCCAAAGGGCGGGATTAGGCGCTGGTGACCCCTGGCTGCTCTGCCTCCATCCACCTGGGCGTCCGCCTGCAGCGCCTCCCGGTGGACCTAAGGCGACCCTGGCGTAGCTGTTGCAAGGCGCTAGCTCCAGGTCCAGGTCCGAGCGTAAGCTTTGCTCGGAGTGTAGGGGGCGTCGCCTTGTGGGAATTGGAAAACGATTGGCCCGTGGAACTAAATGTTGTTCCTAAAGCGCATCCGGATTGGTCTGTAGGACGTCCCGGGGGAGTGAACACTGGGTATTAAGCCACTATTAACCAAATAGTGTTATGGGAGGGGCCTCAGCCAGTCCTCAATTGCACTCAAAAGTGATTGGATCACAGGGTGTAGGGGGCATGATCAAACCTCTGAAAGGGGCGGAGGGGCACGGGTTTGAGAGTCTGGCAGGGGCTGTGAGTGAGTCCGGGACTTCATCCAAGAAGGCGTGGCTGGATCCTTCCTAGTCGCAGAACTGGGCAGCTGAGCGAGTCTGGGAGGGTACCCATGCCTTCATCCTGCCTAAGATCATGCGTCCTGTGTACAGATGAAGCCCCAGACATCTACAGGAACGGCGTGCAGACACAATCTGGATATCCACTCAATGGAAAAACTGCGAGGCAGGATGAATCCTGCCCCAGTGGAAGACTGATTGGAATACGGGGCCTCTGGGTTTCCCTAATTCTCCATCTCTTCCCCTGCGGCCTGCATCTTCAGTGGAACCCTGTCCTGTTGTTCGCCTTTGTCCATCCACTCGCCTTTCTGCCTTCAGAGGAAAACTGCACGACCTGTGGCACCTACTGGGGTCTGGTAGGAGACTATCAGGCCAATGCAGGGACTGTCATACCTATGGAGCTGGGTATCCGTGTGCGGTATGTGACTTTTCATTGGTTTTGCTGGACGGCGCCACCCTGAAAGCCTGTTTACGTCTCTGTCTCACCCAGGAAGCTGTGCAGAACCTCCCGAAAGAGGTAGTTAGATGGCCGAATGAAGCCTTGGATGCTGGGCCCGGTAGTTTGAACTTTTCCTGTGGGCTAGGGGACACATGGAAGGGTTTTGAACCCGAGAGCGGTAAGTTTGGGGCAGATCAGGAGGACCCATGCACTGGCGATTTCACTCCAGTGAAAACCCACAAGGTGGCTCTCTTGTGGATACCCTCTCCTGGGGAAAACAGCTGAATGAGGAAGTAAGAGCAGGTTTTGCACTGAAAGCCTGTCTTGCCTGCTGTTCAGAGCACAGGGTCTTGGTTGAGTGGGGCTTTTCCAAATCCATCTTGCAGCACAACTTTTCAGCTATATAGCCCTCCCCACTTAATGCCTCATTCATCCATCACTCAAGATTTCATGGTTCAAATTACTAGGAAAAGAAACCTGAATGGTCTAGGTCAGGCTACTTTGGCCAGCCTTATAAATCATCTACCTTGAATCCAGACTTTACCCTTGCCACGATGTATGTGAAGTGTGACCTAATACAGAACAGTGCAGCAGAGTGTGTATGAAGGAGGAGTGGACGAGCTCAGTGATTGACATTTCTGGTGTGGCCTTCTGATAGACTGCATCATTCTTCTGAACAGACACTGTCTTTCCTGCCAGACCACTCACTGTAGGACCACAGACATTCATGCCCCACCTACAACAGGCTTGGGTATATGACTTGCTTTGGCCAATGGGATGTGAGTAGAAATGTAAAGTATCACTGCCAGATAGAAGCTTTAAGTACCAGCAAGTAGTCTGGCAGCTTGCCTTTTCTTTTCTTTTAAATTTTTTAATGTTTTATTTATTTTTGATACAGAGAAAGACAGAGCATGAAAGGGGGAGGGGCAGAGAGAGAAGGAGACACATAACCGGAAGCAGGCTCCAGGCTCTGAGCTAGCTGTCAGCACAGAGCCTGACGCAGGGCTTGAACACAAGAATGTGAGATCTGACCTGAGCTGAAGTCAGAGGCTTAATTGACTGAGCCACCCAGGCGCCCTGCAGCTTACCTTTTCTTTTCCCGCTTGCTGTGAACCACTGATATTTGGAAGCTAGTTGTGGTCACATCAGAATGAGTCTAAAACAACAAAAAAAGAATAGACCAACTGTCACAGAACTAGTACCCAGAAGTGGGGTACTACCACTTAAAAATGAACCTGAATTATGTGGCATTGGCTTTGGAACTGGGCGGTGGCTGACGAGGAAACCATCAGTGAAAGTTGGAAAGTTGGTGACATATGTTAGGCAGTGGCGAAGCATTTGGTTAAACTGTAAGCTGGAAATAACTAAGAATATAAATTATATCCAAATGAGCTTGGGGCTTTGGGGGGGAAATTTGAGAAAGAATATTAATAGCACCTAGAGGGAGTCATGCTAAGCAAAATAAGTCAGGCAGAGAAGGACAGATCCTATATGTTTTCACTCATAGGTCTAACAGGAGAAACCTAACAGGGGATCATGGGAAGGGGAAAGGGGGGGATAGTTAGGGAGAGGGAGTGAGGCAAATCATGAGAGACTCTGGAATACTGAAAACCAACTGAGGGCTGAAGAGGGAGGGGGAAAGGGGAAGGCGGTGATGGTCATGGAGGAGGGCACTTGCAGGGAGGAGCACTGGGTGTTATATGGAAACAACTTGGTAATAATCTATTTAATTAAAAAAAAGAATATTAGTAGCAAAGCTTGATTGCTTTTGTATGCATTTGACAAGTTATTGTACGAAAGAGATGACCCAGAAAATAATTGGCCAGCGTTTAAGCAGAAATGGAAGAGAATATAGAAACTCCTGGGCAGGTGATCTGCATTTTTAACCAGTGAAAGATACAACTGACAAGGCCCTTAATTAAGCCACAAAGTTTGACTAAAACTCATCTTTGTGGCAAGGATCATATCAGGTGTATGGCTCTCGTGCCTTTTGTGAAAACCTCTGAATTTGTCGAAGTGGTTCCCAATAAAGCCTTTCGGTTAGTCAAGATGGTTCAGAGAAGAGAGTTTAAGAGTGTAATTCTCCCAAAGGAGTTAGTAGGCTCCGTTTGCTTACAATTAAGTCTAAAGAGAGAGGCATGCCTGAAAAGAATTGGTAGGTTTGGCAGTTAGCCCACAACTGACTGGAATCAAATAGATAAGAAGCCTCTTTCCCTCCTCACAAAAAGCCACTAGCATAGATTTGTGTTCAAGACCTTGAGGCTCCCAAATTTCTCTGGGCCTGAAGGAGACAGAAAGCTGCTTTGCCTCAGAAGGGCACAACTTCCAACGTTTTCTCAAATGTGGCCAAGGAGAGTAAATGGGAGCAGATGAGCTACTTAGTGGGAACTAGGGAACTAGTCCCAGAAAGCAATCCCACTCTCAGGAAAAGGTGGGGGGCGTTTGGAACATCTGCTCAGCCAGGAATTAGAGTTACTATGGGCCAGTAAGTGCTGTGTGCCTCTCATTCTTCCTTCTAATTATTTTTTTTCTTTTAATTTGAGAGAAAAAGAGTGCCTGCGTGCAGGGGGTGGAGGGAGGGGCAGAGGGAGACCAAGAGAGAATGCAAGCATGTGCCACACCAGCGTGGAGCCCAACACGAGGCTCAATACTATGACTCTGGGATCCTGACCTGAGCCAAAATCAAGAGTTAGACGCCAACCAACTGAGCTACCCCAGGTGCCGCTTCTCATTCTTCTTTCTAAATGGGAGTGTTTACTGCCATTATCCTGTCTCTGTCCCACTTCAAATGTTGAATGTGTGTGAGAGGGTGGGGGCAGAGATAACTTGTGAGGAGACGGGGGAGGAGGAGGGAGGTGAGGATTTGGGGGTTATTAGGTATCTGGATCAACCTGGAGAAACCACCTCTGGACCTGATACAGAGATCATTGGAGGTCCTGCTCTTGAGCCTGATGCCACAATGGCACTATGACAAAGGACTTGTTCAAAAGGAAAACCCAAACTTGCCTTAAGTGCATGGATGTCTGCCCTCCCACAAGGCCCCAACATAATGGGTAGTAAGTGGAAATTCTGTATTTGTTTGTGAATGCGTACAGCTGCATGAAACCGAGACTCAAACTAACCACGGTGTGAAGTCCTCAGTACCCATCAACAACAACAACAACAACAACAAAATAGTAAATCATTTTATTCATCTTGTCGTTCCTTCCCTGGGATACTGCCCTCACCCACGTGGTCTAAGATGGCCCACCACCACTTCCACAGTTTAGCCCCTGTGAGAGAGAAAAGTGGAGGGGGCGGTTTATCCTTTACCCTCCATTGCAGAAGCTGTACCAATAATTTCTGCTCTAATCCTCTTGGGGAGAATGTAGTCACATGGCTGAGAAATATAATCCTCACCCTGGGCAAGCTTTTTGTCCAGATTAAAGTTCTAGAGGAACTAGGGAACCATTGCCAGGAAACAGGCTAACTTTGGAAGGATGAATACATGGGGGGGGAGGACGGCATCAGCAGTTAGAGCCACACACTGAGTGTTAACCCATCCCAACTAGATTAGTCTCCTATTACTCCTGTTACAAAGTACCGGAAACACAGTGGCTTACCACAACACACATTTATTGTTTTACAGTTCCAGAGCTCAGAAATCCAAAATTAGTTTCACTGGGCTAAAGTCAAGGAGTTGGCAGGGCTGGCTCCTTCTGGAGGAACCTTTTGCTTGCCTTTTTCAGCTTCTCTTGGATGCCTGTATCCCTTGACTTGTGGCCTCATCTTCCATCTCAAAGAATGGCCTCCATTGTCACATCACCTTCTGCTCTGATTCCGACCTTCCTGTCTCCCTCTTATAAGGATACGTATGATTATTTTGAGCCCATCCAGGTACTCCAGGATAATCTTCCATTTTACAATTTTAAATTACATCTGCAAAGTCCCTTTGGCAAATAACGTAACATTCTCAGGTTCCAGGGATGAGGATGTGGACATGGTTAGAGGGCCATTGTTTAGCCTACCACACCATCTTGTTCCACATTCAAGTCATTCATTCATTTATTCATAGAGTATTTATTGAGCAAGCATTATGTACCTCATACTATGAAAGACGGTGGAGAAATAGAGGTGAAAATACAGACAAGGTCTCTGCCTTTCATGGAGTTTATACTTTAGTAGAGAGGGCAAGAAAAGAAATAGCTGGGGCGGCTGGGTGGCTCAGTCGGTTAAGCCTCCAACTTCAGCTCAGGTCAGATCTCACGTTCGTGGGTTCGAGCCCCACGTCAGGCTCTGTGCTGACAGCTCAGAGCCTGGAGCCTGCTTCCGGTTCTGTGTCTCCTTCTCTCTCTGCCCCTCCCCCTCTCATGCTCTATCTCTCTCTGTATCAAAAATAAATAAAACATTAAAAAAGAGAAGAAATAGTTAACATATTCCAAAACCATGACATACATTATTAAAAATTCAGCAGCATGCTATGACAAAAAATGACAAGGGGTTGGAGATGGCTATGCTAACAGGTAGTCAAGAATGAATGGCTTCTTAGGGAAGGTGACTAATCCAAAGGGCAGACCTGAGCGCTCAAGGCAGAACAGCCACGAAGGAATCTTTCTTGGCCTGGGAACCTAAGGGAATTTGCTTAGCTGGATTTTGGAATTGCTTTGGGTTAGTGATTCCTTTTAACCTTCATTTCTCCCCATTTGAACCAGAATGTTTGTAACTATTATCAGATGCAAATCCCACTATTGCACGTTGGGAGTTCATGACTTGTTTCTTTCTTCCTTTTTCTTTTTCGTAGAGAGAGAGCGTGAGTGCATGAACCGGTGCACATCTGCGCACAAACAGGGGAGGGGCCGAGGAAGAGGGAGAGAGAGAATCTAAAGCACGCTCCATGCCCAGAACAAAGAGTCCAACATGGGGCTAGATACCATGACCTTAAGATCATGATATGAGATGGGGCGCCTGGGTGGCTCAGTCAGTTAAGTAGCTGACTTCGGCTTAGGTCATGATCTCACTCACAGTCCATGGGTTCGAGCCCCGCATTCACAGCTGTCAGCTGTGCTGACAGCTCAGAGCCTGGAGCCTGCCTTGGATTCTGTGTCTCCCTCTCTCTCTGCCCCTCCCCCGCTCGCTCTCTGTCTCTCTCTCTCTCTCAAAATACAGACATAAAAAAAAAAAGATCATGACATGAGGTGAAATCAAGACTTTGATTGCCAACTAACTGAGTCCCCCAGGAGCCCTTTGTTTCTTTAGTTTCATAGGCACAGATGGCAGGAATTGTGCTTCTGGAAGGATTATACCCAGAGCTTCATCTGCATCTGGTTTTAGATAATGGGATTTAGGACTTTGGGTTTGATAAGATTTGAATGAGGTTTTTTTAATTCTGAATTGATGCTGTAATGGGATGAGACTTTTTGGGCGGTGGTGAGACTTTTAGGACCTTGGGAGGAAGTGAATGTATTTTGCATGTGGAACAGACCTAAATCTTTAGGGCTAGAGGGTGAACTGTAGTAAAGAGAATAATGGCCTCCAAAGATTCCATGTCCTAATCTCTATAAATATGTTCCCTTACATGGCAAAAAGGATTTCGCAGGTGCAGTTAAGTTTAGTAATTGGTTGAAGTGTTTGTTTTTTTTAAGTTTATTTATTTTGAGAGAGTGAGAGGGAGGGTGTGTGTGCATCACACACGTGTACCAGCAGTGGGGTGGGGTGGGGGTTGGAATAGAGAGGAGAGACAGAATCCCAAGCAGGCTCTGCACCCTCTGCACAGAACCCAATACAGGGCTCGAACCCATGAACCATGAGATCATGACCTGAGCCGAGATCAAGAGTCAAACGCTTCACCAACTGCACCACCCAGGCACCCCATGTTTACTAATTGGCTGACTTTAAGATAAGGAGAGTATCTTGAATTATTCAGGTGGACCCAAAGTAGTAACATTAACTCTTAAAAGCAGAGAAGCTTCTCCAGCTAGCAGTAGAAGAGGGGGGAAAGTCAGAAAATTTGAAACAGGAGGACTGGGTGTGCCATTGCCAGTTTTGAAGGGCCCCTAGCCAAGGAATATGGATGGTCTCAAGAAGCTGAGCACAACCTCTGACTGACAGGCAGCAAAGAAACAGAGACCTCAGTCCTACAGCCAAATGGAACTGAAGTCTGTTAATACCCTGGATGAGTCTGGAAATGGACTCTATGCCAGAGCCTCCAGATAAGAGCCCAAACTGGCCCAAACCTTGACTTCAGCCTTGTGAGATCCTTAGTAGAGGACCCAGCTGGGTCAGCCTGGACTTCTGGCCCACAGAACTATGAAATAAGAAATAGGTGTTATTTTAAGATGCTAAGTTGGTGGTTATTTCATATGCAGGAATAGAAACCGTGATTGGAGCTGAGACTTGAATAAAGAGAAAGAACATCATGGATGGGCAAATCTGGGGAAGAATGTGTGTCCCATCCCCAGGGAAGAGCGAGTGCAAAAGCCCCAAGACTGGGAAAAGGAAGAGACAAATCAACGGAAGGTCCTCCTGACTGAAGCCTGCTGACCAGGAGTAGGTACATGAGGTCAGAGCAGGGATAGGGACAGAAAGGAAGGTAGGCTCCAGGTGGAGGGATGTGTGTTGAGAGTGGACTGTGTGTAGACAGTTGAGAACTGGCCTCCAAAGCTCCTTGTTGAATCCAGAAGGCTTGCCCCAGCTACAAAGTTTGCTGCCTTCCCCCATCTCCTCAGCCCTGTTCCCGGAGAACCTCCTGTGAGGAGCCCCTAATTTCTCCAGCCCTTTGTCTGGGAAGGGCATGGCGACTGCAGTCTACAGTACAGAGTGAGCAGTGGTACCCGCTCCTGCCCCAGCAGCAGGGCATATGATTTTGCATTCCCAAGATGTACTCATTACCTTGGGCAGTCCTGGTAGAGAGGCAGGGAGGTAAAGGAACTTAGGGAGAAGAAAAGTGAAGGCCAGAAGTCACTGGGCATTATCCAGATAATAAAACTGGAGAAAGACATCCCAAGAAAACTACAGATCAACATTTCCTATAAAAACCCTCAACAAAATACTAACAAATCAAATCTAGCAATATATAAAGATTATCATCAGCATGACCAAGTGAGATTTATCTCAGGCACGCAAGGTTTGGTTTCACATCCAAAAGTCAATTAATGTAATTCTGAATATTAATAAAGAACAAAAACCATACAATCATCTCAATAGAAAATATATTTGACAAAATCCAACACCCTTTAATTACAATAATAAAAAAGCTTAAAAACTAGGAATGAAATGAATCTTCCTTAACTTGTTAAGTATCAAAGGGCATCTATTAAAAAAATCACAGTCAGCATCATACTTAAATGGCAAAAGACTGGATGTTTTCCTCCTGGGGTCAGGACATCTGCTCCCTTTAACCCTGTACTGAACGTTCTAGCTGGGGGCAATTAGGCAAGAAAAAGAAATAAAAGGCATCCAGATTGGAAAAGGAGTAAACTATCTCTATTTCCAGGTGACATGATCTTGTATCTAGAAAATCCTAAGGAACACACACACACAAAAACTATTAGAGTTAATAAACTAGTTTAGCCAGGCTGCAGAATATAAGAATTATGTACAAAAATCTATTGTATTTCTCATCACTAGCACTGAAACAATCCAAAAATGAAATAAAAACAAATTCATTTATAATAGAAACAAAGGGAATAAAATACTTACATATAAATTTAACAAAAGAAGAGTAAGATTTATATACTGAAAACTATAAAATACCGTGGAAAGAAATTTAAAGCCTAAATGGATTTTTACAGTACGAAGTTCATGTCAGATTTAATATTGTAAAGATGGCACTACTCTTCAAATTGATCTACAGATTCAATGCAATCCCTATCAAAATCCCAGCTTTTTTTTTTTTTTTTTGCAAAACTGGCAAGCTGATTCTAAAATTCATATGGAAATGCAAGGAATCCAGAAAAATTAATCTTGAAATATAAGTTGGAGGAACTGCAGGTCTTGATAAAACTTACTACAAAGCTACAGGAAGCAAAATAGTGTGATACTAGCATGAAGAAAGTAAAGATAGTAGATAGATATGTATATTTCATGGACTACAATGAAGATTACAGAAATAAGCCCTGTGTACAGTTAATTTTCAACAAGGCTATCAAGCCGATTCAATGGAAAAAGTACAGTCTTTTTATTGTTTTATGATTTTATTTTTAATGTTTATTTTTTAGAGAGAAAGACAGAGCACAAGCAAGGCAGGGGCAGAGAAAGAAGGAGACCCAGAGTCCAAAGCAGGCTCCAGGCTCTGAGCTGTTGGCACAAAGCCCGACATGGGGCTCGAACCCACAAACTGTGAGATCACCACCTGGATCTGAACTGAAGTTGGATGATTAACTGACTGAGCCACCCAGGTGTCTTAGTTCTGGGACAATTGGATATCTGTGTGCAAATGAATGAAATCGGACCCCTATCTCAAACATACACAAAAAATTAACTCAATATGGATCAAAGACCCAAATGTGAGAGCTTTTAGCTATAAAGCTTTTATAGTTTACAGAAAAAAAACTTTTATAAAGTTTAAGCTTGTAAATTTAGAACTAGGTTGTAAACTTTTTAAATACTGGTAACACTCTTAGATAAAAACACAGACATAAATCTTCATGACCCTGAATTAGGAAATGGTTTCTTACATATGGCTCTGCAAAGCACAAGCAACAAAAGAAAAAAAATAGATAAATGAGATATCACCAAAATTAAAGACTTTTGTGCTTCAAAGGGCACCAAGAAAGTAAAAGGACGATCCACACAATGAGAAATTTTGCAAATCAGGAAACTTCTATCTAGAATACATAAAAAGTTTTTATTACCACTCAACAGCAAAAAGTCAAACAGCCCAATTAAAAACTGGGCAATGAAATTGAACAGACATTTATCCAAAGATGATATACAAATGGCCGATACGGATACAAAAAGATGCCCAACATCATTTGTCATTAGGGAAATGCAAATCATAACCACAAATTCACACCCACAAATATGGCTATAATGAAAAGATAGATAATAACAGCTGTTGGTAAAGGTGTGGAGAAATTAGAACATTCATCTCCTGTTGGTGGGAATGTAAAATGGTGCAGAGAGTGGAAAACATGCCGACAGTTCCTCAGGTGGTAGATAAGCAGACAAGAGAATTAAAAAACATGTCCACTTAAAAACTTGTCCATAGAATGCTCATATGAATGTTCATAGCTGCATTATTCACAACAGACAAACAACAGAAACCCAAATGTCCATCAACTGTGAATGGATTAAAAAAAAGTATCTCCATACAATGGAATATTATTCGACAATAAAAAGGAATGAAGTACTGACAAATGCTACAGCATGGATGAACCTTGAGAACAGTGTGCCAAGTGAAAGACACCAGTTACAAAAGCCCATATATTGTATGATTCCATTTACATGAAACATCCACAAAAGGCAACTTGATAGAAAGATTTGTGGTTGACTAGGGCTAAGGGAAAGGAATTGGGAATTGGGGCTGGGAGCAATAGGGAGTGACAGCTAATGGGTATGGAGTTTCTTTTAAGGGGATGAAACTATTCTTTTTGGGGGAGAGGATGAAACTATTCTAAAATTAGATTGAGATGGTTGCATAACCCTGTGAATATACTAAAAACCACTGAATTGGATACTTGAAATGGGTTAATTGTATGGCATGTAAATTATTTCTTAATTAAGCTGTTAAAAATTTTTTTTTTAAATCTGACCATCCGAGTTCTCAGGGAGCAGGAACTGGGATGTGGGATGCCTAGGGTGTCAGAGAAGGGGGACCAGGGGATGAGTGTGCCGTCTGGTCACAGAAAGGGAGCAGAGGTTGTGGATTTCTTCTAAATATCCATGGGACCCACTTCAGCCTTCATTGTAGATAGATACCCATGGGTATCTGTTGATTAGGGTCTATGGTATCTTTGTACCGATTTTCAAAAGGTGCCTAGTCATCCCCAAGATAAATCATCTTGCTCAAGTTCACAAAAGAAGTCAGTAGTAACAAAAATCACTTCCAATACGCTAGTCCAGTTTGTTTCTTTCCTGGACTCTGTCAGACTTTGATCCCAGCCCGTACAAGCAGAAGTCCTGGGGTCAGTGCTTGTTCTACTTTGGGAATGGTGACAGGCAGTTGAGTATCTTTGGCCAAACTGGTATCTCTTCCTGCAGCCATGACATCCTGGCCCCTGCTGTTACCTTGTGGCCCCCTTGTGCTGCTGTGGAGAACAGGAATAAGACCTCTTCTAAAGCTAGTGTCTGAGGACCCAGGCATGACAATTTTTGAGTGAAGTCCCGGACATCAAGGGGATACTTGCTATTTCTGTTCCTGGAGCTCCCTGGTGTAACAGTCCTGACTTTACCAGCTGCTGCAAAGTCCCTTGTGACTGGCATGTGGGCCTGGAGAGGGGCTGCCCATGGGTCACTTCCTGAGGCTGCCAACTTGGTGTAGTGTTGATAAGAGCAAGTCTAGAGATGATAAGATCATGGAAAAGAGAAACTGGCTCACACTGACCTTTGGCTTCATTTTGGCTTATAAATTGGGAAGGCCCTAGTGGCTGGACTTTAAAATCCAAAGTCAGTTCTTGAGTGTCCTTCTAAAAATATTCTAGAGGTGCCTGGGTGGCTCAGTCAGTTAAGCCTCTGACTTTGGCTCAGATCAGGATCTGATGGCTCGTGGATTCGAGCCTCACATCTGGTTCTGTGCCGACAGCTCAGAGCCTGGAGCCTTCTTTGGATTCTGTGTCTCCCTCTCTCTCTGCCCCTCCCCTGTTTGTGTTCTCCCTGTCTCAAAAATAAACAAACTTAATGGGAGTATGCTAACCACACTGCTTTGTACCTTCGTTTTTTTCACTTGACACACTGTCAAGATATCTTTCAACAATCTACATTAATAAGCCTCACTTTTTTAAAAAACAGCTGCATAATATATTTTAGAGTGGCTAGCTGTATTTAATTAATCCTTTGCTAATGGACATTTAGGGTATTCCCAGTTATCACAAATTTTGCTGCACCAAACATTCTTGTCTTTACCTTTGTCACAGAAGTGGAAAAAGAACTCGGTGTTGTAAATTCTTTGACATGTGCTTGCCAAGTCAAGGGTATACGCATTTTAACTTTTTAATAAACATGACCAAATCATCTTCCCAGAAAATTATACCAATTTACACTAAATGTGGGTTTCATTTTTTGTCTTTAAAAAACTACTTTAAAAAATTTTATAGTCTTCCAGAATATGGGTAGAACTGTAATTTAACAGCCTATCGTTTCCCCACTGCTCTGAATATTCATGTTTATCATAAACTAAAGTCTCAAAAATAGGGCTGTTTCTAAAGCATTCCAACCTCATTGGCTGATATTTTTCTTGTGCCAATAATAATCTGTTTTAACTTCAGTGCTTTGGTGTTTATCTAGTATGTCAAATACGTCATCTCCGTTGGTTCTTACAAATGTATTACAGCAGTTTTGGGTTTTAGAGTTGTGTTAATAAATCTTTTGGGATGACAATGAATCTGAGGATTCGACTACGGAGAATGTCTTTCCATGCAAGTACATGGTATGTCTCCATTTAGTTAGGTCTCAAAACCTTCAGGACCTTCAGGAATACCATTTTCTTCACGTAGGTTTTGCATATTTCTTGAGAGGTTTATTCTTTTGTAGTTTTAGGGTTCTGTTTGTCCCTCTTTGTTCCCCAAGTCGTTTTTCTAATTTGTTACTGTGGTACACAGGAAATATACTAATTTAGGATCTCAGTGTATTATCTGTAAAAGGACAGAGCTAGTCAGTAAGAGGCTTCCATGATGAAATAACTATGGGCTAAACAAAGCTAAACAGATGTTCATTGGAGGATTTATCCATGACTTTAACACACTCTTGATCACAATCCCTAAGGAGGCACAGGGAATTCCCTGGACTGCCTTGACCAGGGAACCCTTTGTCAAAAGACATTCTGAAAACATATGTTGGGAAACAATGCATCCAAAGACCCTTCTAGTCTCTGATCTGCCAATCCAGGGGTCTCCACTGAATCTTATCTAATGTCCAAACTCCCACCCCCTCTCCCCCAACCAAAACACAGAAGACAACCCAGTGTCAAGGTGAATGCTTGAATGAGTGTTCCTTAGAGAGAGACACGCTGCTGCCCACCTCCACTGTCCCCAGCTCTCTTTGTTGGCAAGGAGAGAGATCTGCCTGGGGGGCAGGGATCTGGAGTCTAAAAGAGTGAGCCGGGGCAGAGAGGTTCAGGAGGCTCGCTGTGAGGCCTGGGCTCCTGGGAGTGAGGTGAAGGGAGCATGGGCTTCAAGCTGGTCCCTCTTCAGGCATTCCTAGCAAAGCTACCAGGGGCTCAAGGGGCGTGGGGGTCCCGACTGGCACAGGGTGGGTACGCTCATGCTTGCGCAGGTCGCTGGCACTCAAGAAGGCCTTGGGGCAGTGAGGGCAGGTGTAGGGGCGCACAGAGCTGTGGGTGCGGCTGTGCTTGCGCAGCCCAGCCCGGTCAGAGAAGCTCTTGCCACACTGGGTGCAGGGAAAGGGCCGGAGCTCTGGGTGTGAGCGCTCATGCCGTCGTAGCAACGTCAGCGTGGAGAACGTCTCCTTGCACTCCCGGCACACAAACTGCGGAGGCTTCTCATCAACCTCCTCGCCTCCCACGCCGCCTTCCCCTGCCAAGGGACCGGGAACCTCCCCAACCCCGTCTTGGCACTCCACGTGTTCCACCGTCATGCCCACCACTTGCCACTGGGTGGCCATCACACCACCTGATTCGGGGGGCAGCCCTAGCAGCCCTGTCGGAGGCTCCCCTAGCCCTGCACCTGCTGTGGGGGCCGCTGAGCCCTCGCCTGCCACACTGACAGGCAGTGCCAGCCCCACCACCAGCTCCTGCTGTGGGGGAGCCCCAGCAGCCTCGCTGCTCCGATGGGTCCGCTCATGCTTCCTCAGGCTTGACGACACCACGAAGGACTTCCCACAGGCGTTACAGTGGAAGGGGCGCTCACCTGAGTGTACCCGGCTGTGCTTAGTAAGGCTGGCTCGCTCGGCGAAGGCTCGTCCACACTCCTCACAGCGAAAGGGCCGCTGGCCTGAGTGCACCAACGCGTGGCGCTTGAGGTCCCAAGATGCCACGAACGTCTTGTCACACTGCAGGCACTTGAACGGCCGGTCGCCCGTGTGCACCCGCCTGTGCATGGCCAGGTCCGCGGGCTGCCGGAAGTCTTTGCCGCACTTCTCGCAGCGATAAGGCTTTACCCCCTCGTGCGCCCGCTGGTGGCGCCGGAAGCTCGACGGGTCAGAGAACATGCGGCCGCAGCGCGGGCACAGAAAGGGCTTCTCACCGGAGTGGGTGCGCTCGTGGCTCTGGTAGGAGCTGAGCTGCGTGAAGCCCTTGCCACAGGCTGGGCAGCGATAGGGCTTCTGGGCCGCGTGGATCCGCTGGTGGCACGTGAGCGACGAGGAGCGCGAGAAGCTCTTCCCACACTCTGAGCAGAGGAAGGGGCGCTCACCGGTGTGGGACCTGCGGGGTGAGGAGGGCGGTCATGAAGGCGGCAGGCCTCTCATCTGATTACTGCTGCCTGTCTGCAGTGACTTAGGGACGGGTGTATAGAGCTGTACCCCAGAGTAGGACACCTTCAAGACCCCACTCTGCACACCATCCGCCAGGCCCCATTCCCACCTACAAACCTCCACCAGGGACCCTCTGCGTGGCCTGGCTGGAAGTCGGGTCCCCTTTCCAGTTGGAGCCAGGCCAATCAGATCTCAGTGGAATCCTCCAGGGCTCCCTCCCAACACAGTCTGCCCCACCCCCACCCCACCGAGCCAGGGGCACCAGCTTCTCCCCAAGGCCCAGCCCCATCTTCCCATTGGCCTCTTTCCTCTCTTTGAGCCTCAACCCCAGGCCCCATTGGTCACAGGGCAACCACTGTTGCCCCACATCCCACCTCCGCCCCTGGTCGGCTAGTCCCAACCCCCTGCACCCTCACCGCTCATGGTTGCGGAGGTCCTTGAGTTCGGCGTAGGCCTTGCCGCAGCGCTCGCAGCCATAGGGCCGCAGGCCCGCGTGGGTGCGCCGATGCTTGCGGAACACCGAGGGGTCGGCGAAGCTCTTGCCACAGTCAGAGCAAGCGTAGGGCCGCTCGCCCGTGTGACCTCGCTGGTGAATCTTGAGCTTGGAGAGCGCGCCATAGGCCTTGGGGCAGTGAGCACAGCGGAACGGCAACTCACCAGCGTGTGAGGCCAAGTGCACACGCAGGCACACTGGCTGCATGAAGCGGCGGCCACACTCGGGGCAAGGGAAAGGCTTTTCACCAGTGTGGCTGCGCCCGTGACTGCGCAGCTCAGGTGCTGTTTTGTAGGCCTTGGGGCAGAGCGGGCATGCGTAAGGCCGAGGCTTTGCTGATGCACCTGACACCTTGTCTCCGCTGGCATCCTCTGCTTTGGCCTCTGTCTCCGGCTTTAGCTTCGTTTCCGCCACCTCCTCGGCGCAGTCTACAGGACCATGTGTGGCGGCGTGACGCGCAGCCCTGGGCGCATTTGGAAATGTCTTGGTACAGGACAGGCACTTGTAGCGGCGGCCGGAGCGCTTATAGCCAGGGGCGGAGGAGGACCGGGCCTCCGTAGACTCCACCTCCATGGCCACAAAGGGCGCAGCTAGCTTCTCTAGGAAAGAAGCAAAGTTAAGACACAAGCCATTCTCTAAGGTCTCTATTCCTACCGAGGCCTCAGAGGGGAGTTCTGTCTTATCAGCTTTTCCCACCAGGAATGGCCACATCCTTCTTTCCAAACACTCCTGGGTCTAACACTCTGTACTCAGGTTTCCTGTCTGGTCTGCTCACCGAGGAAAGAAGTTGGACCAGGTGACCTCCGGGGGGCTAAGAGAGGAGTCCGGTGTCATCAAAATGTGCACCCGCACTTCTCTCCCCAGCTTCTGGACTTTTCCAAACCCAGTAGCAGTCCCAGAAGGCCCAGGTTCCATCCATCTCACCATCTTCCTTCTCCGCCTGTTTCTAAGGCCTGTGCCAGGACACAGAATCCTATGCAAGCCTGCAGACACAGAGGCTACGTAGATGTGGGTCAGACCTGAAGGTTCCCAAGTGCCCAGGGAAGACAGAGGTAGGTCCAGAAGGCAGAACTAGTGGGTTAACTGGTGACTGGCACCATGTGGCTGGCAGCGACAGGTCCCTAGCATATGTGTTTTGTCTTTCCCCTCTGGTTAGCTTTCAGAGGCAGCAACTATTGGCACAGAATTCTGGCCTTGCACAGCTGTAAGGGACTCCACCCCAGGCAGGAATCCTGGTCCACCCTCTGCTCCGAAATTGCTGTTGAACTTCTGCTCCCATAGCTCTGGTAATGGGGAGCTCAGTTCCTCTCAGGGCGGCTTAAGCCATTGCTGGCAGTTAGACGTGTCTCAGTACAATCAATATATCTGATTTAGCCTGGCCACCTGGGACACCTGCTCTAGCTAAGCTCCCTTCTTTCTCATTCAGAGCCCAGACACCCTCCACCCAGCTGCTCCTGGGGATCAAGGCTGGGAGGAAATAGGATTAATGGCTGCATTGGTCTTAACACCAGCTCATCCTCCCTAGGGGATGAAAAGAAGAGGATTATGGGCAGATCCACTTAGGGAGTGCTCAGCAGCAGCTGCTGGGGGTGGCCCGGGGGAGGGAGGAGGACTCTGCTATAGACAGGGCAGGGGGGCCAGGTGTGTGCAGAATCCAGGCTGGGGGGTAAGAGGCCAGAGTTCTGCTGCTCCTTTCTAGGCCTGTTTCCTCATCTGTATACCTCAAGGGTCGGTAGCTTCGAAGTTCTGACCCAGGGAGGACACAGGAGCCCTTTGGGGTAAGCGGCAAGGGCTGCATCTTTAGAGCCAGCATCCTTCTGCCTAGTGGCCCTGCCTCAGTCTCCCACCCCTACACACATAATCTGCCGTGCGCACAGGCAGCTTCTTCATAAAGTATCATGTGATATTCTGTCCCCTTCTCAATAACCTTCCATGACTCCCATCACACCACGCAAACTCCCAGGTCCTTGCTGGCTGTTATAAATCCCACCAATCCTTTGAGCCCCACTTCCCCCAGGAAGCTCTCCCGGCATCTCCCCTATGGTTTCTGGCCCCAATCTCACACAACTCTGTTCCATCCTCAGTTTGGTTTTTGTTTTCTTTTCCCACTTTTCCCACTAAATAAATGCTGGGGCTGGAGGGGAGTTAAAGGGCTTGAGGACCAACCATGCCTGCGGTTTGAATTCCCCCCTATAGTTTCCAGTGAATCCTTTCCTGTCTCTGGATGAGGCAGTCACTACCTCCTTTCCAGACCATCTCTGGACAGACGGCCTGATAAAGTTTCTCTTTAATAGAAAAGATAGCTCACATTTCCGAGCACTTGCTAAATAAAAGGCGATTTCCTAAGCTCTTTACATGTATTAACTCAAACTCTATGTCAACACCACAAGAAAGGTTCTATTATATAGAACCTTTTTTATAGATAAGGGAACAGAGGCCCAGAGAAACAATGTAGCTTTGTGGTTAAGTGTCCCAGCTCTGAAACCAGACTGCCGGGCTTTGAATCTTGCTTCACTCACTTCCTAGCTGTGACACTTACTTTATGCCACAGGACCTTAATTTTCACATCTGAAAAATGGAGGTAATAATAGTACTTAACTCACAGCGTTGGGTGAAGACTGAATGGAAGTGATATGATGTGAATAAATGCCCTCAATTACTGAGAGTCTTCTGAGAGCGTGTGCTGAGCGTGCTACTTTATTTAATTCTCTTACAGCTTCCTGAGATAGAGATTCTTATCCTCATTTTACAAACAAATGAACTGCGGTTCCAAGGGATTTAGTGACTAGCCCATGGTCACAAAGCTAGACTCAACAGCTGGGACTTGAATTAGGTGTTTAACTCGCCTTGAGTTGCTGGGCCCCTGACCAGTCGTTTCGGCCCTCCCAGACTTGTCTGCTACTGGGCCAACCCTCCAGTGACCAGAACCCTGAGTCCAGGCCACATCCTCATCCTCTCTCATCCCTGCAGAACTGCCGTGACCCCAGAACCAGCACCCTTTATGTTTGTTCCACTCTCAGAGGGCTCAGACCCTGCGTTCTGAGCTCTGGGCCTCAGTGTTCCCATCTGTGAACCAGAAAGCAGCTAGCTGGAGGTATACATCTCTCCCCCTAAAGCACTTCCCTGGGGAAAAGGTAGGGAAGCACCAGCTTGGTCCCAACAGGTGCCCAGCTCCATGAAGCGCAGAGGACCACGTGGGCCAGGCCCCTGTCTAAATCCCACCATTAGCTACTCCCTTCATTGTTCACTGAGGACTTGTCCACCCTTCACTCCCTAGAGCGATGTTTCTCCAAGCCAGGTCTGTGAACCCCATCCCCTGCCTGAGAATAATCATCCAGGGAGCATGAGGTTGGACTCAGAAAACTGTACTTTAAATATCCTCTCAGGGTCATGCCAACCAACACTTAAGAACCAAAGACGTTGAGGCGCCTGGGTGGCTCAGTTGGTTGAGTGTCCGGTTCTGCTCAGGTCGTGATCTCACTGTTCGTGAGTTTGAGCTCTGTGTTGGGCTCTGTGCTGACAGCTCAGAGCCTGGAACCTGCTTTGGATTCTGTCTCTCTCTCTCTCTCTCTCTCTCCCTCTCTCTCTGACCCTCTCCTGCTCATGCTGTCTCTCTTTCAAAAAACAACAACAACAAAAAAAAAACATTAAAGAACTAAAGAGGCACCTTGGGTCTTCACAAAGCTTCTAGGAGAGGCTCTATGATGCCTCTTGTTCAGAGATGGAGATTAAGGCCCCCATATGGGAAAACGCTTTGCAAGCACACCTAACTAGTCAAGAGGCCCAGACTCAAATCCAAGTCTTCAGGCCCCTGGGTTCTTTCTCTACCAGTCTTCATTCAGTCAGGTTTCTGAAACAAATTGGGAAGCTTTCCACTACTCCTAGGACAAAGACTATCTTTTCCATGGATAGCAAGGGCCTGGATGATCTAACTCCTGCCTACCTCACCTTCCCCTCCTCATTAGGCTCCACCCACACAGGCTGTGTCTCTTTTCCAAAAATAGCCAAATTCCTTCCCACCTCAGGGCCTCTGTACTAGTCATTCTCTCTGCTAGAACCGCTACTCCCCAAGGGTCATTGTGCAGCTAGCTCTTTGATTTCATTTGGGCCTCAGCTCCCTGTCACCTCCTCAAAGAAGGCTTTCCTGACCACCTTTCTTTTTCAAGTTTATTTATTTATTCTGAGAGACACAGAGACAGTGTGAGTGCAGGGGGAGGTGGGCAGAGAGAGAAGGAGAGAGAGAGAATCCCAAACAGACGCCACACTGCCAGCGCGGAGCCCAACTCGGGGCTCGAACTCATGAAACTCTGAGATCATGACCTGAGCCCAAACCAAGAGTCAGCCAATCAACCGACTGAGCCACCCGGGTGACCCCCCCATTTTTATTTTCACATTTATTCATTTTTGAGAGAGAGAGAGACAGAATGTGAGTGGGGGAGGGGCAAAAAGAGAGGGAGACACAGAATCGGAAGCAGGCTCCAGGCTCTGAGCTGTCAGCACAGAGCATGACGCAGGACTCAAACCCATGAACAGTGAGATCATGACCTGAGACGAAGATGGACGCTTAACCGACTGAGCCACCCAGGTGCCCCCTGACCACCTTTCTTAATGCTATCTACATTCTTTAGTTCCCCTTATGGTACTCATCTGGATAACATTCCTTGAAAGGTTACCATGGGCCAAATATCATTCTATGCATTTTGTGTGTACTACTCAAGCTAAGCCTCATAACTGCCCAGAAGTTTCTTATGGACTGAATGAATGCACACATGCATGGAGGAAGCCATGTGAGGACATGACAAGAAGGTAGACAACTACAAGCCAGGAAAAGAGTCCTCACCAGGAACTGAACTGGCCACCATCTTGATCTTGGACTTCCCAGCCTCCAGAACTGTGAGAAATAAATTTCTGTTGCTAAGTCCTTCAGTCTTGTGGGGGTTTTTTTGGTCATGGTTAGCCTGAACACAGTAAGTTAAACAGTATTACTTCCCCCATTTTACAAAGAAAACGAGACACACAGAAATGAAATAACTGGTCATGGTCACAGCCAGTATTCAAAGCCGGTGGTCGGCCTCCCAAATTTCTGCTCTCTGTCCTGATTGTTGGTTTGGTAGCACTTATACACATTTTATAGCTTGATTGTTAATTTTCTGTCTCCAGCGCCAGAGTCTAGGCTGGCAAAGAGCCAGGAACCTTTATTATTTTATATCCTCTACACCGAAAACTGTGATTGATGCCCCAAAACAAAGTGAATGAATCAACCTCTGAGACAGAATTCAAACCCAGGTCTATTGCTTCTGCCTCCCCTATAGTAGGGGTTTGTGAGAAAGTCTGTCAACAACTATTTATTAACCGAACTTCTCTGCCTTTCCAAGTTCACAAGTTCCAAATATCGCCCCATTATCCCACAGCGGGTTTGCTGCTCTGGTGAGGGAGATTTGTCTTTGCTTCACTACTGGCTTAGGAGGGAGATGCGGGCCTGCTGCCTGACCAGGCTGTAAAATGCCAGAGATGCAGGGATTTAACTCCCCGACAGCTTAGGCTACGACCCTGTGAGCAAGGATGAGGTTAAAAAAAAAATTTTTTTTTTTTTTTTTTAAAGAAGATGCTTTTTCCTCTTCTCTGCATCTTGTATAAACAAGTAGATACCATTAATGCCTTCCAGTTCATTGAGACCTGGTGAGATGGTGAATCAGGAACTGCGAACTGTGCTGAACTGAAAGCTAACCATCTCCTAGGCCTTCTCGCTGGTCAGTTCACAACCTAATCCTAACCTACTTTTTCAGCCTCAGCTCCAGTGGCCATGTCCCTCCTCTCAACAGTGAACTAAGCTCCAGCCTCAATTCTCAAACTTTCTTCACTAAATCCATCTCCACTTGTAATTCCCTCTCCTTGGGGAACCCTGGCTTCCCTTCCTCCATGGGAAAATTCTTTTGCATTCTTCAAATACCCACTTTCTCAGTGCCCTCAGAAATACTTAAAAGGCACTAGAGGTAAGGGCGCCATGGCGCTCTGGGCCTCAGTTTTCTCATCAGTAAGATGGGGTCTCTGAGGTACGCGGGAGTTTGAAGGGCATTAGGGCCTAGAAGTCGTGCTGAGAAGGGGCCGAGAGCTGCAGAAACTCGGCGTTTCTCGCTCTCTGCAAGTCTATCTGTCGGCGCCCCCAAACAGACAGCCAGCCCCGCAGGGCAGGACCCTGGGCTGACTCGTCTCTGAAGGCTGTGAAAACGTGGACTCGGAGACCGAGGCAGGAAGGAGTGAACGAAGAATGAGAGAACGAACAAATGAATGGGCCAAGGACTGGACGCTGGACAAAGGCCTGCAAGATGGCGTTCTCTAGGACCGCGGGAGGGGCGGCCAGGACCTCGGCCGGGGAGGGGTGTCGCAGGCGCCGGGGACCTTGTTAGGCGGGCCGCGCGCCTGGGACAAAAGCCTGCAACATGGCGGGCTCTAGGACCCCCAAGGCCCGCACCGCGCTCGGCGGGCAGCTGTGCCAGCCGAGCCCAGGCGTCCGCAGCCGCCGGCCCGCGGGGACAGCCGGCGGGTTCTAGGACCCGCTGGGCCGGAGCCCGACTGCGCCCTCCCGGGGCCGCACTCCTCCCGCCCCGCCCGCGCTGCTCGCGCCAGGCCAACCCCATCCGCCCTTTGCACCCACGGGGAAACTGAGGCCTCTCAGACTGCGTCCGCGCTGGCGCGGGCCGGGGGTCCCTGCGGCTTCCCGCCGGCGATTCCTACCTCAACGAACTTAGGCCGGCTCCGTGGCGTCTGCGGCAGCTGCTCTGACGGACGGACCCCGGACGCTGCCTGGGAGGGGCAGGCGCTAGGACCCAGCGGGGGGGGAGGGGGAAGGAGAGGCGGGGCCGGAAAGCGGAAGTGGGAGGGAGCTTTCCCAGCTAGGGAGGAAGGCTAAGTTTACCCAAGCACTGCCGGAGGAGAAACATCTTGAAAGGGGTTTCTGTGGGTGCTAAGGACAGGGGACGCCAAACAGGCTTACGGCATATACCGGGTTATTGCTATCTTGGGGCCAGATCCAGAACTGGAAGGCAGGAAGACAGGAGGGCCATGCGCAAGCTTTTTAGAACCGAAATCCACTTATATTCCACCACATCTCCCTCAGTAGCGAGGAGTGAATAAAGCTCCCTCCATCTGTCTTGAGAAGTTTTTTACAGGGAGCCCCACAAAAAGTGTCACTAAAGTGACAAAAGTGTACTGAGGCCAGAACAGCAGAACCCTTTTATCCCCTGTTCTGCTTTCAGCCAATATGCGCCGGAATGATTTTAGCAGCTCTTGCCGGAAGTGTGGCCTAGGCTAGTGCAAAGCAACGCAGAATCTTGACCTTCGTGGGCGGGGTCAGAGTCGCGATTCGGATACCTCTCCCTTAGCCCCGGAAGTGTGTCTGAGTAGAACTGCGGCTTGGAGGCGGCACAGGAAGTGTTCTCCAGGCAGAGGTTTCGGGGGGAACCTTTTGCGGCTAGGACATTTCCTGTTTCCTAGTAACAATAGGAAGTGTCCGCGGAGCTGGGGGTAGACTCCAGGCTCGAGCCAGCTGCTCCCTCTTACCTCTACCTTCTTCCTTCTCCTTTTCTCCTTTCCCTTTTCCCCTCCCTTCCCGCCTCCCAGGAGCCCTGGCGGAGTGTGCGTGTGTGGGAGCGCGAGAGCTCCCTGCAGCCACCCCTTGGGGCGCGCGGCTGCAGTTAGGGTGAGGGTCCCAGTGCGCAGGCGCGCTCCCGTTCGCGGTCCCCAACGGACTCACCCGCGGCGGGAACGAAAAGGGGCCAACCGAGTGAGGTAGGGGTCCTGAGAGGAAATTGGCCGAGGAGATGAGTGAGGCGAGAAGACCTGGTTGGTAGTTGATCAGGAGTAGGGGCTTAAGCGAAGGGGCTTTGTGAGTTGAGAAGTCGAGGAGCAGGTTTAAAGGGGCTTTAGATCTGGAGATAGGAGTTGTATGTATAGGGATCCCATGGCAGTGAATGAGAATCAGAGTCAGCAAAGGTCACTGTGATATAGGAGGCATGGGGGCCTGCTATGGAGAGAGCAAGGGCTTTGGAAAGAAAATTGCCTGAGTCAGTGGGTTTGGTTCTGTGTAAACTGGGCTAAGGAGGCACTGCAACGTATTGTGCGGATTAAAGTGACACAACGAATATACTTTACTTAGCACAGTGCTCCGCACATGGTAATGCTCAGTTAGCATGTGTTGATGTCATAAGTATTTTGAGATAAGATAGAAAAAATAAGAAGGCATGGGGAGGGTATAGTGAAGAGATGTAGGAGGGAGAAAAGGTAGGGGGTGAAGAACAACCAGAAATGGGTTGGAATTTCCAAGATAGAAGATGATTTGGATTCAGAGGAAGTAAGTGAAGGAAGTGGCCAAGAGAGTCTTTTAGAAAAGAGACCTTGTGACCCTGAAAGGAATAGGGGAGATGAGGCAAGCCAGCCCTTTCTCTGAAGAGGGCTTTCACCCCACCTCTCACATCCTTGGCTGTCAACTGGAGAAAAAGGCTGCTTTCAGTGTCTAGGCTACTCCGTTTAGCTGAGGGGGCAAGAAGAGAGAATTAGACTTCTCATATTGAAGGTTCTAGGAAAGTTTCAGGTTTCCTTTTAGTATGTCACAGGAGATAGGTTGGTTGATTGTTTCAGGATTATAGAGAAGAGAAGTTCGGGACAGTAAGATTTTTTTTAATTTGGTCTGATGAACAGAAGTAGATTGGTAGGTCTGTGATCAGAGGTAGGTTGCATCCCTCTAGACTTTAGTTTCCTTATCTATACCTCTAGGATGAGTTAGGCCTGGGGGAGTTCCCATATTTAGGGAGCTTTTGTGCAGGAGGCCTTAAATCCAAGAGAAAGCAAGTCCCTGGGCATTACTGCTTGGGGAACGTTTCTGTGACCTCTGATGAGCTTGCTGCTTATAGAGCCAAGAGGCAGAGTTAATTCAGGCCTGCCTTCTGACCACCACCCCCTCTTCCTAGGCCTTGGCCCCTCCACCAGAGGAAGATGCTGCTGCCACCTGCCTGCTCTTCCTGAATCTCCAGGTTTCTGCCACACTGCCCCATGGAGGACGTGCCCACCTCACTCAGCTGCTCTGACTGTCAGCGCCACTTTCCTAGTCTTCCGGAACTGTCCCGGCACCGTGAGCTGCTCCATCCATCTTCTAAGCAGGACAGTGAGGAGGCAGATAGCATTCCTCGGCCCTACCGCTGTCAGCAGTGTGGCCGGGGCTACCGTCACCCAGGGAGCTTGGTCAACCACCGTCGGACCCACGAGACTGGCCTTTTCCCCTGTACCACTTGTGGCAAGGACTTCACTAATCCCGTGGCCCTCAAGAGCCACATGAGGACGCATGCTCCAGAGGGCCGCCGCAGGCGCCGGCCTCCCCGCTCCAAGGAAGTCATTCCACCTCTTCAAGGGGAGACAGCATCCTCTGACTCCAGAGACCAGAGGCCCAGCCCTGGGGAAAGCTGGACAAGCCAGAAAAGACATGCTGAAGAGACCTCTGGCTGTGAGTCTGGGCCTGACCCCAGGGCAGCTCTGAGCACTTGGGAAGATCCACCCACCAGACCAAGAGAAGGCTGGGAAGGCCAGCCAGATTCAGAGGAGGGTGCAGAGTGCTGGGGGCCCACTACCAATTCTACCAGAGCCACCCCGCTCCCCACCCCAGCCAGCAGCCTCCTTAGCAATTTGGAACAGTATTTGGCTGAATCAGTAGTGGATTTCACAGGGGGCCAGGAGCCCACTCAGTGCCCTCCTGCTGAGGAAGAACGGCGGTACAAGTGCAGTCAATGTGGCAAAACATACAAGCATGCTGGGAGCCTCACAAACCACCGCCAGAGCCACACCTTGGGCATCTACCCTTGTGCCATCTGCTTCAAAGAGTTCTCTAACCTCATGGCTCTGAAGAACCACTCCCGACTCCATGCCCAGTATCAGCCTTACCAGTGTCCCCATTGTCCTCGTGCCTTCCGGCTCCCCCGAGAGCTGCTGGAACACCAACAGTCCCACGAGGGTGAAAGGCAAGAGCGGCTATGGGAAGAGAAAGAGATGCCCACCACCAATGGGCACAGAGATGAAAGCAGCCAGGACCAGCTTCCTAGTACACAGATACTGAACTGCTCTGGGGAGCTGAGCACCTCTGGGGAGCTGGAGGACAGTGGCCTAGAGGAGTACCGGCCTTTCCGTTGTGGAGACTGTGGCCGTACTTACCGCCACGCCGGGAGCCTCATCAACCATCGCAAGAGCCACCAGACCGGTGTCTACCCCTGCTCCATCTGTTCCAAACAGCTGTTCAATGCAGCTGCCCTCAAAAACCATGTGCGGGCTCATCACAGACCCCGGCAAGGGGCTAGGGAGGGTGGGCAGCCATCAGTACCACTAGCTCACCTGCCTCTGACCGATACGACCTACAAAGATGAAGCGGTCCCCACCACCACCCTGGACCACCGCCCCTATAAGTGTGATGAGTGTGGTCGGGCTTACCGCCACCGGGGGAGCCTGGTGAACCACCGCCACAGCCATCGGACAGGAGAGTACCAGTGCTCACTCTGTCCCCGAAAGTATCCTAACCTTATGGCCCTGCGGAACCATGTGCGGGTACATTGCAAAGCTGCTCGCCGCAGTGCAGACCCAGGTGCTGAGGGTCCCCCCAGCCACCTCAGGGTAGTGCTCCCACCTGACCCAGTGGAAGCAGAGGCAGCCCTACCCACAGATCAGGGGCATGGGTGCAAACATGAAGAGACCACCAATGTCCCCCCAGCAGCAGATAGGACAGCACCACAAATATGTACCACGTGTGGGATGGTCTTTGAAGACCCTGAGAGCCTTGAACATCATAGCCGGACCCATGGGGAAAGGGAAGACAGCAAGACAGAGACTAGGGTGTCCCCTCCTCGGGCATTTGCATGCCAAGATTGTGGAAAGAGCTATCGCCACTCAGGCAGCCTTATCAACCACAGGCAGACCCACCAGACAGGGGACTTCAGTTGTGGGGCCTGTGCCAAGCACTTCCACACCATGGCCGCCATGAAGAACCATTTGCGACGCCATACTGGACGATGGAGCAAGCAGCACGGGAGGCAAGCTAGCAGTGCCGGCAGTGGGGGAGAAGCCAAACTCCCGTCAGGCAGGAGCTGGGCCCAGGAGTTGGTGGAAAACAGTGAAGGCCTGGACTGTCCTCAAGACCCTTCAGGGGGAAGTCCTAATGGAGCCCAGGGCAACTTGGAAAGTGATGGGGGCTGTTTGCAAGCTGACACTGAAAGGGATAGATGTGGGATTGAGAGGGATGAGGCCTGTTTCCAGGGGGATAAAGAGAGCAGGGGTACTGAGGAAGGACTGAAAAAGAAGGAGGCTTGTTTCCTTGGCAATATGGATGTCCCAGGCGATGAAGAAAGCAATGGGACTCGCTTCTGTGATGGTCTCACTGGGGTGGGTGAAGACCAGAAACCAGCCACTGGCCTGCCCAGCTCCTCTTGCCACTCTCCTGAAGCTGTCACGGGCTGGCAGGCTGAGGTCTCCCATACGTGTTCTGACTGTGGGCATTCTTTCCCTCATGTCACTGCCCTGCTGAGCCATAGGCCCTGCCACCCACCAGGCATCTATCAGTGCTCTCTCTGCCCTAAGGAGTTTGACTCACTGCCTGCCCTGCGCAGCCACTTCCAGAACCATGGGCCCGGGGAGGCAGCCCCCGCACAGCCTTTCCTCTGCTGCCTCTGTGGCATGATCTTCCCAGGACGGGCTGGCTACAGGCTTCACCGGCGCCAAGCTCATGACTCCTCTGGCATGACTGAGGGATCAGAGGAGGAGGGGGAAGAGGAAGGAGCCGCAGGGGCAGCCTCCACTCATACCCCTCCACTGCAGCTCTCAGAAGCAGAGCTCTTGAATCAGCTGCAGCGGGAGGTGGAGGCACTGGACGGAGCTGGCTATGGGCACATCTGTGGTTGCTGTGGTCAGACCTATGATGACCTGGGGAGTTTGGAGCGTCACCACCAAAGTCAGAGTTCTGGGAACACCATAGACAAGTCTCCCAGCCACTTAGGAGAGTCAGGTGATGCCACGGGAAGGGTTGTAGACCATGACCATGTCTTTGAGGACACAGTGGCCTGCCTGTCTGGGGACGGTGGGGACAAAACGTCTGGAGAGGGAGTAAGTGCTATGATTGTAGACAAGCTTTCCATGCAAGGTGGGGAAAGTTCACAGGAGGCCCAACCCCGCCCCTTCCGCTGCAACCAGTGTGGGAAGACCTACCGCCACGGGGGCAGCCTGGTGAACCATCGCAAGATCCACCAGACTGGAGACTTCATCTGCCCCGTCTGCTCCCGCTGCTACCCCAACCTGGCTGCCTACCGTAATCATCTGCGAAACCACCCGCGCTGCAAAGGCTCTGAGCCCCAAGTGGGGCCTGTCCCAGAAGCAGGAGGCAGCAGCAGCGAGCCCCAGAACATGGCAGAAGAAGGGCTGGGGCAGGCAGGTGTGGGAAAGTTCCAGGAGGAACTTAAAGTGGAACCCTTGGAGGAGGTGGCAAGCGTGAAAGAGGAGGAGTGGGAGGAGGCCACTGTGAAGGGGGAGGAAGTGGAGCCAAGGTTGGAGACCGCTGAGAAGAGCTGCCAGACTGAGGCCAGCTCTGAGCGGCCCTTCAGCTGTGAGGTGTGTGGCCGGTCGTACAAGCATGCGGGCAGCCTCATCAATCACCGGCAGAGCCACCAGACTGGCCACTTTGGCTGCCAGGCCTGCTCCAAAGGCTTCTCAAACCTCATGTCTCTCAAGAACCACCGGCGCATCCATGCAGATCCCCGGCGTTTCCGCTGTGGTGAATGTGGGAAGGCCTTCCGCCTGCGGAAACAGCTGGCCAGCCACCAGCGGGTCCATGTGGAGCGGGGTGGGAGTGGGGGCACCCGGAAGCTGACTCGGGAAGATCGGCCTTTCCGGTGTGGGCAGTGTGGGAGGACCTACCGCCATGCTGGCAGCCTCCTGAACCACCGGCGAAGCCACGACACAGGCCAATACAGCTGTCCCACCTGCCCCAAGACCTACTCCAACAGCATGGCCCTAAAGGACCACCAGAGGCTGCACTCAGACAGCAGGCGGCGGCGCGCAGGGCTATCTCGGCGGGCAGCTGTGCGCTGTGCCCTCTGTGGCCGAGGCTTCCCTGGCCGGGCATCTCTGGAGCAGCACCTGCGAGAGCATGAGGAGGATACCAAAAGGGGCCCAACGGGTCCAAAAGACACAGAGGGCAGTGAGGGGATCCTGGCTAATGACCAGGGACTAGAGGACACATCTGGTGGTACTGAGTCAGTTGGAGTCCTGCTGGAGGATGGAGCCAGGAGGCTGGGGGAGCAGAGTCCGAGCCCCATCAGGGCAGCAGGTTCAGAAGCCACAGAGCTGGTATCCTGGGACATGGGGAATGCCGAAGTGAGGCAAGGAGACGGGGGACCAGTGGATCATGGTGGAGACTGGGTTCCTCAGGGTCATGTACTGACCAAGCCAGAAGATGAGTCCGGGAACAGCATCCCCAAGAGTCCTTGCCGCCATGGCAACAGCCAGCCCAATGGACCTAGTTTGAGTCCTCTGGATAGCTGGGACAATGGAGACAGCCGACCTCAGCTCCAGCAAGAGAGTCACACCTTTTCCTGCAGCTGCTGTGGCAAGACGTACTGCCAATCAGAAGGCCCTTTGAACTGCCACAGCACCTCCAAGACAGACTGTCACTATTGCCTGCTCTGCTCCAAGGAGTTCTTGAATCCTGTGGCCACTAACAGCCACAGCCACAATCACATAGCTGCCCAGACCTTTGCCTGCCCTGACTGTGGTAAGGCCTTTCAGTCCCATCATGAACTAGCCAGCCACCTGCACACTCATGCCAGTGGCCTCAGTCAGATGCCACCCCAGATAGAGGAGGCCAGAGGTCCTGAAGGTGGGGCTGTGAATGATGAGGTGCATCTCCCTGGCCATGGGGAAATACAGAAGGCCCCATCAGAACCCCCCAGGGCCCCAGGAGAGAATGCTGGGAGTGCTAATGGGGGACAAGGAGTAAAGTCTACAGTGGCTGAAGATGAGGAACGGCCCTTCCGTTGTGCCCAGTGTGGACGTTCCTACCGCCATGCCGGTAGCCTGCTGAACCATCAGAAGGCCCACACCACTGGACTC
Organism: Suricata suricatta; assembly: GCF_006229205.1. Taxonomy (NCBI): domain Eukaryota; kingdom Metazoa; phylum Chordata; class Mammalia; order Carnivora; family Herpestidae; genus Suricata; species Suricata suricatta. The sequence goes on from NC_043707.1 coordinate 22,098,279, forward strand.
TACCCCTGTTCCCTCTGCCCCAAACTCCTACCCAACCTGCTGTCCCTAAAGAACCATGGCAGGACCCACACAGACCCCAAGCGCCACCGCTGTAGCATCTGTGGCAAGGCCTTCCGGACAGCTGCCCGGCTGGAGGGTCATGGGAGGGTCCATGCACCTCGGGAGGGGCCCTTCACCTGCCCTCATTGTCCTCGCCATTTCCGCCGCCGAATCAGCTTCCAGCAGCACCAGCAGCAGCACCAGGAGGAATGGACAGTGGCCAGCTCTGGTACGGGGACATGAATGACTTGGGCAGAGGACAGAAGGGTTCCAGAGGAAGTGGGCAGAGTGGGGGTTGGAGGGACAAGGAGTGAGAGAGGATCACATGGCTTCCGAGAGGTTGGGCAGAGGTGGAGGGTGGGGACTTGGATGTGGAGGAAAATGGTCTGAGGATGCTGCCTGGTGAGGGCAGAGATCCGAACCCCTGGGTCAGATAAATAGCATGGTGCGTTGGACAGTGCGGTGGGGGCAGGGGGTGGTTGTGGGCAGGGGGAGAGGCAGAGAGGCAGCTGCTGTGCAGGAGCCAAAGAAGAATGGGCTTTTTGTTCCAGGAGGGGAGGCAGGCATCTGGCTACTACATCTGGAAACTCCTGATCCGGCCAGTAAAGGAATGATTTCCGGAGAAAAATGGCCTAGGTGGTGCTCTTTCCTTCAGTAGGCAGGGAGCGAGAGGGTGAAGGATGGGGGTGGGAGGCAGATGGGCCTGCTTTGTGTGATTTTTGCTGACTCGGCCAGGGAAACTGGGCACTGGTTGGCCCCCAGCTCCCTGTCCCTCTTTCCCCGAATTTTGTCTCTGGTCCCCTTCCTCGCTTCTTGGAATCTCGACCTTTGGTCCTTTGTTACCGATATTGCCTCATGTCTCTTCCCTATATTGATTTTTTTCTTCTCTCTGCTGCGCATCTCCTTTTTTAGGAGCCAACCAAACCATTTTCCCCACCTGCATACCCCCCATTCCTGCCCGCACACCTTTAACTGGAGGCTTGAGTCACAGATAATTGTTTCTTTGAAGCCAGGCCCAGCTGAGGCAAGAAGAGTCATTAGCCCCTATCTCCCATCCTCTATCAGGGAGAATTTCCATGGAAAGTCACTCCACCCAGCCCTACTGCAGGATGAGGCTGTGTGGGAGTGAGGCAGCCTGTTTCCTCGGTCTGTTCTTGAGCCCTGGGCTCATGTCCTCTGCCTCCTCTAAAGATCTGTAGGCCTTCTCCCAGGATCTGTTCTATTTAGTGGCCACCAAGAGGGGTATCCCCAAGATGGCGGGCCCTTGGCGAGAGACTGTCAGGGAAGGAGGAGATGGCGGGTGGGAGTATCCTGAGAGAGCGGACGAGATGGCTTTCGAGATAAAAGATTTCTTGTGGCCTCAAGGGAATGAGTAAGGAGCCAGTTAATCAGGCCTGGAAAAATCATTGGGAGTTTTCATGCAGGCCTCTGGGGTCAGGGGGGTAGCAGCAGGATGGCCTGCAGGCTAGGGAGGGGGTGCAAGCCTCAGTCAATGACCACATCTCTTTCTCCCCAGGAGCCCCAAAGGCACCAGCGGCGGGCAGACGGGACCTGTCACTGCCCCCTCCACCTACCCCCACGACCCCACTTCTGGATCCTTCACCCCAGTGGCCTGCAGACCTCAGCTTCTCCCTCTGAACTTCAAGTCTCCAAAGATCAGAATACGGGCGGGGCGGGAGGGGCGGGGTGTAGGGAAAGGCTTGCTCTCCATGTTTTGCTCAGGAGTAGTTAGGCATCCCCATCTCTTATTCTCCTCTCCTGCTGTGAAGAGGACCCACATCTGGCTTCTTGCCCATGGAGGGGGTAAGGCGTTCCTCATGTCCCTGTCCTTGCAGGCTGTCTTTTCCCCAGCCTTTGTCATTATGCTCTTCCCTATGACCAGCCCTGCAAGAAACCCGGTGCCAGATGCTGCCACAATGTGGGTCCACTGTCACCAGCCAGATTCCAACGCCAGGGAGAGGTGGATTCAGAGAGCCACAGGTGGGAATGTTGCCTGTGGAAGGGGAGCCTTTTGCTATAATTTGTAACTTATTTTCTAAAGTCTATTTTGTAACAATTTATTTAAGTTAAAAAAAAAAGGAAAATTGCTCCGCCCAAAAAAAAGAAATTTTCAGAGTAAGTGACTGGTGTGATCCTATCTGAGGGGACGGAGACTAGGGAGGGCTGGGGACGCCTGCGTCGGACTGCAGAGCTGGGTGCTGCAGAGCTGGGCGCGGGGAGGCAGCCACCGGTGACATGTCCCTGGCCGGCAGGGTGGGGAGTAGGGGCAGTCGCTGGTCCAGGCGCTCCTTCCCAGAGCCCCACTGGGCTGTTGGGCCTGCCCCAGTGCCCGGAACCACGCGTGCGTGGGGGGAATGGGAGAGGGACAGGGGCAGTGACGCAGGAGTTGTCTCTCTGCGCCTGCAGCATCCCAGCGCCACCTGTCAACAGCCAGCTGGTTTGCCTGTCAGGAAGAGGAAGGAGGGTGGGGTTGGCCTCATCTCAAAACTTCCCTCCCTCCCTGGAAGGAAGAGGAAAAAGGTGCTACTTAATCCCCGTAAGAGATGAGAAAACTGAGGATGGAAGAGGTTGTGAGCCCTGCTCCAAGTCACAATGATGAGGAGCCAGAATTTTGTCCACCGCCCCACCCAGGGCAGCTAGAGGGGGCTCGGAACAGCTCTCTGCCCGGATTGAGAGAGAATGGGTCTGGAGAGGGCCACGTACTCATGTTGGCCAAGCAGCTTCCAGTCTCTGCCTCGGGCTCCGGCTCCTCAGCAAAATAGACCTGCCAGTCCAAACTGCTGACCCAGTTCTCATAGGCGGGAAGTGCCGCGAAGACCGCAGGCCTTGCAGGCCCTTGGCAGGCATCTCCAAAGCTGTGTAGCCCCGCCAGGAACCATGTGCCCCTCACCTCGTGCACCAGCGGTGCCCCAGACAGGCCCTGTCAGGAGTCGGGTGACACTGGGTGACTTCCCTAGGCAGCCGTGGGGGCAGAAGGGGCTAGGGGCTGGGATGAGGCTCTGGCTATTTGGGAGCCAGTTGGCAGGATGGCCCAATTTCAAGTGAGAGGCAGGTCCAGAGGCCAAGCCTGACAGAAGGTCTGTCTGTGAGTTCCAGGATAAAGATGCCAGGGGGTCTGTGGAATAAGGTTTGGGGGACAGGCTCACCTCACAGTGGGGCGGCTCACCCACAACACTGGTACACACCATCCCTGGCAGAATGGGGATATTGTTGCTCCCAAGAGTTGAGTGCAGCCGGCTGCAGGCCCTGGGTCCCAGGAGGGTCACAGGCACTGTCTGAGGGGAGCTGGCACCTATAGGGCAAGGGAGAAGACCCAGCTGCCCCAACAGCCTCTAGGATGGACGGACAGCTGGGGTGGGCCTGTCCTACACACCTGCTTCTTGGCGGGGCAGCCCCAGGACCCAGCCACGTTCCCCATCAGGCAGGTAGTGGTCGGCATATGGCAGGCAGAGGGGCCGAAGGCTGGGGCCCAGTGTCACAGGTTGGGCCAGCAGCAGGAGTGCCACATCGTAGCCCCCTTCTGGGTGGGTATAAGCCCCATGCAGGATGATCTGCTTCAGGCCCCGTTCCTCTGGCCCGGCCCCCAGCCCTATGCTCCATTCCTCTGGGGTCTGGCGCCTGTGCAGAGAGGCATCATTGACAGCATCGAGTGGCAGGGCTGCCGGCGAGGGCGGAGGCATGAGGCAGGAGAGACGTGGCTCACCCAATGAAGCAGTGGGCAGCAGTCAGCACTACCTCCTCTGACACCAGGGCTCCACCACAGGCTAGCTTCCCCTGGTGCTTCAGCCTGGCATCCCAGGGCCATGGGGAGGGAGCTCCTGCCTGGGGACCTCCTCCTCTCAAGGATCCACAGGCTGGAACAGACAGATTACATCATCTGCCTTCTTGCTAAGTGCTCACTGCATGCCTGGCCCTGTGCTAAGCGCTTCCCACGTACCATCAAATCCTCACAATATCCTCTTAAGTTGGATTTTGTTACCCTCATTCCCGAAGTAACCAAAGTTCCAGAGAGGCTAAGTGATTTTCTAGCTCAGTAACCAACCACAGGCAGGTAACCGACTTGAGACTCAAAAGCCAGGAAGGCCCTAAACTTTTAAACCCTGATGGTCTGGCCTTATGGGAGTGGCCCTGCTCATCATTCTCCCATCCCAACAGTCTGCCCCTACGGGCTTGGACTGGCCCCAGAATTCCTGGCTCACTGGTACTACTCTTAACCATCAAGAAACAGTTTCCCTCCCAGGAATAATTTTGCATGCAATTTACATGTTAGTCACTTAATGCCAGAATCCTGAGTGGGAACCCTGCCCTGTCCAATCCCCCTGGGCCCCTGCTTGGAAACTGGCAGCTTACCCCCACAACCTTCAGTCAGGTCTGAGGTCCCTCTTCATACCTATACTCTAAATGCACAAAGTTCTGCAGTATTTGTGCCCCTCAGCCCTGAAATGGGATGGTTCCCCTTTTAGAGGCTGAAAGGGGCCTTAAATGCCCCGTTAGTAGGCCCCTGGCAACGTGTGAATGCCCCGTACCAGTTCTCTGTTCTGAGCTGAAACTGACGTCACTGTGCTTCTGTCTGCTTCCCAGAACACGTCCCACTCCTAACATCCCCTGCTCATACCTACACAGCTGTCCTCATCACTGATCTCCGGGATCTCTGGGTTCTGGGACAGGAAGGCTGCTCCCTGAGCTCGAGCCTGCAGCCAGGAGCTATGAGCCGCCGTGTTGGTCAGAAGCACAGGCGTGTCTTCTTGGGCACAGCTTGACGCAAAGCTGATGATCCCAGCCTGAACCCAATGTCCGTCAGCCTCACGGCACAGCACGGGGCCCCCAGAATCTCCCTGGAGTCGGGAAAAGGAGTCAAGTATTGATACTTCAGCCCCAGCCATGGACAGACACCCTTTAACAGCGGCATGTCCATCCAGCCCTAAAGTTCAAACACCCAGCCCAGGGCTAGACCTCCTCCTTTTCTGCTCCCTTCTCATCTTTCCCATCAGACCTGACAGGGCCCCTGCACCCCAGGCTGGGCGCCCCCACACAGCATCCCAGGCCGAGCTGGGCTGGCCAGCAGCCGCTGGTGCAGCCGGTTGTAGAGACAATTACACGTGGGGCGGCTGATTAGACGCAGGCGCAGATTCCGTAGTGACCTGGGAGCTGGCAAAAGAAAGGGAATTGGCGGGGGCGGAGGGGGGGGGGTACAAGGGAGACCGAGCACAAGGACAATTGGCAGCTGAGGCTGTGTGACCTTGGGCAAGCATAGTGCCTCTCTGAGCTTCAGTCTGGGACAGCACTTACCATCATTGGTGTCCTGATCCCAACCAGTAGCCCAGCAGTAGGTCCCGAAAGGAAAGCGATGAGTAGATTGGGGCAAGCAGAGGGGCATGTGGGCCACGGGGTGGGCGAGCCGGAGCAGGGCCAGGTCTGAGCCCTGGCTGTAGTGGTTATAGGCCCTCGGCAGCTGCAGAGCAGTCACCCCCACCTCCTCGGCCCCTGGGCTCAGCCCTTCACGGTGCAGAGAACCCAGGACAACTGACCAGGAGTTCAGTTCTGTCAGTGCTGCCCTGGAAGGGGAGGGATGAGGCCGAGGCATTGAATGCAAAGGGAGACAGTGACTCCATGGGGGACACCACCAGGTAGGTGAAAGATGGACAAAAATCAGCCCAGAGCTTTACGCAAGGTCCTTCCCTCTCCCAACCTCCGTTTTCTCATTTGTAAGTCTTCTACCACGAAAGGTTACGATTAACTTGATAATGTATCCCTGGCACATGGCATACGTTCAGTAAATGGTACTTTGTGATTCTACGGGCAGGGATCAGTTTTATAGAGTTTGGGGACCTAATCACCCCACCCCACCCCACCCCCAAAAGTCAGGAACTCTGACCCCAGCCATGACTCACTTTTCAAAGCAGTGGGCAGCAGTGAGGACCCAGGTGTCCGCCACCAGGGATCCGCTGCAGATGTGGACCCCGAGCCTCCTCACACTGGCTTGCCACGGCCACTCCCCACGTACCGTGTTGCCCTCCTGAGGCTCGGGGGGGCCAGGGCCGCGCTGCCCACATACTGCGGAGAGGGGTGGATCAGACTGACAGAAGGTCCCTGTCCTGTCCTCACCACAGGCCCAAGCCAGACCCAAGGAAGGCCTGGCCCCAAAGCTTACCGTGCTGAGCTGCTTGAAGACCTGGGAAGAGAGAGACACAAGTGAGACTTGGGGGAGCCTTACCTGCCTGGTCCAGCCTTGGCGAAAGGGATAGGTTTTGGGGGATGGGCCCAGGGTCCTTGCCTATGACTATGTGGCTACCTTACCAGCCCCTCCCAGAAAGAAAATATATGAGGTGAAGAAACAGCTTTTATTGGAACCAATTCAGAGCGTACACTCAGTAATTAATTCTCCTCCTTCAGCTTTGCTCAGCACTCCTGGGCCTGAGAAGCAGGGCCAGGGTTCATTTTGGGACGAGTCCAACCTTCCTGCGGGCTTCAGATCCCCTCACTCCAGCCCCCGCCACTGAGTCATGGAGGCGGCCTGTATATGTGGAGAGCATTAGCTTAATTGTGCCCTCAGCCGTGAATGCTTAAGAGGGAGGATTAGAGGCCAGTGACGTCATGTCCGAGTGGGGGAGGGCTCCAAGAGATGGAGACTCACCCCACCCTTGTTCTGACGACTCAGACCCCCTCCTCCCCCCTTCCCACAAACCACCAGAGACTTTACCAAAGGATCCTCTGCGCTGCCTCTTCCCCATCCCTCCTGGGCCAGGAGGGATGGGGAGACTGAGGCCAAAGGGCCCCCAGAAATTGCCGAAGGTCATTCTGGAAGCAGAGAGGCAGATGGGCACAAGGTACACACACAGACATAATGACTGCAGACATAGATTATAATCTAGCCTAAGAAAATCACACCCATCTTGATATACGTGGCCACATACACCTCATCTGATACACGGCCGGACACGGTTACATCGCCACAGGCAGACTGTCGCTCCCATAGGCATGCCCCCTCTCACATACACCAGGCTGCCAGGCTGCTGGGCAGAGGGCAGCCCCTGAACACCTACCGTACCACTCCCCTACCCAAACATGGGTGGCTCACCCTCCAGGAGGACCACCGCTCCCAGGATGAGCAGCTCTGGTCCCCAGCTCTGCTTCATGCTGCTCCAGGCCACTCTGCCGCCTGTACTCTGGTTTTCAGAGAGGCCAAGCTGGGTCTCCCTAGCTCCACCTCTGCTCCGCCCCCAGTTGGCTTGAGTCAGGTGCCAGAAGGGAGCCAGCAGCTCCTAGCTCTGGGGTTGTGACTGTGTTACCCTGGGCCATTCACCACCCCTCTCTGGGCCTCAGCCATGGCCAGACTGCCTTGGTTCAACTCCCAGTTCCCCCACTTACTACATGAGTGATCTTGACCTTGGACAGTTAACCCCTATGTGTTTTGTATGAAAAACTCAGAATTGAATATATATATATATATTTAATATATAAAAATATTTAAAAGTCCAGCATAGGGGCGCCTGGGTGGCTCAGTCGGTTGGGTGTCCGATTTCAGCTCAGGTCATGATCTCACAGTCTGTGGGTTCGAGCCCTACGTCGGGCTCTGTGCTGGCAGCTAGCTCAGAGCCTGGAGCCTGCTTTGGATTCTGTGTCTCCCTCTCTCTCTGCCCCTACCCCGCTGGCTCTCTGCCTCTCTCTCTCTCTCTTTCTCAAAAATAAAATAAAGACCGGGGCGCCTGGGTGGCTCAGTCAGTTGAGTGTCGGACTTTGGCTCAGGTCATGATCTCACAGTCCATGGGTTCGAGCCCCGCGTTGGGCTCTGTGCTAGCAGCTAGCTCAGAGCCTGGAGCCTGCTTCGGATTCTGTGTCTTCCTCTCTCTCTGCCTCTCCCCCACTCACTCTCTGTCTCTCAGAATAAAATAAAGACATAAAAAGAAGTTTTAAAAAATAAAAAAAATAAAGACATAAAAATAGGGGGGGGTGTGCCTGGGTGGCTCAGTCGTTTAAGCATCCGGCTTCAGCTCAGGTCATGATCTCACGGTTCATGGGTTCGAGCCCTGCGTCGGGCTCTGTGCTGACAGCTAGCTCAGAGCCTGGAGCCTGCTTCAGAGTCTGTATCTCCCTCTCTCTCTCTGGCCCTCCCCTGCTCGTGCTGTCTCTCTCTGTCTCTCAAAAATAAATACAAAACATTAAAAAAAAAAAAAAAGAATAAACTTGCGCCCGGCATGGAAGTCGTCCTCTGGGAACTGGGAAGGACACTGTGGGCAGACCGGCCCAGGTCTCCCTCTACTTCAGCTCCCCCACCTCTCTCCCAGGCCCACACGCAGGTGGGTTTCACATACCTTCTCCCGTCTTGCTTTAGCGGCAGTATGTGTAGGGCTGAGTACTGAGGGCCAGGGCTCTCTGCTACTTCCTGGCAATGAGACTAGCAAATCTCAACACCTCTCTGCTGCCTTCCCAGGAAACAGTGTTACAGTGGTGCCCACGTTTCTTGCAGGTGGTGGAAGACTCAGTCCGGAGGGGAGAACACTCAAGCTGCATCCTTTTTCTCTTTCTGACTTCTAACTCAGGCCAGCCCAAACTGGTCAGGAACCCTGACCCCAACACAGAGGCAGCTGTGTTAAGAGCATAGACAGTGGTGCAGCTTCTGGGTGGCTCAGTCGGTTAGGTGTCCAACTTTGGCTCAGGTCATGATCTCACAGTTCATGGGTTCAAGCCCTGCGCTGGGCTCTGTGCTGACAGCTCAGAGCCTGGAACCTTCTTCCAATTCTGTGTCTCCTCTCTCTGCTCCCCCCCCCCCCCACCCCACTTGTACTCTGTCTCTGTCTCTGAAAAATAAATAAAACATTAAAAAACATTAAATACTAAACACTGGAGCCATATGGCCCAGGTGAGGTCAAATCCTGAGGGCTCCCTAACCCCCTCCCCGGCACTAGCTGTGTGATCTTAGGCAAACTACTTACCCTCTCTACCTCAGTTTCCTCATCAGGCTAGGGATAATAATGGCTCATGTAGCTGGATATATAAAGATTACATGAGTTAACACATGTCATATTCTTAATTTTTTTAATGTTCATTTATTTTTGAGAGAGAGAGAGAGACAGAGAGACAGAGCATGAGTGGAGGAGGGTCAGAGAGAGAGGGAGATACATAATGTGAAGCAGGCTCCAGGCTCTGAGTTAGCTGTGAGCACAGAGCCCAACACGGGGCTCAAACCCACGATCCATGAGATCATGACCTGGGCTGAAGTCAGCCGCTTAACTGACTGAGCCACCCAGGTGCCCCATAATGTTCATTTATTTTTGAGAAAGAGAGAGACAGAACGTGAGAGGGGCAGGGGCAGAGAGAGAAGGAAAAGCAAAATCCAACGCAGGCTCCAGGCTCTGAGCTGTCAGCATAGAGCCCCACACGGGGCTCAAACTCACGAATCGTGAGATCATGACCCGAGCTGAAGTCAGACACTTAACCAACTGAGCCACCCAGACACCTCAACACATGTCATATTCTTAAGCAGTGCTTGGCATGTAAATGCTTAGTATATATCAGAAAAAATAAAACAACATTTTCAAAACATGTTCCTGATCCTCCAGGGCTTCCAGGACTGGCTTTGGGTGGTAGATAAGGCAGCTGGAGAGCTTAAGGTCAGACCAGAGGAAGAACTTCCCAGCAAGCATGCACAGAATGTTGCCCTTGCAAGTGTGTGCTTGGCTTTCTCAGGAAAGAAAGTCTGGCTCTCACTGGGCAGCCGGGATAAGCCGCCAGCCTGCCTCCTCGGGGTGGGAGCTGATGGCGCCCCAGGTCTTGCTGACTCCACACACTGGAGAGGGGACTAATCACCCTTCCAAGGCAGGCCCTCCACTCTCCCTCTGACTCATATCCTTCCAGTCCAGAGGAGGAAGACTGGGGGAGGCTCAACACTAGGGTCCCTTGCAGACAGATGGCTCAGACTTAGCTAATTTATGTAAGAAATTTTATTGCTCAGAACCTTCCCTGCTTGGGCAATGGCAAGAACTTTGGAAACCAGTCCTTGGGGACAGAGACAAAGGCACTAGGGTTGAGGAAAGAGCGTGGCACATTTGGTCCATTGTCCTGTGTGGGAGTATGGTGGGGTCAGGTTGCAGACTCTTATAAGGACCCAGACACGGCCCCTTTGGGCAAGGCTCACATGCCAAAGCAGAGCATGAGGTCAGCTGGCTTGGGTGAGGGCTCAGTGCCCCTTGACCTTGCCCTGGGGTTTCTGGACCGCCTGGAAGCTGAGCACCATCAGGCCCACATTGATGGCATAGGTGGTGATGCAAACGATGCAGAAATCATAGAGTACGAAGAATAGGATCCAGGCCAGGTAGACAGAACCGGCAAGAGACACCAGGGAACTCAGCACCAGCAGGATAGATGCCCAGCGGGCCCGGAGGCAACCTGCAAGGCAGACAAGGCTCACGTATGGGCTTCAGGGACTGGCCACTTCTAGAATACTGCCTTGACTTCATGATACCACCCAGACATCTGGGGCTGCTGGGGAAGAGTCTCTAAAATGAGAGGCCTTGGCCCTCCTATCTGTTCAATAATCCCTGGAACCCAAATAGTGAATTTTCCTGCTGAGTTCTACATGAGATGAAAAAGAAGTAGCCCTTGGATTCCTCCCAGAAAGTAACTTCTGAGTCTTTTCCATAAAACTGGAGTCCTCAGGAAGTCTTTAAGGGGGCTTTTGGCTCTGATAGTAAGTAAACCAAGTGAAAGACTTTTTTAGTTCCTATCCCAGGGTGTTCAGTGATTAGCAGCTTGCTGTCAAGTGTCTGGGTCACCAGATTATAAAGGAAGGGGCTGGACTGGCCAAGGGGGAAGGGGTCTGTTAGGAAGAGGTGGGGCCTGCAAGGAATGGGCGGGACCACTCACCTAACAACAGCTGTAATGTGTAGAATATGCAACCAAATATGCTATTGGATTGATTGAGGATGCTGTCCCGGCCGAGCACATGTTCCACCAGTCCGAACCCCCGGCCCCACCTGGTGGAGGGGAGGGCTCAGGTTAGGGGTGCCAACCCAGTGCTTTGGCCCTGTCCTAGAGGGGTGATTTCCAAAAAGCCACTCAGGCTGTGCTTTCCCTCTCCCCCGCCCCCATGCCCTTGTGAGTCCAAGGGTCGAGGATCTCCTGGCTAGCTCAGGATTCCACGTCACTGTCCCTATCTTCCTCTGTCCCTAGGCCAGGCATGGCCGTGGCTCCACCATACACTCCTCTTTTCATCCTAGACCTTCAATAATTCTTAAGATGGCAAGGTACATAGAACAGTTGACCTGGCTTTATAGAGTTACCAGAGACTGGGAATCCACTGCAGAATCCTACTGCCCTGGATCTCTATATCTCCAGCTCCCCGGCCACCCACTCCCCTCCTTTGTATTCGGTCAACCCCAGGCCCTCAAGCATAGCCAGACCTAACCACCTTATCCCCAGTTATGGCCATCCCCAAGACCTCAAGACCATCATCAGTCCCTATACACTATCCCATTCCCCCTCCTGCCCGGTTACCGTTATTCCCTGGGATCAGGATCCATGTGCTACTCCCTATAATAACCCCAGAGCCCAGCACTATCTGCCCCAGGCCCCACACTCCTGTCTCAGTTTCGCCAGGCAACGCCCCTTCGAGCAGCCCCGCCCCCGTGCATCCGCTCTCAGGGATCTCGATCCCAGGCTCCAGAATCATCTGGCAACCTGGCCACCAGCACAAGCAGCCCAGTCCTCCAAGCCTTTTACTCCCGCTCGCACCTGGAGGAGAAGACGCGCGAACAGCTGATGGCGGTGCCCACGTCGCAGAGCGCGCGGTAATCCTGGTCCCGGGCGCGCGCCGCCTTCACGTGCAGTGCGTAGAGCGAAAGCACTAAACCCGCGAGGCAGAGCGCGAGCCGCACCCAGCCGGGGTTCCCCCAGGTAGCACCCATGATCTACGGTATCTCTCGAGTCGCCTGCAGTAGGGAAAGAGCCACGGAGCAGGGGCGGGGCAGGATGTGGCCACGCCCTCTCCCGCCTCTCTGACTGGGCGATTGGCCTGCCTGGTCTCGCGCTCCCTGATCCACTGGTTGTTCGTAGTACTTGATGGTCGTGCTGGCAGGGTAGGAAAACAGGGGGGAATGCTGGGACTGAAAAACTAGATTAGGAATTAGGGGTAATTTCAGAGCCAAGGCCTGTCAGGCATGATGGGAGTTGTAGTCCGAGCGGCCGCAGCGCCTCAAGGGAAATGGAGTCTCTGAGTTAAAAAAATTACATTAGTGTGGCTCACAGTATAGCGCTTAGGCTGTGCCAAACTCTGTTCAAAGCATCGGAGCATCCAGGACCTAGATCTGGGAATCCAGCGAATACTGTGGTTCGATCAAGAACCAGCATTTTCCCTAAAATTATTATTTCAGATACTATTAGCACTATAATTCCAATCCTCAGTGCTAGCTCAGCCATTCCCTCCTGCCTCACCAGCACCTCCTGCCGACCAGTCTCTCTCTTCCTCAAATTCCCAGCTCCATCACCACCGCCACCCCTTGACATTATCCTAACCTCTGTTATATAGTGGGGCCAACCTGGCAAAACCTGAATCTGGATCAACCCAACAGTCCCTGTTTTCCAAGTCTTCGTTCTATAGGCTAGCTGTGCTCTTTCCCTTGAAGAAATGGCATCTACTGATGACCCATTTCTCCTATACCTCTTCTTCCTTCTCCTCTGCATTGAAACTCCCTTCTCTTTACCCGTTTTAAAAATAGTGACAAATCTCCCTTCACAATCAAGTTTTTGGGAAGATTTTACGCTTCCAGTCGGTACTTCCTCACATCTTCCTTGCTGTCCAGCACATCATAAACCAGCTCGTGCCTCAAAACGGTCCCCTGACAACTAATGGCTGATATCACCAGGATGCTAAATCCAATGGATATATCTGTATATATCTATATACTTTTTAGTAATCTCTAAACCCAGAGTGCGGAACTCAAACTCACCACCTCGAGATCAAGAGTCACATGCTCTTCCTATTGAGCCTGCCAGGTGCCCCTCCAATGAATATTTTTGAGTTCTTATCATTCTTGACCTCTTAACAGTATTAGTCTTGTTGAGCACTCCTTCCCAGGACTTTCTTTCTCTGGATTCTGCGATATTTCACTCTCCTGATGGCTCGCCACTCTCTCTGGCTGCTCCTTCTCAGAGGCACTCCTCTTCTTCTAGGCAACATCCTAGTAGAATAACAGCTTCCAAAGATGCCCATGTTCTAATCCCTGGGACCTGTGGATATGTCAGGTTCCATGGCAAACAAGAGTTAAGGTTGCAGATGGAATTAAGGTTATTAATCTTCTGGTTTTAATAAACGTTTTTTAAAGTTTATTTATGTTGAGAGAGAGAAAGTGAACAGAGGAGGGGCAAAGAGGAGACAGAACCCCAAGCGGGCTCCATGCTTTCAGCGCAGAGCCCGATTCATGAAATTGAGTTCGAGAGCCTGAACTGTGAGATCATGACCTGAGCTGAAATCAAGAGTTGGACGCTTAACTGACTGAGCCACCCAGGCACCCCTAATCTGGTGGTTTTAAAAGATTGTCCTATGGGTCCAATATAATCACACGAGTCTTTAAAAGTGAAAAAGGGCTGGGGTGGGGGGCACCTGGCTGGCTCAGTCAGAAGAGCACAAGACTCTTAATCTCAGGGTTGTGAGTTTGAGCCCCACCTTAGGTGTAGGGATTACAAAAAAAAAATAAACATTTTTTAAACGTAAAAAAGGGCAAGGGCACCTGGGTGGCTCAGTCAGTTGAGCAGGGGTGGAGCAGGATGTGGCCACGCCACATGATCTCATGGTTCTTGGGTTTGAGCCCCGCATCAGACTCTGTGCTGATGGCTAGCTCAGAGCCTGGAACCTGTCTTCAGATTCTGTGTCTCCCTCTTTCTCTGACCCTCCCCTGCTCACACTGTCTCTCTCTCTCTCTCTCAAAAATAAATAAAATATTTTTTAAATGAAAAAATAAACTATAAGATAATAGATTCATGTTGTTTTAAGCCACTAAGTTTGTGATAATTTGTTATAGCAGTAATAGGAAACCAATACAGAGGGCTAGGACTTAGGCCTGTTTCTCGTCTCTTTCCATTATCCTGTGGGGTCAGGTCAGCCTTGTTCAGTGTGGGAAGAGACTGAATGGTATCAATACGAGAAGATGAGGATTATTGAGCACACACTGCTGTTCAGCAAATCACCACAAAAAAAGAACAGCTTAAAAGGATAACAGTCATTTTATTTGCTCTTACATATTTTATCGGTTAGGAATTTGGAAAGAAAATTTTGGCTGAGAAGTCTGGCTCCCATAGTTGTAGTCAGATGATGGATAATGCTAGAACAATGAGAGATTGAAGTATTTGAGGCATAGCCTAACAGTTCTGTCTTTCTTTAAAAAATTTTTTTTGATGTTTATTTATTTTTGAGAGAGAGAGAGAGAGAAAGATAGAATGGGAGTGGGGGGGGCGCCTGGGTGGCTCAGTCGGTTAAGCGTCCGACTTCAGCTTAGGTCATCATCTCACGGTTCATGGGTTCAAGCCCCGCATTGGGCTCTGTGCTGACAGCTAGCTCAGAGCTTGGAGCCTGCTTCAGATTCTGTGTCTCCCTCTCTCTCTGACCCTCCCCTCATGCTGTCTCTCTCTCAAAAATAAATAAAAACATTAAAAAAAAGAAAAAGAATGGGAGTGGGGGGGCACCTGGGTGGCTCAGTCAGTTGAGTGTCCAACTTCAACTTATGTCATGATCTCACCGCTCTTGGGTTTGAGCCCACATCGGGCTGTGCTGACAGCTCAGAGCCTGGAGCCTGCTTCAGATTCTGTGTTTCCCTGTCTCTCTGCCCCTCTCATGCTCTATCTCTCCCTGTTTCTCAATAATAAATAAATGTTAAAAAAAAAAAAAAGAAGAAGAAGAAGAACGGGAGTGGGAGAGGGCAGAGAGAGAGGGAGGTACAAAATCCAAAGTGGGCTCCAGGCTCTGAGCTGTCCACCCAGAGCCGGGTGTGGGGCTCAAACCCAGAAACCATGAAATCATGACCTGAGCTGAAATCAGATGCTTAACTGACTGAGCCACCCAGGCAGCCTCTCTCTCTCTCTCTCTCTCTCTCTCTCTCTCTCTCTCTCGTAGTCTCAAGACCCAAGTCTCTCTCTAGGGACTAGTTTGGGCTTTCTCCCAGCATAGCAGCCCCCAGGCGACAATAGTCAGCTTTCAAATTGCTCTGGATGATTTCCATTTTCTAGTATTCACACCATGGTATAGTCTCTTCCCATGCTAGGCAGGGCTGACCTGAACCCATAGGATAAGACAGAAATTATAGTGTGTCACTTTCACAGCTAAGCCAGGATATGACAGCGTCCATCTTGCTCGCTCTTAGATCACCGGCTCTACGGGCACATTTTGGTTCAGGTAGCGATCCCTAGGTGATGGGATCAAGCCCCGTGTGGCCCTAGGGAACAGCCCGCCTAGTAAGGAACTGAAGCCTTTTACCAACAACCAGCATTAACTTGCCAAGCATGTGAGACATTCGCCCTGGAAACGGATTCTCCAGCGCCAGTCAAGCCTTCAGATGACTGTACTTTTAACCAACATCCTGATTGCAACCTCATGAGAGACCATGAGCCAGAACTGTCTAGCTTAGCTGCTTCCAGAGTCCTGCTTCCAAAGAAACTGTGTGAGATACTAAATGTTTAGTATTTTGAGCTGCTATGTGGTGAAAGTTTGCTACCCAGTGATAGAGGATTCATCCGGGGCAGTCAGTCTGCTGCCACGGCAGCTCAAGATTCTAGTACAAGTGCTTCAGGGAGCCAAGTGGAAGCTGCATCATTTTTTATGAATTGGCTTTTATTTAAAAATTTTTTAAGGTTTATTCATTTTTCAGAGACAAAACACGAGTGGGGGAGGGGCAAAGAGAGAGGGAGACACAGAATCAGAAGCAAGTTGTGCTGTCAGCACAGAGCCTGATACAGGGCTCGAACTCACAGACTGTGAGATCATGACCTGAGCTGAAGTTGGAAGCTTAACAGACTGAGCCGCCCACCCACACTTCAAGTCACATAGAATCCCTTATACAAGCCTCCTCAGTTCCAAGGGGAGGAACATGGAGCTCCATCTCTCTCTCTCTCTCTCTCTCTCTCTCTCTCTCTCTTTTTGGAGAGAGAGAACACAAGCAGGGGAGAGAGGAGGGGCACAGGAAGGGAAAGAGAGAGAGAGAGAGAGTGAGAGAGAGAATCCCAAGCAGACTCCACGCTCAGTGCAGAGCTCAACACGGGGCTTGATCCCATGACCCAGGGATCACTACCTGAACCAAAAGCAAGAGTCTGACACTCAACTGAGTGGGGCAACTCAGGTGCACAGAACTCCGTCTCTTCATCTGAGAAATGTCAAAGTCATATTCTAAGAAGTTCATGTGGGGTGGGCCAGTTTTGGAAATACAAACTTCCACGTGGGGCAACATTATTTTCTCCCCTGTTTCTTCTCTTACTCCCTATAGGTCACAACTTCCAACCTCTGACCTGAGCTTAGATCTCTCTCCTGGGCTCCAAACCCCATAGAAGCACCTCTTGGATGTCACCGTCTGGATGCCTCATAGGCCAATCAGATGCAATGCAATGCACCCAAAAGTAAACCCCTGACATTTCCCCAAACCTGTTCCTTTTCTGGGTTTCCCATTTTTTTTTAATTTCTTTTTCTTTTTTTCTTTTATTTATTTATTTTTTATAATAGTTTATTGTCAAATTGGTTTCCATATAACACCGAGTGCTTCTCCCCACAAGTGCCCCCCTCCATGACCATCACCCCCTCCCCCCCCTTCAGCCCTTGGTTCGTGTTCAGTATTCAATAGTCTCTCATGATTTGGTTTCCCATTTTATTTTATTTTAATCTTTTTATGTTCTTTATTTATTTTTGAGAGACAGAGAGAGAGTGGGAATAGGGGAGGGTCAGAGAGAGGGGGAGATACATAATGAGAAGCAGCCCTCAGGCTCTGAGCTAGCTGTCAGCACAGAGCCCAACATGGGGCTCGAACCCATGAACCGTGAGATCATGACCTGAGCTGAAGCTGGCCGCTTAACCGACTGAGCCACCCAGGCGCCCCTGGTTTCCCATTTTAAACAGGGCCCCTCCATCCGCCTAAGCTACTCCTCTTGGACTACTTTCTCAATCCCTGTGAAATCCCACTACTCCAGTCCAAGCTACCATCACCTCCCACCTAGATAAATGCAGTTGTCTCCTCACTGGTCCCCGGGTATATTTGTCCCTCATCCACAGATTAATTCTCCACACTGCAATCAAAATGATCCTTCAAAAAAGAATGATGTAGGGCGCCTGGCTGGCTCAGTTGGTAAAGTATGAGACTCTTGATCCAGGTTGTGAGTTCAAACCCAGCGTCTGTCCTGGAGCTTACTTTAAAAAAAATGAAGATGTAGTTCTGTCACTTTCTGCCTTTCAGTAGTGTCTCATTTCAATAGCTCAGAAAATAAAGCCACCAATTTCCTTCGTTTGTTTAACAAATGTTTATTGAGGGGCACCTGGGTGGCTCAGTTGGTTAAGCCACCAACTACGGCCTAGGTCATGATCTCACAGTTTGTGGGTTCAAGCCCTGCATCCGGCTCTGTGTCTGTGCTGACAGCTCGGAACCTGGAGCCTGCTTCGGATTCTGTGTCTCCCTCTCTCTCTGCCCCTCCCCAACTTGTGCTGTCTCTCTCTCTCTCTCAAAAAATAAATAAATGTTAAAAAAATGTTTATTGAGCACATGTTATATGCCAGGGGATTATGTTAGGAGCTTGGGATGAATTAGGAAACAGACAAACATTCATGCTCTGGTCTCACATTTTAGTAGAGGAGAAAAAAGTGAGCAGTTAATATAATAAATACATAAAATGTACAGTATGTTGTTAGTGATAAGTGCTACAAATAAAAGGTAGAGCAGAGCAAGGAGAATGGAGGTGACTAGAATTTTATTTTAAATTCTTTTAATGTTTTATTTATTTTTGATATACAGAGAGACAGATCATGAGAGGGGGAGGGGCAGAGAGAGATGGAGACACAGAACCGGAAGCAGGCTCCAGGCTCTGAGCTAGCTGTCAGCACAAAGCCTGACACGGGGCTCGAACCCACGAACGTGAGATCTGACCTGAGCCGAAGTTGGAGGCTTAACCGGCGCCCCAGGTGACCGGAATTTTAAAGAGGATGGTCAGGGTGGGCTTCATTCAGTTGACATTTCAGCAGAAGCTTGACCAAGGTGAGGTGGTAAGCTATGTGGACATCTGGAGGAAGGGTGTTCCAGGCAGAGAGAAAGCCAGTGAGAGGCTCTGAGGTGGAATGTTACTGGTATATTTAGGGAGCAACAGGGAGGCCAGAGTGGCTGGAGCCAGTGCGTGTGGGAGGAAAGGACAGAGAGGAAAGAGGGAATAAGTCTTTTAATCTTTATTTAAAGTGAGAATAACAATAGTACCTGCCTCAGAGGGCTGTTATGAAGATGAAATTAATACACATAAGGCTCTTAGAAGAGTGCCTGGCCAACGGTGAGCTCTGTATTATTGAAACTCTGGGGTGTATTTCCAATGTCCGCCGCTCGGTGGCAGCAACGAGCTAAGGCCTAGCCCTGGTCTATCGCGCGGGGTTAAAAGGGGTGAAGCCCTGCCCAGACGCCTCCCGCATCTGTGCTTTGGTCCACGCCGCGGCCGCGTGAGCGCCGAGTTCTGGCACACTGGAAACACTCGGAGTCCTTTGCTTCTCTGCGCGTGCCGTCCCCCTCACCCGAACCACCCTTCCTTCTCCCTTCTTCCACCAGCTCAAGCCGTGCCTTCCTCCAGAGCTGAGTGGCCTTCTGGCCCCATTCTGGGATGTTGCCACGGTGGTGAGAAAGAAAGGGAGGGAATGGTGTGGAGATGGGGGGAACAGAGGAAATCCAGAGACTCGGGGAGCCTTCAGCCGTACGCCCACCTTCTCCCAATTCCTCAGGCAGGTCAGCCACAGTGAAAGGTACCACCTCTGCTGAAGTTTAAAGACAGACTTAGGGCTCCAAAGATGTTGCCTGCCTCACTTAACCAGGTATTGATTTAAAAATTTAAAAAAGGGGGGCACCTGAGTGGCTTAGTCGATTGAATATCAGATTTTGGCTCAGGTCATGATCTCACAGTTCATGAGTTCCAGCCCCACATTGGGCTCTCTCTGCTGTCAGCACAGAGCCCACCTCAGATCCTCAGTCTCCCTCTCTCTCTGCACCTCTCTCTCTCTCAAAAATAAATATTAAAAAAAAATTAAAAAATATTTAGAAAATACATAACCACGGTCAAGAAAAATCTAATCAGTACAAATACAAGTACATACACACACACTGAAAAGTCTCGCCCCAACCATCTCCTGCTTGAAAAAAGGTAATTACTTTTTCACTGGTCTCTCGGCATTTAGTTTCACCGACTCCCACCCTCCCAATCACTATTGCCAGAGGGTTCTGTCTAATGAACAGATGAATTAAAACCATTCAGTGACTTCTTAGTACCTCAGGACAAATGCAAGCTCCTTGCCTTTCATGGTTGGGTTCTGGTCACCCCATTGGGCCCTTATCCTTCCTAGCCTCCACGTGGCTGCAGGTATATCAGCAGATTATCCAGGCTATTCTCTGTCCTGCTATGCCCTTCCCACTCCAGCTTAGGCTCCTGACTGAGTCCTACTCATGTTGCACCTGTACCAGACCCTATTGAGTGCTTCCATCCTGTGCAGCCCTCATCAGGATTAATGACACTGAAACTGTCTTTCTCTTTGGGGTAGGGCAGGATCTACTTAATTGATTCAATACCCAAGCCCCTCTTCTGGCACAGAGAAGTTACCCAATCAGTGTGGCAGGTATGAGTGAATAATAGTAACATACCCAACACATAGTGCTAAATCATGCTTGGCACTGTTCTAGGCAATTTACATATATAAACGCTCGTAGCCACACACCACCACCAAGGTTGATACATCCTTATTATTCCAACATAGAAATTAAATGATTGAGCAGTTTAAGTAAATTGCCCCAGCTAGTAAGTGCCAAGCTGTGGTTTGAACCAGCAGTTTGATTTTCCATAAATGAGTCAAGAGATGGAAGGGAAGGTTGGGACAGCAGGGAAGGAACCCAGGTAGGGTTTAGTCTGTGTGCTTTGCATCTATGGGTCTTCCCGCCCTCTCCCATTTTGCTCCCAGGAAGCCCATTTCATAAGGCAGGAGAGAGGGACCCAGGGCGACCACAAATAACTCCAAGAGACCTGTGGAGGGAGCCGTGGAATTTATTTGGGGGTCCAGGCGCACGGGTGTAGCCAGGATGGGCTGGCTCCAAACTACAACTCCCAGGAGGCACCGGGCCCCCAAAGCCCCCGCGACGTCACAGCGGCAGAGGGCGCAGACGGCTTGTCTACCGTGGCCGGTCGACTGCTGGCCGTTCCGCTCGGACCTCGGCCCTGGCCCTGGCCCTGGCCCTGGTCCTGGCCCTGGCCCTGGCACCGCGGTAAGTGGAGCAACCCGCGCCGACCCTGCCTGCAGAGGCTTGGCGGCGCGTGCCCGTAGCCTCCGCCATTGCGCTGGACTGTGGCGTGCGCGTGGACAGGGGTGGCATCTACCATATGGGGGGGATCCGGGCCGAACCAAGTGACCCTGCGGAGGGGGAGCCCAGACGGCGACTCCCGGGCCGCTACTTTGAGGCAGCCGGGGGCACAATACTGTGTGCCACACATACGCAGGCAACACTCGAGGGGCCCAGGTGTAAAGGCGCTAAGTGGGGGGTCAACCCCGCCCCCTGAACGGGGGTGCCTAGGACCCTAGGGAGCGGGGTCGTTGTTTTCGATCTGGATGAGTCTGAGGATCCCCAACCCTTCAAACATCAGATAGAGCCTCAAGGTGAAGAATTGCCCCGGGAAACAACGTTGTACAGGCTTGGCCTGTATATGTTTGGGATGTGGTTGAATGGGTGGGCAGAGATTACCCAGGTCTGATGATACCAGTGCCCACGTGGAGAGATGGTGCTGGTTGTCTGGAATTGGATCCTTACAACTCCCCCTTCCCTTTCCCTGACAGATGGGAACTGTTCCCTGGGGGCTGAGCTTGTCAGCATCCTTGACCTGCTGTTGCCCCTGAAGTCAGAGAAGAGACCCTGCGGACCCACACCCCTCTGCCCCGTTTTGGGGTTGCGTCCCTAGCAGCCACCTAGTCTGACAAAGAAACAAAGGAGCAGAGCAGAACGATGATGCTGGCATCTGTGTTGGGAAGTGGTTCCCGGAGCGGGCCTCCACTCTGGCCCTTACTGGGGCCTGCACTGTCGCTCCGGGTCCGCTCCACATCAGCCACGGATACACACCACGTGGAGATGGCGCGGGAACGCTCCAAGACTGTCACCTCCTTTTACAACCAGTCGGCCATTGATGTGGCAGCAGAGAAGGTGCGCAGCTGTCCAGGGAAGGGGTGGATGAGGTGGGGGTGGGGTGTTGCAGACCCAGTGCTCAAAGCCCATCTGCCCCCTCCAGCCCTCAGTCCGCCTCACTCCGACCATGATGCTCTATTCAGGCCGCTCTCAGGATGGTAGCCACCTTCTGGTAAGATTTCTGCACCCTATTTCTCTCTTGGTCCCTGGAGCTCTGGCCCGACCACTCATGTCCTGGCCCTGACTTCCCTCTTCTTTTCTAGAAAAGTGCCCGGTATTTGCAGCAAGAGTTGCCAGTGAGGATCGCTCACCGCATCAAGGGCTTCCGTAGCCTTCCTTTTATCATTGGCTGCAACCCCACCATATTGCATGTGGTAAGGTGGTCTCAGGGGGCATGGGTGTCTCTAGGGGGAACTTATTAGATAAATGTGCCCACTGCCCACGGGATATATTGGGAGATGGGCCTAGAGTGGCAGAGACTTGTCTGCCAAAAGGTTTCAGAGCCACATAAGACTCAGATCCCAGCCTTCAGAGGCCAAAGTTGAATATTCATGGAGGCTTAAAAGGCCATGATGGGGGTTTAAACCAAGTGAATTGGGGTGGATGGCAATCCCCATGCGTAAGCATGGGTGGCTGTTCTCTACCTAGTGCCCAAAACACTCCTGTGAATTCCCACGCCTCTTCCTTGCAGCACGAGTTGTACATCCGTGCCTTCCAGAAGCTGACAGACTTCCCTCCGGTGAGGGCTGGGCCAGGGCAGGGTGAGGGGCTGAGAGATCAGGGCTGGAACATCCATGCTTATGACTCTGTGACCTATAGATCAAGGACCAGGCGGATGAGGCCCAGTACTGCCAGCTGGTGCGACAGCTGCTGGATGACCACAAGGATGTGGTGACCCTCTTAGCTGAGGGCCTACGTGAGAGCCGGAAGCACATAGAGGTTAGGGGTAGCACAGTGGGCGGCCATGCCTTCTGGGGGGCCTGGGAAAGGCACAGAGTTTTTGAGACCCCACTCTTTACAGGATGAGAAGCTCGTCCGCTACTTCTTGGACAAAACACTGACTTCAAGGCTTGGGATCCGCATGTTGGCCACGCATCATCTGGCGCTGCATGAGGACAAGGTGGGGTGCTGAGATCTGAAACCTATCAGGTGGGGCAGAGGGCACTGAGCCAGGGACCTCCTTGGGCTGGGGACTGGGCCAAGGGCCTGGGGAGAGGTTTGGGGCTGCCTCAGAGGTCCAAAGATTGCAAACATTTGGTGGTGGCTAAGGTGTGGGTCAAGGTGCTGCTTAGTCTTGACCTTCTTTCTCCTGCTAGCCCGACTTTGTTGGCATCATCTGCACTCGTCTGTCACCAAAGAAGATTATTGAAAAGTGGGTGGACTTTGCCAGGTGAGGCTAGAACAGCTAAGGGGGTGGTGGTCTTCCAGCCCAGAAGGCTTGGGTCTGAGCCCTTGCCAAGGGCATGGTCTAGGGCAGGCTTTCTCACATGTGGCACAATTAACATTTTGGGTCAGATAATTCTTAGGAGCTGTCTTGTGCTTGTTAGGATCTTTAGAAGGGTGCCTGGCTTTTACTAAATACAACTCCTAGTGGCTATGGCCAGGAAAAATGTCTCTAGAAATTTCAAAATTTCTCTAGGGGTGGTGGGGCAGAATCACCTCCATTGAGAATCACTGGTCTAGGTTTGAACCCTTGCTCCTATCCACAGACGCCTGTGTGAGCACAAGTATGGCAATGCCCCCCGCGTCCGCATCAATGGACATGTGGCTGCCCGTTTCCCCTTCATCCCTATGCCACTGGACTACATCCTGCCTGAGCTCCTCAAGAATGCCATGAGGTGGGCTGGCTGGATATGTTGGGAGGGGGCAAGACAGGAACAGGGGTGAAGCTGGGATACCACTGCCTACTGGTCTTTCCTCCCTGCGTAGAGCCACAATGGAGAGTCACCTAGATACTCCCTACAATGTCCCAGATGTGGTCATCACCATCGCCAACAATGATATTGATCTCGTCATCAGGTTTGCCCTGAGTGGGAGTTGGGCTGGGATATATAGGGGTTCTAGGCACTGTTTCTGACTTGCTGTATGACCTTGAGCCAGCACCTGCCCCTCTCTGAGACAAGATACTCTTTGTTTCTGAGAATGCCATGAGCTGGATATGAATGGATCTGGGGCCAGCTGCAGGTTCCAGGGCTCTGTGCTTGTCAGCAACTGAAAGGCCTGGAGTGTGGAATCAGGACCACCCAGTCCACGATGCTGGCTTGAGAATAAACATAAAATCCTGTGAGAAGGTGTAAGCAGCCAGTGGCCCAGCAGAAGTAAGGATGGAAGGATGTCACTTATAAAAAACAAGGCCCAAGGGTCCAGGTGGACCGTATTCCGTCTTTGGGTGGAGGGGGCAGGAAGGCTGACTTAGCACTCTTTGCTTGGGAGGTAGTGAGGCCCCCACCGAAACTGAGCTAAGCTCATGTTATCATCGTCCTGCCAGGATTTCAGACCGGGGCGGGGGAATTGCTCACAAAGACCTGGATCGGGTTATGGACTACCACTTCACTACGGCCGAGGCCAGCACCCAGGACCCCCGGATCAGCCCCCTTTTCGGTCACCTGGACATGCACAGTGGTGGCCAGTCGGGGCCCATGCACGGGTGAGGCCCCACCTGGCCACAGTGGGGAGTGGGGTGGGGGGGGCCAGGAGACTCAAGGCTCTGAAGCTTCTGTCCTGTTCTTCCCCCCGCACCCCCCCATCCCATCCTAGCTTCGGCTTCGGGCTGCCCACCTCACGGGCCTACGCGGAGTACCTCGGGGGTTCCCTTCGGCTGCAGTCCTTGCAGGGCATTGGCACAGACGTCTACTTGCGGCTCCGTCACATCGATGGCCGAGAGGAAAGCTTCCGCATCTGACCCCCCAGCCCGTGGCCTGCTTGCCTGCCTGGCCTGGGCTGCACACCCTGCCAGGACCTTCTGGGTGCGGCAGGGTGCCACCCTGCTCCACATGCTGCTGCATCTGGGGTCTTAGGGCCCCAAATATATGGAATTACATGGTGCCCGGTGCTGCCCCTCCTCTACAGAGGGCCACTGCCTCCCTACCTCCAGGCCTTGGAGGAGAAGAAGTGGGGACCCTCGAGGCCTCCGGCACCAGCTCCGTTATTCTCGTTCCTGGGGAACCCCCACCTTGACTGCTGTTTGTTATTAAAGTTCACATTTTGAATGCCCTCTTGGGCCCCGTGTGTGGGGAGGGCAGGTGAGCTTTTGTTTCCACCCTGTTCTGGTTCCCTGGGCCCTTGGGTTTAATTAGCTCATGTCCTAGCCTCTAACTGTCCTGACAGCCTGGCAGGCTACATAACAGAATTGCCCCCAAATCTCTTACACATTCGGTTTGGCGGGAGTTGGGATGACTCTGGCAGTTTGTGCACAGATCTCTCGCTCATTTCACTTAACAGATGTTTCTGGGTCCCAGGTGATTCTGAAGGTCCAACTTGGCCCAGCTTCAGGCCTCAGTTCTGACTCCTCCCTTCCTGCCAGGCACAGGTTCTAGAAGTGAAGGTCATCAAACTGGGCAACCTGAGCCACCTGATTCCTGAGCCTGAGTCAGGTCAAAAATACTGCCTGCCTGCCAGCTGTGCCTACTTCTGCCAAGGAAAAGGAACACACAAGATTATACCCTGGCAGGCGCCAAGGGACAGTGGGGCACTAGTAGGGAGGGCTAACGGAAAGGGCTCCAGAGAGCGAGTGGGACCCAGGGGAGGGGAAGACAGGCCTGAAAGCCTGCTTCGGTGGGGCTGGTGATGGAGGTGGGGGGGTGCGGGGGCAGGAATTGTATCTAGAGGTCAAATGCCAGGTGGTGGAAACCACAGTGACTTATAAGACTGAAAATCCAGCTGGCTGCAGTGCAGGGGATGAGGCTGGAATACAGCCAAGAAGCGTGGGCTTTATCCTGCAGGCAGCAGTGATCCATGGACAGCTTTAGGCTAGAAAGGGGCTGTTTCCAGTTGTATTTCCTTGAAGCAGACGCTGAAAGGAGGGTTTGTGTCCAAGTGATTTGTTGAGATAGTGCTCCAGTTGGGGAGGAGGGGAAAGCAGGAAAGGGAAGGGCAGGAAACCAAATAAGGATGTTACCTCAGGCAAAAGTCCAGGGCTAGTAAGTTTTGCTTTAGAATTGGAGGCAAGAGAGCTAAGTTCCATAGTCATTGATGGATTATTTTCCTTGACAATCATCGGTTCAAGTCTGCATTGGGAGTAGGGGCGGGTAGGTTTGGATCCGAAGAGGCAACGAAGAGATTCCAGAGGAGCTGGGTGAAGCATCTATACACTTCTAGAAATAACAGATGTGCACAGTAGAAGGATGATTAGAGGGAGAATAGTGAGGAGGTTGGTGTAGTAACCAGGATCAGGGATTTATAAAGCTTAGGTTAATCCTGAACTAGAAAGGACAGCATCCCTGTAACAAGATGTTGGGTGAAGTCAAAAGTGACACAGGAGAACCCTGGGTGGATAGAATAACAATCTTGAAGGTGGGGGGTGGGATGGGGCATGGGAGAAGGCATTACAATTTTAACTTGGTCTTGCCTGACTTATTTCTCCATATTCTTATGCAGCCAGACACCTGCCATTCATTGCCCCCCCTCCAATTCTTTAATTTGCCCAAAGCCAAGTGCCAACTGCCATCACCTCCCTCAACCCCATAGGGAACTCCTATTTCTTTCTTCCTTTTTAAAGTTTATTTTGAGAGAGTCCCAGAAGGGTAAAGAGAGAGGGACAGTGCTCCGAAGTGGGCTCCACACTGACCTCAAAGAGCCCAGTTTGGGGCTGGAACTCAACAGCCATGATGAGATCATGACCTGAGTTGAAGTCCAAAGATTAACCAATTTAGCCACACAGGCACCTGAAGAACTCCTACTGATCTGCGATCTGAAGCCTTATCCTCAGGCCTTGAGTATTTCAGCCCAATAACCAATCTGAGCTGTAGCCAATTTAAAAGTCAAAGAAAATTCAGAGAATGGCAAAAAAAACACGTTTATTGAGTACCTACCCTGCTTGGTACTGTGCAATACACTTATTTTATATATATAAGCCATACCCTTTATATAGTTATATGGATTATACAATTACGTATAGTTTAATCATTACCGACCCTCTGAGAATGGACACCTTTGTACAATTTACCCAGGGTAGGATCAGAACCCGGGATTCCACACTAAGCCCAAGACGCTCTCTAATTTAATTTCCAATGCGTATGACTAGTTTGTTTAGGGGACATCTGTTGTGGGTAGCCTGGTATTTTCTTCAGAAAGGCTTAATTCTATGAGAGCAATTTACTAGCTATCCCCGACACAGCCATCCAATTTCCTTCACCGTGAACAAGTACGGCAGTTCCTTCAGTCTTGGTACAAGGGTTGATCGAGCTTTAGATTGACGAAGTGGGCGGCGCAAAGGTGGATGTTAATTCCAGGTTCAAAGCCCTACAGCCAGGCAGCCAGGGAGGTAAGTTCTGGCTCCGCCCCGGTACCGGGTAAAACACCTCCCGGCTTCCTCAGGCACCAGGCCCTTTAAACAGATCCGGCTGAGTCATCACATCACGAAGGTCTCTTTCAACTCAGGGTTCAGCCATATCTCCATACCGGGGGGAAAAAAAATTCCAGCGCGATTGGCACAAGAAAGGTCGAACTTGCCCGGGACTGCCAGAAGGCCGCACTAACCAATGAGCTCTTGCCACGTCACAGACCCCTCCACCTTCAAGCCGGCAGCTGCCTCCGCCACGCGTCCCTGACCCGGAACTAAAAGCGCTGCGCGGCGCTGGATTCTGGCGTCATTTCCACTACAACGATGGCGGCACCGGGAGCAGCTGCGGCGGTTGC
This sequence comes from Suricata suricatta, assembly GCF_006229205.1. Taxonomy (NCBI): domain Eukaryota; kingdom Metazoa; phylum Chordata; class Mammalia; order Carnivora; family Herpestidae; genus Suricata; species Suricata suricatta. The sequence continues at coordinate 22,125,545 of NC_043707.1, forward strand.
GGCGGCTACTTCAGGGGTCGCGGGGGAGGGCGATCCCGGGCCCGGGGAGAATGCGGCGGTCGAGGGGACCGCCCCGTCCCCGGGCCGCGTCTCTCCCCCGACCCCAGCGCGCGGCGAGCCGGAAGTCACCGTGGAGATCGGAGAAACATACCTGTGCAGACGGCCGGATAGCACCTGGCGTGAGGGCGGGGCCCAGGGGCAGGGGGCGGGGCCCGAGGGCGGGTTCTCTGAGGGGCTGGCGTCGTGGGGGCGGGGCTTGAGGGAAGAGCGCGGAGTTTCCGGCCCTCCCGGGCGCCGCCTACAAATTCCACCAGTCTGGCTCTCCCAGACTACAGCAGGTCCCATTTCTTAATGCTATGTAGAGCTCCCATTCCACTTGCTTATCCAATCTTAGGCTTCATTCCCTTTTCAAACAAAACCGTGGTTCCTTGCTGGTCTCTCTGGTCTCTGCGACTAAACTTTTCCATACCTCTTCTACAACCTCTTCTTTGGTAGGTCCGCAGAGAGGACCTACCAAAACACAAAAATGAGCCCCCTTTTTCCTTCCCTTGCCTTGCTTCATCTTCAGAATAACCCCCAAATTCCTTAGAAGGACGTACGTCTTTGTGACCTGTGGTTTCTAAACGCCCCTAGCAAAGGCCATTGCCAGACTAGGCCACACTGTACTCTGAAGGCCCTATGCCTTTTACCACGTGTGTCGGCTGCTTGAATGCCCGTGTCTTTCTCCTTGTTCAGGCTAGCTCCTGCTCATCCTTTTAACATACCATATTCCTTGTGATGCTATTACTGACTCCCTTCAGGCAAAGTGAGTCCTTCTTTTATGAATGTGCCTACAACATTTTCTTCATACCTCAGCTAGCTGTAGTATGTGTGACATTTAGTCACTGTCTGCGTCTTCCACTATCAAAGTGGGAACTTCTGGAGGGCAGGACCTCTTGTGATTCACTGCTGTGCCCTCTCTACCCACCAATAATACAGCATAAGGCCAGACACGCAGTGGTTGCATTACTCATTTGTTGAATGGTCGGCTAGTTGTCAGGAACTGTGCTACATGCTTTAGAGGCATTAACTCACCCTCTGAGGTGGGCACTATCATCTCTGTTTTGTAGCTGAAGAAACTGAGGCTCAACCAAAATAATTTGCACTTAAACATAGGAACTGAGGCGCTAGAATTGTATATAAACCCAGAGGCAGCCCTCATGACTCCTGAACAAATGAACAACTTAGTAAAACAAGCATTGAATTTGGAGCCAGACTTTTTTTTTTAATGTTTTATTTATTTTTTGAGATAGATTCAGAGCATGAGCGGGGAGGGGCAGAGAGAGAGGGAGAGACAGAATCCGAAGCAGGCTTCAGGCTCTGAGCTGTCAGCACAGAGCCCGACGCGGGGCTTGAACCCACGAACATGAGATCATGACCTGAGCCGAAGTCGGAGGCTTAACTGACTGAGCCACCCAGGCGCCCCTGGAGCCAGACTTAAACTCAGTTAAGTGTTAGCCTCTTTAAAAAAAAAAAAAGACGTGTTAGCTTCTTACCATTTTTCAAACACGTGAGCCTGGGCAAGCTTCAGTTTTTCATCTGTAAAGTAAGAGTAACAGCTCCAACCTAGCCCACTTCACAGGCAGCGATTGATGGAATGGCAGACATAGACAGGTGATGTTAGCTTGTGTATGTCCCTGGAATCTGGAAACTGCTCCTCGGTGTGAAGGATTCTTCTTGTTCTGGCCCCCTGCCTTCCTGATAATCCTATCCTTTTTCTTTCACAGATTCTGCTGAAGTGATTCAGTCTCGAGTGAACGATCAGGAGGGCCGAGAGGAATTCTATGTACACTACGTGGGCTGTGAGTGACTTGGGGCTTTCTGGGTCTGGGTGGGGGCTGGGGGTGGAGGAATAACACCCTCATGGCCTGTCCTCACAGTTAACCGGCGACTGGACGAATGGGTAGACAAGAACCGGCTGGCGCTGACCAAAACAGTAAAAGATGCCGTGCAGAAGAACTCAGAGAAGTACCTGAGCGAGTTGGCTGAGCAGCCTGAGCGCAAGATCACTCGCAACCAAAAACGCAAGCATGATGAGATCAACCATGTGCAGAAGGTCCGGGCCCCTCCCCTTTTCCAAGGCCCCAGGAGGCTCAGCTGCCTCTGCCAACTTCCTTGGGTCCCAGTGCCAAAACCACAGCAGTTCCCATTTCTTTCTTTCTTTCTTCTTCTTTTTTTTAATGTGTATGTATTTTGGTGGGGGGAGGGGCAGAAAGAGAGGGAGACAGGATCCAAAGCGGGCTCTGCATTGACAGCAGAGAACCCGATGCGGGCTCGAACCCACGAGCTGTGAGATCATGACCTGAGCTGAAGTCAGCTGCTTAATCGACTGAGCCACCCAGGTGCTCCAGCAGCACCCCTTTCTGAAGCTCCATGTGTAAGGGACTTTACCTACGTTGTGTGAGATACTCTTCACAGATAAGAAAACTGAGGCTCAGGGAGGGCAAGCACTTGGCTCCAGTTTCACAGCAAGGAAATGGCACGGCTGGGACTGGAATTCAGGCCTCCTGCACCAGTAGCCTGCTTTGTCTCCTATTTGCTGTGCCACTTTGGACAAAGAATTGAAGTCCGCAGGGAAGGAAGAGAATGAGTGACATTAGGCGCTTGCTCTTGCCAAGCACCGTGCTGAGTCCTGTGTGTACATAAGCGTATTACATCCTTCCTAACAGTTCAATGCCACAGGAACAATGGTTTCTTTCTGTGGATGAGGAAGCAGGATCAGAGAGGTAGGGAACATGCCCAAGGTCACACAGCTAGTAAAAGAGTGGACTGGAATTACAACAATAATGGTAAACATTTATTGGCTTGTGAGCCAAAGTTATAGGCTAAGTGTTTTAATACATGGTCTCACTGAAGTTTCCCAGCAGTCCTGTGCGGTAAGTGTCATTATTATCTCCAGTTTACAGGGGAGGAACAGATAGGTTTAAGAACCCAGTCAGGAATTAGACTTGCCAACTAGATTGTCCTCCTTTGGCGCACCAGCCCTGAATCGTGACTTTGACACATCCTAGAAACTTGGGCCACTTGTTCCCAAATCTGGGTTCTTTTCACCAATCCATCCTGCCCCTGGGGGATACCTTCCCCCACTCCGAGCCTCAGTGTCTTTTTAAAACTCTTTTTTTTTTTTTTTTAATATAATGTTTGTTTATTTTTGAGAGAGAGTCAGACAGCCCAAGCAGGGGAAGGACAGAGAGAGACAGAATCCAAAGCAGGCTCCAGGCTATCAGAGACCAACATGGGGCTCGGAACCTACGAACCACGAGATCATGACCCAAGGGAAAGTCAGCCGCTTAACCGACTGAACCACTCCAGCGCCCCCGAGCTGCAGAGTCTTGATTTGTAAAACAGGGAGTACAGATGAGACCAGGGCTTTCTGAGGTTTCAAGGCACTTAAGACATTCATTAGTTTCAGCCTGTGAGATTTCATCCTTCTGCATGTTTGCTGTGTGCTTTGGGGCAATGGTTTTCCAACCATGGGGCGCAACTTTCAGTAGCTCATCAGATTAGTTCAGTGGACTGTGACCACCATTTACATTTAAAAATGAAAGAAGGTGGGGCACTTGGCTACCCCAGTAGGACATGCAACTCTTAATCTTGGGGCCCATGAGTTCATGTCCCATGTTGAGCAGAGAGATTGCTTAAAAATTTTTTTTAAATGAAAAGAAGAAATAGGATAAGATAGGAAATATCAGAGTACGTTGTACTTTATCAAAGGTACTATTTTTGAGAAGCTTTTATTTTACATACAAGTACACGTGTGTGTACACAAACAGGTCGGCTCGCTTACAGTGCTAACTGCACTTCTTACTGGGGGTTGTGAAAAAAATTTTTGATAAGGTCTAAGACAGCACTGTCCAATTGACCTTCCTCTGAGAAGTGGAAATGTTTAATAGTTGTACGGTCTGATAGCCACTGGCCTCATATGGCAATTGAGCACTTGACATGTGTTTAGTGAGGCTAAGAATTCTATTTTATTTAAACTTAACGAATTTAGGAACGCCTGGGTGGCTCAGTCAGTTAAGCATCTGACTTTGGCTCAGGTCATAATCTCACAGTTTGTGAGTTCCATTCCTGCGTTGGCCTCTGTGCTGACAGCTCAGAGCCTGGAGCCTGCTTCGGATTCTATGTCTCCATCTCTCTCTGCCCATCCCCTGCTCATGCTCTGTCTGTCTCTCTCTCAAAAATAAGTAAACGTTAAAAAAAATTTAAACAATGAGTTTAAATAGCCTCTTGTGGCCAGCGGCCCCTCTGTTAAACAGCATAGGTCTGAGTATCTCTTAGTTCCTCGACCAGGTGGCATTAGCAAATTAAGTCTCACAGATGTACCCCAAAGCTGGTAGTTAGCAGGGTGGATGACAGCGGGCCAGTGGTGATAAAATCAAAGGACGGATAAGGTGAGTTAATCCGCCAGGTTCTTCACAGCCTAATTAAAGCTTGATTCTAAATAAATTGCAGCATTAAAAAAAGTAGTGTTCTGTAGTTCTTTAACGTGTTTGCAGAAGAGGATTGTGTTTTGTGAGAGTTTGGAAGTGGGCTTTAAAAGAGGCATCTGAGGAAAATCTTTCTTCCTTCATCTTTGCAGGGGTCAGGCTCAGGGTTGGACAAACCGGGGGCCTGCACCTGACAAGTGCTGAGTACCAGTTCTGAAATCTCTCCTCTCTGTGCCTCAGTTTCCTTTCTAGGTAGCATGGGTAATGAGCACTCTTGTCCCTGCTTCTTTGTGAGAACTAAATGAAATAATGCCTGTGGAGTGCTTGGCACTTGGAATTAATGGCAGCTAGCTAGTCCCCAAGGGCAAATGACCTCACCTCTCCCTGCCTGTTTACGTCTCTGTAAAATAGAAATAAGAATGCTCTGTCTCAGGGTGGCTGAAAAGGTTCAGTGAGGCCACACAGGCAAAGTGCTTTGTGGACGGGGGCCGGATAAATGCTGGCTCCTTTCTCCCGTCTCAACTACAGGGCAAGGTTGCTGTCTCCTCGTGTAGGTCATGGGCCTGCTTGGATCCCGCCCTTCATCATTTTGCCTTGCTTCTACAGTCTGGCTTAAGGGTTGGATGTGTTGTGAGTGTAGCAAGACTTTAATCCCTGCGTTCTAAGGCCTTGGAACATAGGGGATGCCAATTGGGGGGCAGATAGAGGGTATTGTTGTTAGCCACTGTATTCCCAACTTGAGAAGGAGAGGGTGTATTCTGTCAGAAGAGTCCAGTCCAGTCTCCTGGAGGGGGCAGGAAGGGTGCGAGGCCTTGAGAGACAGGAAAGAGGACAGTAAGAACAATTACCCATGAAGGCTCATGAACTGCCTCATCTCACACTCCCCGGGTTTATGCTCTGTTTGAGGTTGAGTAAGCAGTTTTTGGTGGCAAGAGGAGAGGGAACTGCATGTGCAAAGGCACGGAGGCCTCAAAAAGAGAAGTATTGATAGTGTAAATTTGAAGGGGCTGGGACTGGAGGCTGGGAATCTGCAGAGACTTAGGGGATTGTCCAGAACCGAGATGGTGGCAATGGGTATTGGGAGTCGGACAGGAGAACTCCAGAGAGGGATCAATTCCACAAATGTCAAGGGGGTAGAATTCACAGGACTCGGCCATAAATTGAATGCCAGCCTCCTGAGAGAAGGAGTCTTATGAGCAGACCAGGGGCACCTGGGTGGCTCAGTTGGTTACGCATCCGACTCTTGATTTCAGCTCAGGTCATGATCTCACGGCTTGTGGGTTCGAGCCCCATGTCAGACTCTGAGCTGGCAGTATGGCACCTGCTTGGGATTCTTTCTCTCTCTCTCTCTCTCTCTCTCTCTCTCTGCTCCTCCCCTGATTGTCTCTTTCTCTCTAAAGTAAATTAAAGCCCTTAAAAAATAAAAGCAGACCTGCTACGGTCTTGGGCAGTTGGACTGAGGGTGATGTCCCCAGTGAGATGGGGACCCCAGGAGGTTTGCAGGGAGCACAGGTTGAGTTCCTTTCTAGACACCTAGAGTCTGACGTACCTATGGGAGTGACCCGCAGGGCAGGCAGCTCCCTGGACCTGGTGCTCAGGAAAGAGGTCCAGTCACGCCAGGGGGTCTAGCACCAGTTCCTCCTGTTTGCACAGAAGAGAAGATCCATTATTCATCTGCCTCAGGACAGTTTTGGCAGAGCTGATTGATCCTGTTGTATAGCCGAAGCTCTTAGCCCAAGGAGACTGGAACCAGGCCTGAGCCTAGCCCTGTTCATCTGGCAAAAGGTCCAACCCGGGCACCAGGGATGTGTGGGTGGGCGGGAAAGTAAGAGAGAAGCTTGGCCCCGCTGCCTTCAAAACCAGATAAAACAAGTTAGCTGTTCATGCGGTTACTGTCATTCCGAGGAGGAGGTCTGGAGGATGGGAGGGGAAGCACTGGGTTCTGGTTCAGGGGAGGGACAGCTTGACCTCCTCTTCTGTTCACTTGTATCCGCTGCTCTGTCCTTGCCCAGACCTATGCAGAGATGGACCCCACGACAGCAGCCCTGGAGAAGGAGCATGAGGCGGTAAGCGGGGGCAGGGCTCCTGCCTGCGGGCACCCCTTCTCCCAGCTTTTCTCGCTCTGCCTGAGCCGTCCACTGCCCTCCACTCCCACGTTACCCACAGATCACCAAGGTGAAGTATGTGGACAAGATCCACATCGGGAACTACGAGATCGATGCCTGGTACTTCTCTCCGTTCCCCGAGGACTACGGGAAGCAGCCCAAGCTGTGGCTCTGCGAGTACTGCCTTAAGTACATGAAGTTCGAGAAGAGCTACCGCTTCCACTTGGTGAGCCGGGCCCGCTGGCCCGTGAGAGGCAGGCGTGGAGGTGAGGGCTGCCCAGGCTGAGCGATAGGGAAGGGAGACAGGTCCGGAGGAGTCGAGTACAAGGAGGAGCTGCCCGCGGGTCAGAGAGAGACTTGGGTTCTAGGCCTGGCTTCACCTTTGCTCGAGCGACCTTGGCCAACTTGCTGCCTTTTCCCAGACCTCAGTTTCCTCTTCTGTGGACTGGGGACAGTAATACCTGCCCTGACCACTTCCTCAGGTCAACCCAAGCACCACATGTTGATCAAGGCCAGCACAGTGCCAGGTTCCTCAGTGCAAAAGAGGAAGCGAGCATAGCCCTTGAGCAATGGGACTATAAGGTGTGGACAGATGGGGAGCATGGGGGTGGGGGCACTGCGGGGGGGGGGGCTGGTGTGTGCGGGGGTGTTGCTGGGGGCTCGCATCACTAGTGCAGGAAACGCTAGGGTACCTCTCAGAGGGCGTAACCTGAGGTAGATGCACACGGTTTAGGAACCGCCGTGCTCATGGATGAGAGCCCAGTAGGATCCTCCAAAGCCAGGCTGATCTGAACTTGAAACCACCTAGTGTATTCTATTCAAGCCAGTTATTTAGCCTCTCTGTGCCTCTGTCCCTTCATCTGTAGAATAGGCTCTGTCTCCTCAGGTAGTTGGGAGGATTACTGGATATGGGTGATGCAGGACGGAGCCCAGGGTCTATAGATGGGGAAACAGAGTCAGAGACCTGGCGGGAGCCACATAGCGGGGATGGGTGTACCTACCAGAGAACCTCAGGGTCCCAAGCTTTTGTCTCCCCATCCCCACCCCCAGGGCCAGTGCCAGTGGCGGCAGCCCCCAGGGAAGGAGATCTATCGCAAGAGCAACATCTCTGTGTACGAGGTAGACGGCAAAGACCACAAGGTGAGTTCGATGGCCAAGGTGGTGTGGGGCGGTGCGGGGAGCACTGGCACCTCTGGAGAATCCTCAGTGTCACCAAAAGGGTAGAAGCCAGTCTTGGAACAAGCCCCCACCAGGAAAAGGCCTGTGGGATCGCACTTAGCCTGGCACTTGGCCTAGGGTTGGGGCACCGTAGACACATGGCCGGGTGGTGTCACTCTTAGGGACTGGGTTTCTGAAGACTTTTCTCCTGATGAGGAGCTTAGTTTTGAGCAGTTTTGACACCCAGCATAGAGATTTCCATGCGGGAGGCTGCTTTTTATTTATTTATTTATTTATTTATTATGTTTTTTTATTTATTTTTGAGAGACAGAGAGAGACAGAGCGAGCAGGGGAGGGGCAGAGAGAGAGGGAGATACAGAATCTGAAGCAGGCTCCAGGCTCTGAGCTAGCTCTCAGCAGAGCCCAATTTGGGGCTCAAACCTACGAACCGTGAGATCGTGACCTGAGCCAAAGCCAGACACTTAACCAACTGAGCCACTCAGGCGCCCCATGGGAGGCTGCTTTTAGAAGCGCTTTCTCTTTCTGCCTGAAGGAAGGGTTTCTTTCCTGGGAGGGGACTGCTTTGGCTTGACTTTTTGCCTGAGAGCATCTGGCTCTGACAGTTGAGTTCCTTGGTGCTGGCAGAAAGACTTCAGTGGGGGAGGCTGGGGCCTTTAGGGCCTGCTTTGCTGCCGTTGAGAATCTGCCCTTTGCCTGGTCCGTCCGGGAAGGCCTCGCCGAGTGTCCCTGTTTCCCATGGAAGGGCCGTAGAGTGTGAGGAAAAGAGGGCAGGCTTCTGAGCGGCTCCTGCTTCAAATTGTCCTGTCACTCAGTAGCTGACCTTGGACTAGTTACTTAACTAACGTTGTTTGTTCCTGTTTCCTCATCTATAAGATAAGAGTCATGATAATGTTTACCTAATGGGGTTGTTGGTGGAACAAATGAGACAGCTACGTCAAGTACTTAACACCGTGCCTGGCATCAAGTGGGTGCTTAGTAAACATGGGCCTTCGTTATTACTGGTGACCTCTTGGGCTCAGTCAGCCTTGTAATAAATAGTTTGGGGAGTATTAGCCCTTAGCCTGGCCCGAGTCCCCTGCTTTGCATGAATAAATAGGGGAAGTAGCAGAAAGGGCTCCGGCAGGAGGTGGGGTGTTCTTTCTAGCTCTACCCTCTGAAGCTTCAAGCTAACACCGCCCCCTCCCAGAGCCTCAGTGTCTTCCTAAGTAGAGTGCACTAGCAATGGTGGACGTCACAATTGTTGGATCAAGTAAGAGTGGATATCAAAGGTGTCCTAAGCCAGCGGACCTCTTGATCTGTGCCATGAAGCCGGCCTCGCGGTCTCATTGTCCCTCCTGATGTTGGTCTCTAGCCTGAGTGGGTGGGCGTCTGGGCCTGCCGCAAGGAGGCTGCTGAGCCCAGCAGAGGAGTGCGGCCAAGTGGCCAGACAGCTCAGGCTTTGGAGTCAGGCTCAAAGCTTATCCATCAGCAAACATTTACCAAGCACGAGGCTAAGCATGAAGCCTGGCGCTTGCTATGAACAGGACAGAACTCAGCCCCGTTTGAATCCTGCCATAGCACTCACCAGCCGGGGAACCTCATGCCAGCCATATCTCCTCTGAGCCTCAGTTTCCCAGTCTAAAACATAAGAATTAATGTCCCTGGAGATTGAACTCCTATTTAGCACTGAGATGTGGTAATTGAGGGGTGCCTGGGTGGCTCAGTTGGATAAGTTTTCAGCTCTGATCTCAGGGTTATGAGTTCAAGCCCCGATTTGCCCTCCAAAGCTGGGCATGGAGCCTATTTTTCAAAAGAAAAGTGGTAACTGAGCAGGGCACCTGGCTGGCTGTTGGTGGAGCATGCCACTCTTGATCTCAGGGTCGTGAGTTTGAGCCCCACATTGGCTGTAGAGATTACTTAAAAGTAAAATCTTTGGAAAAAAGGGAAAAACAAAAAAAGAAGTGGTAACAGATTAATCCAGCTCTCTGGTTTTCAGTTTCCCTGTCCATCAAAAAATGATGGTAAGACTGCCTCCAATTCTAAATACTACTGTTCTGTGAGGAGCCCACTTCTCACTGGCCTGGCTCCGGCTGCTCTCTGATGCCTGGCATGTGCAGAGCAGAGTGGCAGCCACAGCCCCAGCCTCAGTGGAGCTAGGTGGGGGGGGTTGTACCTGCTCCCTGAGCCAGCTTCCGCCCCCCCCCCCCCCGCCCCTCAGATTTACTGTCAGAACCTGTGTCTGCTGGCCAAGCTCTTCCTGGACCACAAGACGCTGTACTTCGACGTGGAGCCCTTCGTCTTTTACATCTTGACTGAAGTGGACAGGCAGGGGGCCCACATCGTTGGCTACTTCTCTAAGGTGCTGGGTTGGGAAGCCCAGGTTGAGGGAGGGTGGGGGCGATGAACCGGAGAGGGGCAGGCTGAGCCTCCCCAGGGGTCCTGACCACACACCCCTGTAGGAGAAGGAGTCTCCAGATGGGAACAACGTGGCCTGCATCCTGACTCTGCCCCCCTACCAGCGCCGTGGCTATGGAAAATTCCTCATTGCTTTCAGTGAGTGGTTCCTGGCCTGTCCAGGAAGGGGCAACTGTGGTGGGGGTGCCAGAGCAGGGCTGGGTCCTCAGAATCCTTCTTTCCACCACTTCCAGGTTATGAGCTCTCCAAGCTAGAGAGCACAGTAGGCTCCCCCGAGAAGCCGCTGTCTGACCTGGGCAAGCTCAGCTACCGCAGCTACTGGTCTTGGGTCCTGCTGGAGATCCTGCGAGACTTCCGGGGCACACTGTCCATCAAGGACCTTAGGTGAGGGCCCTGGAACCCTTAAAGAGGGGAGGGTTCTTCTCAGGTTGGCCACGATCTTGTCTATCTCCTTGTCCCCTTGCTGTCCCAGTCAGACCCCACAAGGGAACTCTCCCCTGCATCAACTCCAATCCCTTTCTGCAGTCAGATGACCAGCATCACCCAGAATGACATCATCAGCACCCTGCAGTCCCTCAATATGGTCAAGTACTGGAAGGGCCAGCATGTGATCTGTGTCACACCCAAGCTGGTAGAAGAACACCTCAAAAGTGCTCAGTACAAGAAACCACCCATAACAGGTAGATGGGGGGCTGCCCAGGTTATGTGCGGGAAGGGGCAGGTGTTGAGGTCTGCTGGGAGCCAAGCCTACCTTTTGCTGTCACATGATCCCAAACTAGTCTGACCAGCTCCCAGGACTGAGGCCTGGGGCAGGCTACTCATTCCCAGGCTTCCCTGCCCCCTTCCCAGGGCTCAGCCTGCCCTTGTTCTCACCTAGAGGTGACACCTGGCCTGGGCCCAGAGGCCCAGCCTCACCGCTCATGTCTCTCTCTCCCCACAGTGGACTCTGTCTGTCTCAAGTGGGCCCCCCCCAAGCACAAGCAAGTCAAACTCTCCAAGAAGTGAGTGGCCTGTGCCCCCGCTGCTGGACTTTTGCCTCCTTGTCCCCCAGCCTGTAAATATGTACAGACCTGTTTTCGTCATTCTTTTAAATAAAGTAAGTTCTGCCAGTGGTTCTGGACTTTGGAGGTGGGAGGGGAGGCTAAGAGCTGATGTTCTTTGTTGCACGCCACACACAGAGCCAGTTGTGCTCAAAACATTTTACTCCTTCTTGTTCTTTCTACCCCTCACCCCAGATCCAAGCCCAAGCCCAGTTCCGGTGGGGGCTCAGTCCTCCGGAGTCTAGGAGTCGAGGTTCGAGGAGGGCATGGCAGCTGATGGGGCAAGATTGGGGCCTTTTCAGTTCTTCAAAACATGCTGCCCAGAGGCAGCTCCAGCTCAGAATACAGGAAGAAGTTGAAGCAAGGGGGCTCATCAGGCAGAACTGGTGGGGTGCTGGAGCCAGTTCTTTAGCAGCAATTAGCTGGGCAGGTACCCAGTTTTCTAGAAACAGGGTGGGGAGCCTGGGCTCATTTTCATCACTGAGGGTCCTTAGGGGCTCCACAGGAGCCCAGTCCGTAGGGTTGTGGACAGTTGGTGGAGGTGGCTAGAGGTTCTAGCCAATACCACAGGTAGTGAAACTCCTGACTGTGGACCGTAGTCCCAAAGAACAAACCCAGAAGAATGGGCTCAAAGGTCAGGGTGGTGCCCTGGACGCCCACAGGGTTCTGGGAAGAAGGAGGGCCGGGTCCATCTGTCCTTGGGGGCAGTGTGAAGTCCTGGAAGTGGGCTCAGTTCCCAGAATGACCAGCTCAGCAGAGGAGGCCCAGGGTCAGGCCTAGTGGCAGCAGAAGGAGGAGCCCCAAGAAGCCCTGGGTTGGGGCAGTGTTGAAGGCCTGATGGTTGACACAAAGATGGCTGTCGGGCTGAGACTCCTGGATTTGGGGCACCACACGAGGCTGGAGTTCTGTCACATGATAATGGATCCAGGAGGCATAACTGGAGGTCAGAGTGTACACGCCAGGCCTGTTGGGGGCCCCACAGGCATCGCCCCAGCTCACAATGCCTGCCAGGTACCAGAGGCCCCCCACAAGGCAGGAGAGTGGGCCTCCAGAGTCACCCTAGAGAGAAAAGCCATACAGTAACTGTCAGGACTAGGCCCCAGGCCTCCAGTCGTCCCTGTCAGCCCCATCTGGCCCACATCTCCCGAGATGCACTTGTCTCGCTGGACCCCCTGCATTTACCTGGCAGGCGTCCTTGCCCCCCTGCACGTAGCCGGCACACAGCATGTCCTGCTGGATGAAGTGGGGCTCCTCGGGCTTGGCGTCGATATTGTATAGACAGTTACATGTCTCTCGGCTGATCAGCGGCACCTCAAGTTGCTGAAGTGGCCGGGGGGCCAGGAGGCTCACTGTAGGAGCAAAAGATGCTTAGCTGGGGCCTCCTGCCCTGAGTCGGCCACCCCTCCATGCCTCTAGGCATCAGCGCCCACCTCACCTGAGGGCGCTACATGGCCCCATCCAGTGACAGTGCATTGGAGGCCATTGGGGAAGGAGGCATTGGCTGCAGGGAGGCAGATGGGCCGGATGTAGCGGGAGAAGGTCACAGGCCTATTGAGACGGAGGAGTGCAATGTCCCCCTGGGAGCCCTCCTCGTGGTAGCTGGAGTGGGAAATGACCTGTGCCACGGTGCGGACCTCAGCTTCAGGCGTGTAGGAGTCCAGCTGGTGGGCCCCGAGCTTTACCTCATAGTCTTCCTTGGCGTGCTCCCTGCAGGCAGAGGGGCCAAGGCTGGGACCCAGGAGACCCCTCCTGGCTCCCGTCCCTGTTGCCTTGTTAGATCCCACCCCAGGTCGTGAGCCCAAACTGCACATGATCCCAAACTGCATGTTTTATCCTGTGGCCTGTGACCTCTGGCCTTCACTCCGGACTGATCCTTTCAGACTTGATTGATACCCCTAGACCCAACCCCAAAGCCCCAGCCTCTGGCCCAGACGGATCCACTTTTGACTTCCCTACCCTGCCCGCCCCCCAGCCAGTACCTTGGGAAGCAGTGAGCAGCCGAGAGCACCCACTGCTCAGACACGAGAGAACCACCACACGCGTGGGTGCCATCGTAGGTGATGCTGACCTGCCAGGGCCACTGGCCAGCGGCTGCTCTGCTGCCACCTGTGATGCGTGCCTGGGAGGCCACGCCGCAGAAGGCTGTCCAGGGAGGAAGGGGAGGGCGTCAGGGCCTTCTGGGGCCCCACACGAAGTCCTCAGCCCTGCTGTTCCCCGTATAGCCCAGACTGTCTGGCTGGAGCTTGGGAAGTGGGTTCACAGGAGCCAGCCACCCCTTGTTCTCACTGCACTGCTCCCCGGGCGTGGTTAGTTCTGGCCCCTTACCGTCCTCACCTAACCTGGGCTTCGTCCACCTTCCTTTATCTCAGCCCACTCCTTACAAGGCAGAAGTTCTTCATAAACCACAAACCTGATCTGGTCATACCTCAGCTGGGATCCTCCCCTGGCTCCACACTGCTTTTAAGATACATTCTAGACCTCCCAGGGCACTACCGTTTACTCCAGCCACCCTCCCTCCGGACAATTCCTGTCACGCACATTGGGCTGCACACTTGTTTGCCTCTAGACCTTTGCTTATCCAGGTCACTCTGCCTAGAATACCTTTCTTCACCCCTTCTCTGCTCACCAAACCCATTTGCCTATGGAGACCATTCAAATGTCAGGGACTCCTTAACCTGCCCCGAGCCTGCTGGCTGAGTTAGACAACACTGGGAGCTCCCAGGGGCCCCGTACTCCCCCCAACACTGTGCCATCACACAGTCGTGATGGCCTGTGACTGTTTCAACTGCACCAGTCTGGGCATTCCCTAGTAACAGGGACTGGAGCAGATCTCCTTGTCCCCAGTGCCCAGAACAGGGCTGGACACACAGAGTGGTGGATGTGTGTTGAACAAAAACAGGACTCCCACACTGAACATCTGGTTTCTAGAACAGCCTCACCCCCACTGGGGCTACCATCTGGAGCAGGACCCGACCGCCCTTCACAGAGTCACCTTCCCCGGAGCAGAGAAAACTGCCCAGCCAAGCTCCTCCTCTCCCTAACAATGACAATAGCTACTATTTAGTGACTGTTCAAGCAATGCCAGGCTGGGAGAGGGCTTTCACTTCCTCTGTCTCCGTGATTCCTCACTGGGCCCCAGGAGCCAAACATAAAATCAACTTCCATTTTTTTGTGGTGAAGGGACTGGCCAAGGATACATAGCCAGTAGGATCTGGTGAAGTGGGGGCCAAGAACCAGACTCAGAGTCGAGTGGTGTGCCTTAGAAGAAAGGAAACCTCTGGTTTATCTTCCTCAGAGGACCCACCTCTGGAGTCAGACCTGGGTGTAAAATCCCAGCTACACCTCTTATTGGCTGTGAGCCCTTGACTAAGTCACTTCCCTCTCGATCTCGGTTTCTTTCTCCATAGACTGAGGGTCCTAATCCCCAGCTCACAGAACTAATGGGGGGATTTACATACAGTAATAAGAGTGGGTGAGCTGGCCCTACAGAGAGAGGGCCAGGCACTCACGACACTCCATTGGAATCTGAATCCCTGTTCCCTTCCTTTCCCCTCCCCCATGCAAGCCTCACCTTCCTCCCCGTCAGCTCCTGGAGGGAGAAAGAGGAAAGGGTAAACAGGAAAGACCAGAGTTCCCAGGCCCCTTAGCACCTACCGCTTCTCCAGAGGAAGGTCCTCTCCACCCCCTTGATTCCCAGGAGGCCAAAGCTGAAGGGAGAGGCAGAGGCCAAGAGCTAGGGAGACAGATGCTTTGGGGGTTCTTGAGCCCAGGATAAGGGATGTGCCCAGAAGATTATGGCCTCAGTTGTGTGCACCACCCCTTCCCTGAGCCCCGCACTCTCTGACCCGCACATACTCACCAAGCCCGGATGGGAATAATCCAAGTAAAAGCAGAATGGCCACAGCCTCCAGCTGCCCAAGCCCCAGGCCCACCCTGTGGGCCATGGCCCAGGACCAGGGCCCCTCGGGAGACACCAGGCGCCCAAGGGGAGGGACCTGGGGCTGGTTTCGGAGGCAAGATCCAGGTATCGGGCCCAGAGGGAAGGGATCCTAGAATGCTCGCTGGGAAGGAGGAAGAGATATCCGAGGCTAGCTTCGAAGGCAAGAATAAGGCACAAAGAGAGACGCTGGGGTTTAGGCAGCCGCCAGTGAGAACTCGTCTCCCAATCGGTCTGGCTACGTTGAGACCTTCCAGGGTGGTGGACCGTGGAGAAAGGCACCTACCTGCCTGCCCCTCCCCTAGCCCCGCCCTCCTCCCTTAGCTCCAGCGGCTTTTCTTGCCAACACAGTCCTAAATCCTCCCAGACCCCCAGGCCTTGTGTGTGTGGGGGGGGGGGGCGCGTGCTAGGAGGGACTGGAAACCCCTGACAGCTGGACTCCCTAGAGTGTGATCCAACTGCCATTTGCCCCAGGTCTTTCACGTCTCACGGACCAGTTATGTCCCCTAGGGCCTGGCCCAGTCTTTGTTGTCCTGGGGCCACTGTGCTCCTCCTTTCTTCCCCCTTCGGCTTGGTATCTGAGCTCAGGACACCTGGGTCTGCCCTGGGCCTGCCGTTTCAGGACCTTCCATAGAGCCTGCAGCATCATCTGTGTGTGGTGAGGTGTGGTGAGTGTGACTGGCAGTGCCAAGCATCTCACAAATATTTCCTGAGTGCCTGCTATGTTCCAGGCACAGAAGACAACACAGACACCATCTCTGCCTTCGCTGAGCTCACAGCGAAGTAAGGGTGACAGCTTTGAATCAAATAATCACATAGCAATTATAGAATAATTTCAAGCTAGGCACTCTGATAAAGAATGGGGACTCTGGGGGCGTGCTCGCAGGAGCTTGACGTAGGCTGGCGTAAAGAAGGGCTCCTCAAGAAGGTGCTGTTAGAACTGAGGCCAGAAGGGCTATGGAAGAGTGTTAAGGCCAATAGGGGAGGGGGGTGATCTGGGGAAAGTGTTCTCGGGTGGAGGGTGCAGGTGGCACAGGTCCAGGGGAAGAAAGCCCACGTGACGAGGTTGGGGTCAGGTTCATCCTAAATCAGTGTATAAGTCTGTGGACAGTTGGGCATGTGTGTTGGCTTCAAGCCTCAGAAAAACAGCGCCTCATTTCCCCACCCAATTTCCATAAGACTGGGGACCCGCCAGCCAAAACTTCAGGGCCCCTCCGGGAGGGCAAGGAACTCCTGGAGTGGGTGAGGGGCTAGAGGCTAACCCGCTAACTCAGAAGGGGTGGAGGGCAAGGAACTCCTGGAGTGGGTGAGGGGCTAGAGGCTAACCCGCTAACTCAGAAGGGGTGAAGCCGGGGAAGAGGGAGCACTATTGGATGCTGCGGTGGGTTTGGGGAGAGGCTGGGTGTATTAAATGTTTATGGGGGATGGCATATGGGTGACTGACTGGGCCTGGAACATGGGTGGGGATGTATGTCCTTGTGCAGATTCAGGGGAATATTCTCTTTGGGATCTGGCAGCTAATGATAAGCCTGTCCCTTTAAGAACCTCTGCCTCTCTCCTCAATCTCCCAGGAACTCCCTACTGCCCCTCCCCTCCCCTCTGCCGGCTCTACCTAGGGATGGTGACTCCAGTCCCAGAGGTGACCCCTCAGCCACCTTTATCAGGAGGGACTGGCTTCCGCTCTGAGGAGTTCCCCTTCCCCAGGTCTCCATTTGCCCTCTTTCTGTACTCAAACATCAACCTCTTCCATGACCTGTTCCTGATGCTCAGCCAGGGGTGTCCATACGCCTTCCCTACAACATGGGTTTATCTATCAGACCCCAGACCCCATGACTTAGTAGTGAGCAGGGTATGTGGTTGAATTCATGCAGGGACGTGCACTAGTCAACGGTGGGTGAGGTAGAGGGATGTACACACGTGATGGTGCCCAAACTCTGGGGGCACTGGATATGAAAGTGCAGGACTAAAAAAAAAAAAAAAAGTGCGGGACTCTTCAAGGGTCACACATAAGTGTCCTGTGTGTGTACTAGGGACACTGGAGGTGTACACCCTGGGGCATTCATCAGGGTGTATATATGAAGGGCAGCTGTCTGTGGATACAGGATAAGGCAGACAGACTCTCTGTACTCCCAGACCTCCTGGACTCTTCCTCTAGTGCTCACCCTCAGTCCCTGCTCTGGGGGGTGGGGGGGGCAGAGAGAGAAGGGAAATGGGGTCTGAGCTAGGGCTGAAGTGTCTAGCAGGTGCTAGGGCTGCTGATTCCATGGAGGAGGTGACACACACCCAGCTGCCACCAAACCTCCCCCGCCCTGGGGCAGGAATGAGGGACAGCTGCCACGTTATCAGGGACACATTTCCTGGGAGCCCAAAGCCTGACTCACAGAGGCCCAGGAGGGATGGGCCCTGTCCCTTGGGCTTCCCCCAGCCCCTCAGCCAGCCCCCAGCAATGCCATAAGGCCACGTGTCTGTGTTTACGCCTTTATTGTCCGCTTCCCACTGCCCCCAAGGATTCCGGTGCCCAAAATAGCCAGGCACAGAGGCCCAATGATCAGAAGCCGCTGCAGTCCAGGTGGGTGGGGCGATCTGGAGGTTCCGTGAAGGGAACAAAGCCGGTTAGGCCACATTCCAGCCTCACTGGGCGGGAAGTGGAGGGCTGAGGGGGTGGAGGAGGAGGAGGAGAGGTGGCCCAGGGACCTAGGCCCTCCTCAGCCCTGGATCAGGGGGATCAGTAGCAGCAAGAACAGAGCAACCTGAGGGGAGCCTGAGGCTCTGGCCATGTCAGGGGAACAGAGGTCACTGCCTTCAGGGGGCCAATAGGGGTAGCCATTGGCAGGCAGGAAATGGGCCTCCCCCACTGTCTGGGAGATCCAGGCCTCTTCAGGGCCAATGGCAGCAAATAGCTCCCGGCTCCCTCGAACAGCCATGCCCATGAGGACCCAGGAACCTCCCTCAGTCTGGCACAGGAGCGGAGGTGCTGAGGTCACCTGCAGTGTCAGGGCCAAGCCCAAAAGGGTTTCTTACCCTTCCTTCTTATTCCCCGCACCTGCTCCTTAGAGTCCAACCACAAAGCACTGCTTGTCTACATCCCTAGGCATTCTGGCCCCTGGTCTCTGAGGTTCAGCTAGGAAGCATGGTTCTTCCCATTTGGGGCCCAGTACTCAAGAATTCCAACCCTGCTCCCTCTCTAGGGTCCAGCTGCCTAGCACTGCCTCCCCCTTCCCTGGACCAGGACGCCCAGACCCCTTTACCTCACATCTGTCCTCCTGACCCTCCGAATACAGAACACAGAGAGTCCCAGGAGGCAGAATGCCTTGATAGAGACACTGACAGAGTCGTGGGGTCAAGATGGAGACAGGTGCAGCCACAGGGACTAGAGAAAGGAGAGAGGGATGTCGCAGGGATTCTGGTCTTCAGTCACCTCTCAACCCCAGAACCCTGGGCTCTCACCTCGGTCCCGGGGGTCCTTCCAGCCCAGCACCCAACAGCTGGCCCCCAGGGGGATACCCCCTGGATGAAGGCAGATGGGCAAGGTTGATGGTGAAGGTTCCACCCGGGAGCTCAGCTCCAGGAGGGCCAGGGGTGGCCGAAGTCCCAGATGTCGGGGCAGGCGGATGCTGATGACCAACCGGGATACCTGGTGGCCCTGTGGGAGGGGGCTAGCCCCTGCCCGGCCCAGGTACACTTCAATAAAAGGCACTGTTGTAGAGCCCAGCCTGTTGGAACAAAGCCCAGTGTGACCTTCTGTTCCCCCAATTGCTGTAAAGTCCTGCCCAGTGCAGGGGACAGGGCAGAACGAATCCCAAAGTCATTCCACTAGCTCCTTCATTATTCCTCTTTCCAAATCTCTCTTCTATCTCAGAACACTTGTAGCGGTTCCCTGTACTGTAAGAGCCCTAAAGGGAGACTATCCCACTATTTTAAAAGTCCTTTTGCCCATCTCTCCAATTTTCCCTCTTGCTCAAGAGATGGGGGAGACCCACCTGAGGATACAGTGAGTGGCTGCCACGACCCAGCCTGGGGCCACTAGGATCCCAGTGCAGACTTGATTTCCAGCCACATGCACCTCTGCCAGCCAGGGCCACAGGACACCTGCCAAGGCTGGCTCTGGCCGCAGGCCACAGGCTACGGGAGAGGAGGTCACCACCTAAGAGGGGGCTCCACAGCTGACCCCTGCAGACTCTGCCATGGATCTTAGCACACGCAGGAGCCCCAAAGCCCTCTAAGCCCTCACCACCATGTTCTGTGGAGGGGGGACAAGTCTGTGTCTCAGTCTCCTCCCCCTCAGGGCCCCAGTCCCAAGTCAGCTGGTCTTCCAGGTAGGCTCCCCGAGTCACATGGCTGATCCATGGGCCATGGGTCTGCAGGGGGTAGAAGGCTCTGGGACGTAGGCAGCCGCTGGAGAAGTCGCTGATTCCAGCCAGGAACCAGGTCCCCTCCTCCTGGCACAGAAGGCTCCAATGAGAGTAGTTCTGCAGCAAGAGCACGTGCAATTGGGTGAGCAGCTATCAAAGGTCCTGGGGGCTTCCTGTCCTCCACTCTCTCACGTACTCAGACAAAACAAGTCCCACCTCCTCCGAGCCAGGCTCCAATAGTTATCTGTGTAAATCAGCCCTCACTTTAAGATTTTCTTTAAATCTAGGAGTAGCAGAAAGGTCAGACATCGCCCGGGGCCCGTCTCAGGCCCCTCCCCAAAGTCTTCCAGGGCTGAGCCCCACCCCCAGCGAGAGGCCCCGCCTTAATCCCGTCCCTGCCGGCAGAGCTCTCACCCTCATTCCCAGCTTCCTTCAGACCCTGCCCCGGCGACCACCCCGCTTCAGACCTGCGGGCTCCACCCCCGTCGCGCACCCAGCAGCGGCCCGCCTCCTCCTCCTCCAGGTAGGCGGGGCAGAGCGCCTGCGGAGGATCTCCTGGCGGCGGCACCGACGCCCCCTGGCGGCCGTACAGGCAGTGACACCACCAGCTGCCCAACAGCTCCGCCTCAAGCAGGGTGCTGGGTCCAGGCGCAGGTTCTGGAAGGGAAAAAAAAGGGAGACTGCGCTGCAGGAGAGTCCCGCCCGGCTCCTCCCAGCCCTGCGCGGGGCCCCTGCTCACCCCCGTGGCCCCAGCGAGCCAGGTGGCAGCGGCTCCTGGGCAGGAAATAGTGTTCTGGGTGAGGTAGGCACACTGGCCGCGGGGCCGTGCTCAGGTTCACCGGCGTTTGCAGCTGCAGCAGCACCAGATCCGAGGTGTCATCCCATGAGGCATTCTCGTGCGGCACGAAGCGTGCCACCAGCTCTGCGTGCGGACGCGAGGGCAGGAGCACGCGCCAGTTGGCTAGGTCTCGGGGCAGGAGGTCTGAGTTGATGGGGCTGCGGGATGGGGGAAACTGGGGACGTGGTCCAGATCCTGCACACTCGGCCAAAAACCGCACACGTCTGGCTTGGACTCGATTTCCAAGAGAACTGTGCGCTCAGACCCCGGCATCTTGGATAGAACTTCTACTACCCGGTACTCACCCCCAGTAGACTAGGACCCCTAGCTTTGCAAGCTGGGTCCTACACCTGCTCATGAAACCCTGCACTCCAACCTATATGCCCCTCCACCCCTATTCCTACCCGACCCAGGGGAAGGGCTGGGGACAGGTTGATATGTCTCAGGCAGATGGGGAAGGAGGGACAAGAATATGGGACTAGGTTTTCACTCACTCCAGAAAGCAGCTGGCAGGTGCCAAGACCCAGCTTTCAGACACCAGCGCCCCATGGCAGGGTCTGGATCCTGGCACCATCACCTGGGCCTCCCAGGGCCAGGCCCCTGGCCTTGGTGCCTTCCCGCACTCTGAGGGGTGAGAGACCTGGGTCAGGGGACCTCCCAGGCTCCCGCGGTTTCCACCCCAACTAAAATCTCCCATGTCCAGGTGGCACCTAGGGGTCCTTCTCCCTCACCTGGCAGGGCAATGGTGCAGTTCTCATCCGTGGGCTCCCAGACACTTGCCTGGGGCTCTCGGGACTGGGTGGGAAAGACAGGCCCAGGTTCTGAGCCCATCACCTGTTCCCGTATCCATGCCTCATACGGAGCCACAGCAGTGAAGACTCCAGGGCGGTTC
Organism: Suricata suricatta; assembly: GCF_006229205.1. NCBI lineage: Eukaryota > Metazoa > Chordata > Mammalia > Carnivora > Herpestidae > Suricata > Suricata suricatta. The sequence goes on from NC_043707.1 coordinate 22,146,751, forward strand.
CTTCGTCCACAGCCAAACCCAAAGCTCGTGATTCCTGCCTGGAACCATCGGCCACCTTCCTCACAGACCAGGGGCCCCCCAGAGTCTCCCTGACGATAGATAACTCAGTGTCAGGGGATCAGCCCACGGACCAACCGGCTTATACTAGATTCTAAACCTCTTCTTGTTGCCAAACATAGAACCACCCTCTGGAAACCTGCCCTGGCTGTAGCTCATCCTCCGCATTCCCTGCAACTCTAAACAGAAGAAAGCTTTCTAAGGCAGAAAGGCTGATGAGCAGCCAAAGCCAAGGGCACCAAGCTAATGTATTAAAGGCCTTGGTAGAGAGACCTGCAGGTTTCATTCAGAGCCGACTGATTCTTGTTCAATAAATGGCTCAAATAGAGGTGCCTGGTTGGCTCAGTCGGTTAAGTGTCCCACTCTTGGTTTTGCCTCAGGTCATGATCTCATGGTTCATGAGTTTGAGCCCTGCATCTGGCTCCCTGCTGGCAGTGTGGCCAGCTCTGTCTCCCTCTCTCTCTCTGCCCCTCCTCTGCTCACTCTCTCTGTCTCTCCAAATAAACTTTTAAAAATTAAACAACAACAACAACAACAACAACAACAATAAAACAAGGGGGTCCTGGGTGGCTCAGTCAGTTAAGTGTCGGACTTCAGCTCAGGTCATGCTCTCACGGTTTGTGGGTTTGAGCCCTGTGTCGGGCTCTGTGCTGACAGCTCAGAGCCTGGAGCCTGCTTTGGATTCTGTGTCTCCCTCTCTCTTTGCCCCTCCCCTACTCATGCTCTGTTTCTCTCTGTATGAATAATAAACATAACATTTATTAAAAAATAAACAAAATAATGTTACATATTCAATGTTCCAGTTACACTAGCCAGATCTCAAATGTTCAATAGCCAATGTGGCTAGTGACTACCATACTGGCCATCACAGGTGTAGAACATTCTCATCATTGTAGGAAGTTCCAATGGACAGTGCTTGGTATAGAGGAATCTGAATTGTTTGCAATTTTGTTCAAGAAGGCAGGGGATGGGGCGCCTGAATGGCTTAGTCGGTTGAGTGTCTGACTTCAACTCAGGTCACAGTCTTATGGTTTGTGGGTTCAAGCCCTGCATTGGGCTCTGTGCTGACAGCTCAGAGCCTGGAGCCTGCTTCAGATTCTGTGTCTCTTTCTCTCTCTGCCCCTTCCCTGCTCATGCTGTGTCTCTTTCTGTCTCTCAAAAATAAATAAATGTAAAAAAATAATTAATTAATTAATAGTAATAAAAAAAGAAGGCAGGGCATTATGTCCCGAGGTCCTGGAACTTCATACTTGGGAGGGACACTGAAGGCTATTTGGCTTGAATCCCCATTATCACCATGCATGCTTGAATGCCCTCAAAAAATGTGTGCCATTGGAGGAAAGTTTCTGGGGGAAACAGTTAAAATATGCTAAATTTTGCTTTTCAGCAAGATACCTGGAAAATTCTCATCTGTGAAGAATTAATTCATTTTTTTAATGTTTAATGTTCATTTATTCTTGAGAGAGAGACAGAGCATGGGCAGGGGAGGGGTAAAGAGAGGGAGACACAGAATCCAAAGCAGGCTCCAGGCTCTGAACTAGCGGTCAGCACAGAGCCTGACATGTGGCTCGAACCCATGAACCGTGAGATCACGACCCAAGCCGAAGTCAGGCGCTCAACCGACTGAGCCACCCGGGCTCCCCTAGCCTGACTCACTCTAGAGTCTGACATGTAACCTCTGCCACTGTACTGCCATTAGTAACAGTGCTCTCTTGTTGAGCCCCAGGTTCTGTCCATTTATAACCTTCTCATCAATCTATGCATTGGCAGTCTTGCCCTCTTTTTGCAGATGAGATTCAGAGACAGTGAGAGGGATGAGATTTGTCTATTCCTCATGCTTCCTATTGGTAGGGCTCTGCTGGCCCTGCGAGGCAGATGCAGGGGCTCTCCTCACCTGGCAAGTGTCCCTGCGGCCCTCCGGGTAGCCAGCACACAGCATCCCTGGCAAGAGCTGGAAAGTGAGGTTGAACGGGCCCGGCCGGCTGTAGAGACACTGACAGGCGGCCTCTCCCAGCAGCCTTAGCTCCACCTCTTGTAGCGCCCAAGGGAGAGGCAGGGGGTCTGCAGGCAGAACCAGAGAGCAAATGCTGTGAGGCAGATAAGGAAGTCCCTGTTCCCCAGCTCGGCTTAGTGCCCTACAGCTGCCTCCTGGACATCTCTAGCTAGGTTCCTCATGGCACCCCAGCCTCCTACCCTCAAAACCAGTCATTGTCACCTCCTGCTCCTCTCTGTTCTTCCTATGTTCTCATCTTGGCCATGGCCCCATCAAGTACCTAGCAAGAGTTTCCACGGGTGGTTGTGCAGTGGGAAAGGTGCCCGGACCATAAAAAATGCCTGTAGGGGCTGAAATCACTAAGATCCGAGCCCTGACATGGGCCAATCTTGAGAGGGCACCCTTTTCAACAAGGTGCATGTCGACTAAGGTGTGGTCCTGCCCCAAGTTGCCAAGCACGGAAGCTAGGTGTCAGCTGTGACCCCCTCCCAGCTTCCTCTCCCCAATCAGTTCCCAAGTCCTGAAAACCTCTCATGTGTGACTTCTCGGGATTTTCACTGCAACTGCCCTAGTTCGGGAGGTACAGCTTTGGGCCTGGATGATTGGCCCAGGCTCCTCACTGGTGCCTGGCACAGGAAGGTGCTCAAGAAATAATCTGTTGAATGACTGAAAGATGAACGGAATGAATGAGGGCAAGTAAGGAGAAGATAGGAGGTGGGTAAGTAGAGAAATGAGTGAGGGGAGGGGAGGATGCGAGGAAGAGGGACAGGGGAAAGGAGGGCAGAGGCTGGTGTTTGCTGAATGCTTAGATATGCCAGGTGCGGTGGCTTAGCACGCCATTACCTAGGGCAAAAATGTCCAAAGGGCATTAATTACTGCTGTTGGGCATCGTGCTATAAACTTTACATAGATTCTCTCTCTTTTTTAAAAAGCTTTTTTGGTGTTTATTTATTTTTGAAAGAGAGAGAGAGAGAGAGAGAGGAACAGAGCATGAGTTGGGGAGGGGCAGAGAAGAAAGGGAAACACAGAATCCGAAGCAGGCTCCAGGCTGACCTGTCAGTACAGAGCCGGAGTGGGGCTTGAACCCACGAACCTTGAGATCATGACCTGAGCTGATATCGAACGCTCAACTGACTCAGCCACCCAGGCGCCCCTACATGCATTGTTATTAACCCAACAACCCCACGATCTGGGCAATATTTTCCCTTCCATTTTCAGCGGAGGAAACGGATTGGATGAAGGAGTTTGTCTAAAATAGCAGAGCTAGGATGGGAATTCAGATCCTATAGCCAGAAAAGAAAAGAAAAAAAAAAAGGCAAGGAAAAGTGAGGAAGAAATCGGGTTGGATGCGTCGGTAATCTTAGTTTGCGAGCCCTTGGGGAAGAGGATCGATGGACATACAGCATTTACCCGCGGCTTGGCAGGAATCCGCGCTCCAGGCCCCCACCGGCCCCGCCCCAAGGGGCCATGAACCCGGGGCCCCAGCTTTTAGGACTCGCCCGGACGCCCTTCCCCAGGACCGCTCAGTAGGCTCCACCTCTCCGGTGGACCTTCTTCCCGGGACCCCCTCCCCTCACTCACCCGCTTCCTGGATGTCCCCCCAGCCAGTGGCCCAGCAGGCCGTGCCTTGGGCGAAGCGGTGCGAGGCGCGCGGCAGGCAGACCGGCCGCACGGCGGGGCCCAGCCGGGCGGGCGAGGCCAGGCGCAGGAGGGCCAGGTCTGAGCCCAGTTCCACGCTGCTGTAGTTGTCCGGCACGAGGATGGCGGCCACCGCGCGGACGTGCGCGCCGTCCGGGGGCCCTTCCTGGGAGTGCACGCCCAGCAGTACCGACCACTCGGCGGCGGCCTCCAAGGTCCCATTCCTGTGCGGAGACCCAGGCAGAAGGGAGTTAGGTTGACCCCGAGGCAGACTCTCGTGGGGGTGGGGGCTCAGAGCGAGGGATCCAGATTTGGGGCTAGGGCGATCCGGGTTGAGATAGATTCCCAAAAAGGGGAGGAGTGGACGCGATTTGGGCATGGTTGATTGAGGACCTTTGGAAAGACGGGACTCAGACTCGGATATTCGGTGGAGTGGTGGGGCGAGTCTGCAGGCGGCGTCAACCATATTCAGGAAGAGGCGCCGCTCGGTTCCAAGTTGGCGGTGAGGACTCGGGGTCAAGCTGCGAGGCTGACTTGGCTTTTGAAGAGGGGTTGCACCCGGGTGAATACTCACGTCACGAAGCAGTGAGCAGCGGACAGCACCCAGGAAGGGGCGATGAGGGAGCCCCCGCAGATGTGGCCCCTCCTCTGATGCAGGCTCACCTGCCACGGCCAGCTGCCTGGCTGCGCGTCGGAGCCCCCCACGATTCGGGTGGAGGGCTCAGGGCGACCGCAGTCTGCAATGGGGTACCACGGAACTCATAGCCTGCCTGGTCCCGGGGCAGGAGGCCCAGGTAACTCAAGACAAAGCCTTGTCTCCCACCCGGCTTCAGTTCGCCCCTCTGAACAAAGAACAAAGAGGACTCAGGCACTTCTGATGTTCTGGTGACTTCCACCTTCCTCAATGCCTGGCCAGGGTTAACCTTCTTTAAGATCTAGGAACCCCCCACTCTTCCTTACCTAGATCTTCAGGTTCTTCTTGGGTAGGACCGAGAGCTGGGAGTTGGAGGGTAAAGAGAGGAAGGTGCTGGTGATTTCCAGTCCCTGACACTGCCCAGCTCCCATCTTCCTAGTCTCCTTCGCCTACCCCCTCCCTTCCCCTTCCCCAGTTCTCTGCTCTTCCAGCAACCCCTTCGAGAACACCCATGCTACCCATCCCATCTTTTCTGTCTCCCACATGATTCCCCGCCCCCACCCCAGTGCAGCTGCCTTACCTGAGTCCTGGAAAGCTTCTGGAAGGGGGCTGATGGCTAGAAAGAGGGTAGCAGGAAGAGGCTGGAGACCTATAATTTAACGAACCCTCCCTGCCTCTACTCCCCCAAGCTCTAGAGCTACTCCATCTCCCAGGCCCCTTTCCCCTCTGCTGGGCTAGTCCTCTCCCTTCGGTCCCTTCTGACACCTCACTCCCTCATTCCTCCTGATGTCTTCCTCCGTTTCCTCCTCTGACATCCTACCACCACGCAGAACCCAGGAATTCTGCTTTCCAGCTTTCCAGATACTAGGGCCCAGGCCCGTTGCAGCCATCTCTTGTGCCCTGAAGTTACCGAGGATCACAAACGGAAGGAGCAGGTGCTGGGACATGGCACATTTGAGTCAGCTGGAGGCACGGAGATGGGTGACAGTCTGCTCCCAGCCACAGCTCTGTCACTGCCCAGGCAGCCTGTGACTCCTAATGGTCCCAGGAGCAGCCCCACCCTCCCTGGCTGGAGCCCATCTCTGGCAATCTGAGAGGATCTGGGGCTGGAAGGGGGAAGTAGGGAGCCTAGAGGCCACACCCAGAGCCCTGTGAGCATCTCATATCTCTGGAGGCCCTGGGTGGGGGTGGGAGGTAGATGTCCTAGCTCCAGGACACTGTTGGGTGGTGGGTGGCGGAGCGGAGAACCCTGTGGGCAAAGGTCGAAGATGAGGACAGCTAGGTGCTGTGAGGCTGATGTTCTGGGTCCTTGGTTAGGCAGACTGTAGGTGAGCCTGGGCTCTTGGGACAGAGCAGGTGGCCCCTCAGTGGCGTGACTCACCGGAGACCTCACCTCTATTCGGGGTGCGGCTTACCCCAGTGGCTTGGCCTTTTCTTCTCACACAGCTCTGGTTACTGGAGTTGCTGGCCAGGTCTGGGAAGGGAGCCCTAGGGAATTCAATCCCATCCCAACAAAAGGATCACAGATTCCGTCGGTTTGCAGGGCTAAGGATTCTGGGAGGAGGCTGGGCAGGCTAGCAAAGCCAAAAAGACTCCACCCTTTTCTGTGTTAGAGTGCTCTCAAGGTCATTTCAGCTCAGGTCACCATGTCATGGTTCATGAGGACTCTGCACTGACAGCACAGAGCCTGCTTGGGATTTTCTCTCTCTTTGCCCCTCCCCTGCACACCAGCTCTCTCTCTCTTTCTCAAGATAGATAAATAAACTTAAATTTTTTTAATCCAATAAAAATAGTGAAAAGAGTGATATCATTTTAAAAGTGAAAAGAGTGACATTTTTGCAAACCTCACTAGTGTCTGGATTAATAGGCTACAGATGGATTCTCATATCTGCTTTTGCATCCATTCTTTGGCAATATCACTTGTCAAGTAGTCTTTGGAAACTTGTATTGTACATTTGACATCATGAAAATAGTTTTACCCTTGGCCACCCCTTGAAAGAGTCTTGGGAACCCCTCCAGGACTTCCCAGATCATATTTGAGAACTGCTGTTCTAACACAATAATTCTCTCTCTCTCTCAAAGTAAACTACATCCAATGTGGGGCTCAAACTCGTGACTGTGAGATCAAGAGAGGCAGGCGCTATCGACTGAGCCAGTCAGGTGTCCCTAAGACAATAATTCTTATCCCTTTCTCCAATCAACAGACCTGAGAAATAGGACTTGCTCCCTTAGATAGGTCAACGCAAAATGAACAAACCTTTCAGAATCCCTCAAAGTAAGGGAGTTTTGTTTGAGCTCAAGTTAGGACAGTTGCTTGGGAAACAGTCTTCACAAAAAAGAAGGTGCTCCAGAGGAGAAATAGTTCTTAGAGGGCTATACACTTTTTCTTAATGCTTATTTATTTATTTTTGAGAGAGAGAGAGAGAGAGAGAGAGAGAGAGCGAGCGCACAAGCAAGGGAGAAGCAGAGAGGGAGAGAGAATCCCAAGCAGGCTCCACGCTGTCAGCCCAGAGCCCGATGTGGGGCTCAGTCCCATGAACTGAGAGATCATGACCTGAGCCAAAATCAAGAGTTGGACGCTTAACTGACTGAGCCACTAAGGCACCCCAAGGATTATATGCTTTTTTACCTCTTATAAAAGTCAAGAGAGTATAGATTAACATATAGGCAGGAATCACAAGTTTTAATGTCAAGGAATTCAGGGTGTAGGTGCATTGACCATATCTTAAGCATACAATGGCTTTCTTTTAGGCTACTCATTTACAAAGCAAGTGTACAATGTTTGCTGGGTGGGCAATAAATCAGGCTTTTGTTTTATTTTTTAATTTTTTAAAAATGTTAATTTATTTTTGAGAGACAGAGACAGATCTTGAGTAGGAGAGGGAGGGGCAGTGAGAGGGGGAGACAAGGAATTCAAAGGAGGCTCTAGACTCTGAGCTGTCAGCATGGAGCCCAACACGGGTCTCAAACTCACAAACCTTGAGATCACGACCCGAGCCGAAGTTGGATGCTTAACTGACTGGCCCCCAGGCACCCTTTGTTTTGTTGTTTAAAGATTTTGTTTTTTAAGTAATCTCTACACGCAACATGGGACTCGAACTCACAACCCTGACATTAAGTGTCACATGCTCCATGGACTGAGCTAGCCAAGGGTCACCTTTTTACCCTGGGTTTTGGTTTAAACAAAGTTTACGCAGTTATCCGACTTAGAAATCTAAAATGACTTCACTTATGTATCAGGCCTTTAGAGGGTTTTGTCTCTCATCAGATAGCGCGGTGGCTCGGCAAAGCGATGGATCTTGTGGGAGGAAGGGGGAACACTTTCCTCTAAGGAGACAGATTGAAATTTCTGGGGGGTGCAACTACAGTTTGCAAAAACTGCCCAGGTGATTCTGGTAGTTCTTCCAGCCCAGGGTGAGCTTGCTTGAGAATCACTGCGCTAAGCTTCTTCTTCTTCTTCTTTTTTTTTTTTTTATTTTTAAATGGTATTTATGTTTGAGAGAGAGAGAGGCAGAGAGAGAGGGAGACACAGAATCCAAAGCAGGCTCCAGGTTTTGAGCTGTCAGCACAGAGCCTGACGCGGGGCTCAAACCCACAAACCGTTAGATCACGACCTGAGCCAAAGCCAGACTCTTAACCAACGGAGCCACCCAGGCGCCCCTGCTCTAAGCTTCCCAACAGACAACAAAGACCACGAGTCTCTCTTCCAAGTACTAGGACGGAAAATAGTTTTCTGCAGGTTCTAATGGAGAGGAAACTTTGGTGTAGTGAAATCTTCCTCAGCTACACCGTTATGGCAAAACCAACAAAGAGTTTCATAAGGTTGATTTTTATAGTGCTGCTTAATGTCAGCCAATAACACCATAATCAAACCACAAGTCAATAAAATAATTATATGATGGTTGCCTCCAGGTAAGAGACGCAGCATGTAGGCACAGAGTTCTCTGCTGGTCTGATTAGTGGAAGGGGAAATTACAGATCAGCTAATGTGTTTGTTTTCTCTGGTTGATGTAACAAATTACCATACACTTAGTGGCTTAAAACTACACAAACTTGTTACCTTATTTTTTAAATTTTTATTGAAAACATTTTTTATGTTTATTTATTATTGAGACAGAAACAGAGCATGAGAGGTGGAGGGGCAGAGAGAGAGGGAGACAGAATCTGAAGCAGGCTCCAGGCTCTGAGCTGTCAGCACAGAGCCCGATGTGGGGCTCGAACCCACGGACTATGAGATCATGACCTGAGCCGAAGTTGGATGCTTAACCGACTGAGCCACCCAGGGGCCCCATTTTTTTTTTAAAGTTTTTATTTATTTATTTTGAGAGAGAGACAGTGCCAATGGGGGAGGGGCAGAGAGAAAGGGTGAGAGAGAATCCCAAGCAGACTTCACACTGACAGTGCAGAGCCTGACATGGGACTTGAACTCATGAAACCATGAGATCATGACCAGAGCAGAAACCAAGAGTCAGACGCTTAACCGACTGAGCCACCCAGGCACCCCGAAACTTGTTATCTTCTAATTCTGAGGACTAAACATCTGACGTGGGCCAGGGCTCCTGGGTGGCTCAGTAGATTTAGCATCCAACTCTTGATTTCGGCTCAGGTCATGATCTCAGGGTCGTAATATCAGAGTTATGAGATCAAACCCCATGTCAGGCTCTGCACTGACAATGTGGAGCCTGCTTGGGATTCTCTCTCTCCCTTTTTTTCTGATTCTCCCCCATGTGCTCTCTCTCTCTCAAAATAAAGAAATAAACTTAAAAGAAGTCTGACATGGGTCTTGCTGCGCTAACATCACCCTGGGTATCAAAGGGCTGAGTCCCTCCCGGAGGCACTAAGGAAGAATCCGTTCCCTTGCCTTTTCAGCTTCTAGAGGCCGCTGTCACTTGTTGGCTCCTGGCTCCCTTCCTCCATACTCAGAGCCAGCAAGGTTACAGCTCTCTGTCCCTTCTGTCTTCACATTTTTCTCTCTGACCAAACTGGGAAAGGTTCTGAATCTAAGGATTCATGATTAATGGGCCCACCTGGAGAATCCAGAGATTATTCTCTCTATCCAAAGGTCCATACTCTCTTTAAAATTTTTTTTTACATTTATTCGTTTTTGAGAGACAGTGCGCAAGCAGAGAGTATCAGAGAGAGAGGGAGACACAGAATCTGAAGCAGGCTCCAGGCTCTGAGCTGTCAGCACAGAGCCGGATACAGGGCTCGAACCCACAAACCATGAGATCATTACCTGAGGTGGAGTCCAAGGCTTAACAGACTAAGCCCCCCAGGCACCCCAAGATTTGGACTATTAACTGACTGAGCCACCTAGGCACCCCTGCGCTGGCGTTTCTTGGCCATGCTGGCTGTGAATACATATTGATTCAATTTAGGCATTGTGAAGAGCTGAAGAGTAGTTTATGGAATAGCTAAGGTTCATATGTGGGAAGCTGTATTGAGTTTTATGATTAAAAGTTAACACAGTTAACCAAAAAATAAAAAATAGAGAATCCTGTGCTTGAAAATGACTGGAATGATAAGCCTTTGAGTCTTATTTATTTGCGATGGGAAAATTATTTTATTTATTTATTTATTTTAATATTTTATTTTTTTAAACATTTATATATATATATATATATATATTTTTTTTGAGAGACAGAGAGAGACAGCGCGAGCAGGGGGGAGGCAGAGAGAGAGGGAAATACAGATTCTGAAGCAGGCTCCAGGCTCTGAACTGTCAACACAGAGCCCAACATGGGGCTCGAATCCACGAACTGTGAGATCAAGAGCTGAGCCAAAGCCGGACGCTTAACCGACTGAGCCACCCAGGCGTCCCGGAAAATTCTTATTTTAAAGAATCCTTAATCAAGAAGCACTAAGGTGGTGCCTGGGTAGCTTAGCCAATTGAACGTGCAGACTCTTGATTTTAGCTCAGGTCATGATCCCAGGGTCATGAGTTCAAGTCCCATATCAGGCTCCATGCTGATCTCATGGTTCATGGGTTTGGTCCCTGAACTGGGCTCTCTGCTGTCAGCACAGAGCCTGCTTCAGAACTTCTGTTACCCTTGCTCTCTGCCCCCCCCCCCAACTTGTGCATGCTCTCTCTCTCTCAAAAAATAAATAAACATGAAAAAAACCCACAACAACTAATTGCTATTGATGGAAGTCAGAACAATGGTTACCTCTGGTGGAATTATTGACCAGGAAGGAACACAGAGGAACTTGCTGGACCGCAGGAAACTTCTCTATCTTGATCTGAGTAGTAGCTACACACGGTACACAAATGCAAAATTTCACTAAGCTGAACCTTTAAGATTAGGACACTTTATCACTTTACTGTATGGTCAGCATACCAGAAGGAAACGAGACAAAACACATTTTACAGGTAAGTGGATTTCAGGGTTAGTTAAGGATAAATGAACTGAACGAAATCCAAAAATGCTTTCCTAGACCGCGGACTTTGGTAAAAGGTGGAGCGTTACATCAGATACACCATGGAGTACGTTATGTAGTTTCTGAAAGTTTAACCAAAATAATGAAACCCTTTAGCAATTGGAGAAACAATAAAAGCGTGCTCAAGCAAAGTTGTTGCTATTACATTCCGGATAAAAATGATAATCTCTCTCTCTTTTTTTTTTTTAAATTTGGTAACAGGTTATTTATTTTCTGAACTGGGCTTCTCACTAAAAAGGTTGATTATCACTGACCTAGAAAAAAAGACATTCTTCAGATAATCCTTTAAAAACACTATTTTGCAATACGCCTGGGTGGCCTAGTTGGGTTCAGCGTCTGACTCAGCTCAGGTCATGACCTCGCAGTTTATGAGTTCAAGGTCCCTGCTGGGCTCTCTGCTATCAGCTCAGAGCTTGAAGCCTGCTTCGGATTCAGGGTCTCCCTCTCTCTCTGCCTCTCCCCCAGTTGCTGGCTCTCTCTCTCTTTCTCAAAAATAAACATTAATTTAATAAAAATATTATTTCACTTGTATGTCAATTATTTCTCAATAAAACTGGAAGAAAAATGTTGTTTCTCTCAGCTTTTGCAAAGTGCTGAATGGGGGGAGCAGGTGACCGCTTCACGGCCACATACACCTCCCCGACGCTGGGGGCAGCAGCACCACATCCCCCTGCAATAAGAGGATGTGCCAAATTCGAAGTTACCCCGCTTCCGGTCAGAGCTGCTCTGTGAATATCTTGCAGGCAAGACTCTCTGTCTCCTCAGAAAAGAATCTGGGGTGTCTTCTCTAGTGCACCCCAGAATGAGTACCTCTACAGAGCAGGACTGTAAATATTTCAGTTTGGAAAACTGTTAAAGCAGATGTAATGCCTTGCAAGGTTGCTAGATCAAATAGAGGATGTTCCGTTAAATCTCAGATAATCGATGAACAATTTTTTAAAATCTTTATAATAGTTTATTGTCAAATTGGTTTCCATATAACACCCAGTGCTTTTCCCCACAAGTGCCCCCCTCCATGACCATCGCCCCCTCCCCCCTCCCCCTTCAGCCCTTGGTTCGTTTTCAGTATTCAGTAGTCTCTCATGATTTGTGTCCCTCTTTCTCCCCAACTCTCTTTCCCCCTTCCTCTCCCTATGGTCCTCTGTTAGGTTTCTCCTGTTAGACCTGTGAATGCAAACGTATGGTATCTGTCCTTCTCTGCCTGACTTATTTCGCTTAGCATGACACCCTCGAGGTCCATCCACTTTGCTACAAATAGCCAGATTTCATTCTTTCTCATTGTCATGTAGTACTCCATTGTGTGTATATACCACATCTTGACCCATTCTCGATGAATAATTTTTTTGGGTTTAACTATGTCCCATACAATATTCGGGATATGCTCATACTAAAACATCATTTGTGTTTGTCTGAAATTTAGATTTAATTGGGTGTTCTATATTTTTATTTGCTAACTCTGGCTACCCTGTTACCTTGGCCATAATATTGTCTTGTTAAGTTACTGTGTTGTCTCCTCTGCTTGGAGGAATGAGACTTTCTGGAATGAGCTCCCAAATAACCTGATGGAGAGTCTAAAATGCACAGTCCAGGAGCACCTGGGTGGCTCAGTCGGTTAAGCCTCCAACTTCGGCTCAGGTCAGATCTCACGTTTGTGGGTTCGAGCCTTGAGTCAGGCTCTGTGCTGACAGCTAGCTCAGAGCCTGGAGCCTGCTTCTGGTTCTGTGTCTCCCTCTCTCTCTGCCCCTCCTCCTCTCATGCTCTGTCTCTCTCTGTATCAAAAATAAATAAAACATTTTAAAAAATTAAAAAAAATAAAATGCACAGTCCAGGGGCACCTGGACTCGGATGGGAGGCTCAGTTGATTAAGTGTCTGACTCTTTGATTTTGGCTCAGGTCATGATCTCACAGTTTGGGAGTTCGAGACCTGCATGGGGCTCTGAGCTGGCAGTGCAGAGCCTGCTTAGGATTCTCTCTCTCTCTCCTTCTCTCTTCCCCTTCCCCACTTGTGCTTTCTCTCTCTCTCTAAAATAAATAAATATGCTTTAAAAAAATGCACAGACCATGTTACTTGATGGAGTGATCCTCTGAATGGGGATATTTGAGAAACTATCATTTTTTTAATATTTATTTATTTTGAGAGAGAGAGAGACACAGAGAGAGAGAGAGAGAGAGAGAGAGAGAGAGAGCGAGAGAGAGAGAGAGCGAGCAAGCGAGCCAGGGAGGGGCAGAGAAAGAGAGATAGAAAATCCCAAGCTTGATGAGAGGTGTGATCTCATTAACTGTGAGATTATGACCTGAGCTGAAATCAAGAGTTAGTTGATTGGGGAGCCTGGGTGGCTCAGTCGGTTGAGCGTCTGGCTTTGGCTCAGGTGCATGATCTCATGGTTCGTGGGTTCGAGCCCTGCATCGGGCTCTGTGCTGACAGCTAACAGCTAGCTCAGAGCCTGGAGCCTGCTTCGGATTCTGTATCTCCCTCTCTCTCTGACCCTCCCCTGCTCACGCTGTTTCTCTCTGTCTCTCAAAAAATAAATTAAAAAAAAACATTAAAAATTTTTTTATAGAGTTAGTTGATTAACTGAGCTACCTGGGCTCCACTGGGAAATTACTGATGAAAGCTGAGGACACACTGGCTCCACTCTGCAGTCAAGTGCTCTACCACTGAGCTATACCCCCGGTTCCACTCTGTATGAGGAAGCCTAGTCAACTGGTAGGATCGAGTCGTGCCTCCTGGTGCTCCCCCTTGCGACAAGAAGAGTAACCGCTCCTCCTTCCATTTCTCTCTGCCAGATCCCGGCACCCCCTGCCTCCATCCCCTGGGCTCCAGGGACCAAGCTGTTACCAGGCCACCACTTGACTCAACTTCTAACCTTTATCCCAATGTAGCCCTGGAGCAAGTGAGGCCTACTGGAGCCAGACACTGTCCCAGGACTCAGCACTTTGGTTTCAAATGAGCAGCCCTGGGGCGCCTGGGTGGCTCAGTCCGTTAAGTGTCCAGCTTCCAAGTCCACTCAGGTCATGATCTCAGGGTTCGTGGGTTCGAGCCCCGCTTTGGGCTCTGTACTGACAGCTAGCTCAGAGCCTGGAGCCTGCTTCCGATTCTGTGTCTCCCTCTCTCTCTGACCCTCCCCTGTTCGTGCTCTCTCTCTCTCTGTGTCTCTCAAAGATAAATAAAAAACATTAAAAAAAAAAACAAAAAAAAATCAAATGAGCAGCCCTACTTCAAGAGTACCTCCCATTAGTGAGATGCATTGTATGCCATTTGGAGGGTGGTTCCTGAGAAACAGGAAATGACCTGCTTCGTTTCTGGGAAAAGTCTGTGTTGGAGGAGAGCCGTTGTGGGGTTCTGTGTAAAATGGATGAGTCTGGCTAAGCCAGTGTAGTTCCTGGGGGTGAAGAGGGGAGGCCAGGAGAGGATGGAGGTGAGGGCAAGATTTTTTTAAAGTGTTTATTTATTTTTGAAAAAGAGAGAGACAGAGAGAGAGAATGCACACATGTACAAGAGCTGGGGAAGGGCAGAGAGGGAGGGAGTCGGAGGATCTGAAGTGGGCTGTGTGCGGACAGCAGAGAGTCTGACCTGGGGCTTCAACTCACGAATCATGAGATAGGGAGCTGAGCCGAAGTCGGACACTTAACCCACTGAGGAACCCAGGCACTATAAGATTTTTTTCTTTTAAGTTTACTTATTTATTTTGAGGCGAGCAGGGGAGGGACAGAGAGAGAAAGACGCCCCAGCAGGCTCAGCCGTCAGTGCAGAGCCCAAGGTGGCACCTGAAATCAAGAGTCAGACACTTAACTGACTGAGCCACCCAGGTGACCTGAGGGCAAGATTTTTGAGAAGTGGCTAGAGTAACAGGAGGCCTGACTTGGAGGCCTGTTCTGAATTCTAAACATCTAAAATGAGTATATTAGGGGTGCCTGGGTGGTTCAGTCAGTTGAGTGTCTAAGTCTTGATTTCAGCTCAGGTCATGATCTCGCGGTTCATGGAATAGAGCCCCAAGTCCAGCTCTGGAGCCTGCTTAGGATTCTCTCTCTCCTCTCTCTGCCCCTCCCCTGCTCTCTCTCTGTAGCTCTCTCTCTCTCAAAATAAATAAATAAACATCAAAAAAACATAACATGAGTATATGAGGGGGTGCCTGGCTGGCTCAGTCGGTAGAGCGAGGGACTCTTCATGTCAGGGTTGTGAGTTTGAGCCCCATATTGTGCAAAGAGCTTACATACATACATGCATACATACATACATAAAATGAGTGTATGAAGAAGAAAACTGTAGTAAACAGAGCCCATTCAGACTCTTTTTTAAGTGTATTTATTTTAGGAGAGAGAGAAAAAAAATGTGTGCACTAATGGTAGAGCGGCAGAGAGAGAGGAAGAGAGGAATCCCCAGCAGGTTCCGTGCTGTAATCTCGGAGCCCCCGACTCAGGGCACCCCTCCATTCAGACTATTGTGGGTTTCTTACTGAATTCCAACAGCTCCCAAGGGGCTAGAGCTGCATGTGCTGGACTTCTGCACCTGTACTTCCACTACAGAGGTCACTAGCCACATGTGACCACTAAAATTAAAATTAAAAGGGGTGCCTGGGTGGCTCAATCAGTTGATCATCGGACTCTTGACTTCAGCTTGGGTCATGATCTCATGGTTGCGGGATGGAGCCTCAAGTTCAGCTCTGTGCTGGGTGTGTGTGGGGCCTGCTGGAGATTCTCTCTCCCTCGCCTTCCATCTCTCTTTCTCTCTCTCCTTCCACCCCAGAAATGAAAATTAAAATTGCGGGGTTCCTGGGTGGCTCAGTCAGTTAAGTGTCGGACTTCAGCTCAGGTCATGATCTCACAGTTTGTGGTCGAGCCTCATGTCAGGCTCTGTGCTGACAGCTCAGAGCCTGGAGCCTGTCTTCACATTCTGTGTCTCCCTCTCTCTCTGACCTTCCCCTGCACTTGCTGTCTCTCTCTGTCTCTCAAAAATAAATAAAAAACATTAAAAAAAATTAAAATTGCTTAAATGTAAATTAAATTTCATTTGCTTAGTTACACTAACCACCCTTCAAATATTCAAAAGGTTACCACACTGGAGAGCAAAGATGTGGAATTTCTTTATTGCAGAAAGTCGTATTGGACGGCCAGTCTGTTCTAGACTATTTGTCCAGCTTACAATAACCATTGCTCCTGTCTACCCCATGGTCCACAGGAGGGGGACCTTGGCAGCTATTAAATCAAATTTTACAACTCTTTGCCCTTGGGGCTCCTGGGTGGCTCAGTCAGTTAAGTGTCTGACCTTAGCTCAGGCCATGATCTCAAGGTTCATGAGTTCAAGCCCCTCATCAGGTTCTGTGCTGACAGTGCAGAGCCTGGTTGGAATTGTCTTTCTCCCTCTCTTTCTCTGCCTCTTCCGAACTGGCATGTGCTGTCTCTCTCTGTTTCTCTTTCTCTTTCTCTCTCTCAAAATAAATAAATAAACTTAAAAAAAAATTAAGTGGAGCTACTTTATTTATTCCTTGGCTACTGCCAGGATTCTCCAATGTTACATTTTTTTTAAAGAAATTATTTATTTATTTATTCAGTTTTATTTATTTTTGAGACAGAGAGATTCAGAGCATGAGAGGGGAGGGGCAGAGAGAGATGGAGGCACAGAATCGGAAGCAGGTTCCAGGTTCTGAGCTGTCAGCACAGAGCCCAACGCGGGGCTTGAACCCATGACCATGAGATCACGACCTGCGCTGAAGTCAGAGGCTTAACCGACTGAGCCACCTAGGCGCCCCTAGAATTTATTTAATTAACTAATTAAATTTTTTTCTTTAGACAGAGGGCATGGGCTACAGGGGAGGGGCAGAGGGAGAGGAAGAGAGAGACTTTTTTTTCTTATTTTGAGAGAGATAGAGAGAGACTCTGAAGCAGGCTCTGTGTTGTCACAGACTTGAGCCGATACCAGTAGCCCAACACTTAATTGACTGAGCTACCCAGGTGCCCCTCCAACTTGATTTTTTACTCTGCTTTCAGACTGATTTTTATAATAGGCCATAGTTTAGTGCATTTATTCTAGTGCAGGAGTTGGCAAACAGGTCCTCCAGCCACATCTAGCCATCGACTTGTTTTTGTAAGTAAAGTTTTATTGGAGTACAGCTACTCCCATTCATTTACCTATTGTCTATGGCTGCTTTTGTGCTATAAAGGTAGGGTTGAATACTTGTGACCAAGATCTTGGTCATTATCACTGAATAGGGGTGCCTGGGGGGCTCAGTCAGTTAAGTGGATTTCCCATTCTTTTTTTTTAATGTTTTTATTTATTTTTGAGTGAGAGAGAGAGAAAGAAAGAGTCAGCAGGGGAGGGCCAGAGAGAGAGGGAGACAAAGAATGTGAAGACAGGCTCCAGGCTCTGAGCTGTCAGCACAGAGCCTGGTGTGGGGCTCGAACCCATGAACCATGAGATCATGGCCTGAGCCGAAGTCGGATGCTTAACCGACTGAGCCACGCAGGTGCCCCCGATGTCCCATTATTGATTTCAGCTCAGGTCTAGATCTCATGTGTTAGGCTCTGAGCTGATAGCATGGAGCCTTCTTGGGATTCTCTCCTTCTCTCTCTGTCCCTCCTCCTCTCAAAAAAAAAAAAAACACCTAAAAGAAGATTATCAATAAATAAAACAAAGATCTCCAAAGCTTGAAAAAGAAAAAATCTGAATGTGCTTGACAGAACAAGAAATTCACTGGGAATTTTGCTGAGACCGGGAGGTCAGGAGTTTTGAGTAACAGGAAGGGGTTTTAATGGTAATATGCTAATTAAGTGTTAAAAATCAAGGGGCGCCTGGCTGGCTCAGTTGGTTGAGTATCTGACTTCAGCTCAGGTCTTGATCTCAAGTTTGTGGGTTTGAGCCCTGCGTCAGGCTCTGTGCTGACAGCTCAGAGCTTGGAGCTGCTTCAGAGTCTGTGTCAATCTCTGTCCCTCCCCTGCTCAAGTTCTGTTTCTCTCTCTCTCTCTCAAAAAATAAAGTAAAATGTTAAAAAAATTTTTAAACAATGAAAACTTTGGATAGAATGGAATGAATCCAGAGGTCTGACCCAATTGGTTAAAACAAGCCCCATTGTCATTGGTTAGGAAGGAGTCTTAGGTTTGTTCCCATAAGGGTCTGGCATCCAGGAGTCACTCAAAGTCCACACCTGTTTATTTGCTTCAGCTGGTTAGAACCAGTTGTGATGAGCTACAATATTCAGATTTGTTATCTCTTAGACGAGTGTTGCTCTAAATGAAAATCTTTCCTTTTAAGAGATACACCTCTGGTAGTAGTGATGCCTGGCCTGGATCAGTGGGTAGAGCTTGCGACTCTATCTTGGGTTATGAGTTCAAGCCTCACATGGAGAATAGAGTTTACTTAAAAAAAAAAAAAAAGAGGGGTGCCTGGGTGGCTCAGCTGGTTGAGTATCTGACTCTTGATTTCGGCTCAGGTCATGATCTTCCAGTCATAACATCAAGCCTCAAGTCAGGCTCCACACTGACTGTGGAGCCTGCTTAAGATTAAGATTCTCTCTCTCTCTCTCTCTCTGCCCCTCCCCCACTGGTTCATGTACTCTCTCTCTCTCTCTCTCTCTCTCAATGTTTATTTATTTTTGAGAGAGTGGGAGAGAGAGAGAGAGAGAGAGAGAGAGAGAGAGAGAGAGAGAGAGAACATGAGTGGGAGAGGGAAAGAGAGCGAAGGAAATACAGAATCCGAAGCAGGCTCCGGGCTCTGAGCCGTCAGCACAGAGCCTGACGCAGGGCTGGAACCCATGAACTGTGAGCTCATGACCTGAGCCGAAGTTGGATGCTTAACCGACTGAGCCACCCAGGTGCCCCACTCTCACTCTCTCTCTCGAAAAAGTCTCTTAAAAAAAAGAGCGACCTTCGGTACCTCGGTATGTTTCCTACCTATCTCAATATACTATTTGTGTTTGCCAGCGTGAGGCCAGACCAAAACAAAAAAGAAGGGGGAAGACAGCGATCGCCATTCCTCTCCTTTCTTGCCAACCAGACTCCAATTTTATTCTGCCATTGGGTGGGCAGCAATACGTTCATGGATGTAGGTCCCCCACCCTCTGCCCAGGAGTGCGTGATAATGGTTCCGAGCCTGTTTGGGTTAATTAACACTGCTTCTCTTTACCAGCAATTGGTTAAATTCTGACTCAAGGAAAGTCTGTTGGGTCTTCTGAGAAAGACTTTCTTTCCTTATTGAAAAGAAAAATATTGGGGTGCCTGGGTGGCTCAATCAGGTAAGCGGCCGACTTTGGCTCAGGTCATGATCTCATAGTTTGTGGATTTGAGCCTAGAGCCTGCTTCTGATTCTGTGTCTCCCCCTCTCTCTGACCCTCCCCTTGCTCACCTCTGTGTCTCTCTCTCTCAAAAGTAAATAAATGTTAAAGAATTTTTTTAAAAAAAAAGAAAAATATTTTCAGGGAGAATGGATCATTTTCACATGGCGGGATTGTACTTCCAAACCCTCCTTGTAGTTAAGGAGAGACACGTAACTACTTCTGGCCAATGAGCTGTGAATAGAAATGAATGTATAACTACCAGGCCAAAGCTTTAATTCTGAGGCCTTTTGGTGCTAGCTTTTTCACCATTGTTCCAATAATCAGCAGTGTTCCACTTTGGTCCCCAAATGAGGATGATAAAGAGCAGAGTGCTCAGGGGACATGCGCATAAGCAAAAAGTAAACTTATGTGTGTGAAACTACTGAGATTCTGGGGTTGTTCTGGGGTTGTTATTACTATAGCATAATAATCTAGCTCAGCAGTTCTCAAAGTGAGGTCTGGGACCTTTGTGGGTTCCTAAATCCTTTTAGAGGGTCTGTAAGACCAAAACTAGTTTCATAATAATACTAAGAGGTCATTTGCCTTTTTCACTTTCTGGAGTTTTCCAGAGACTACATAACATGCAATGATAATTTAAAATGTATCAATTTCTAGGGTGCCCGGGTGGCTCAGTTGGTTGAGCGTCCAACTTCAGCTAGGTCATGATCCCATGGTTCGTGGGTTCAAGCCCCGAATTGAGCTCTGTGCTGACAGCTCAGAGCCTGAAGCCTGCTTCCGATTCTGTGCCTCTATCTCTCTCTGTCCTTCTTCCACTTGCATTCTGTCTTTCTCTGTCACTCTTAAAAGTAAATAAACATTAAAAGATTAAGAAAAAGAAAGAAAAGCTTTTTGGATTTCCTTTCTTTTTCCTTCCTTTTCCTTCTTGAAAAATGTTTATTTTCGAGAGAGAGAGAGAGAGAGAGAGAGAGAGAGTGTGCATATAAGCACTGGCACGTGTCATGAGTGGGGGAGGGGTAGAAAGAGATTTAGAGAATCGCAGGCAGCCTCCACACTGTCACCACAGAACCAGACACAGTCTCACAAAACCTGAGCTGAAGTCAAGAGTCAGATGGCTGAGGCGCCTGGGTGGCTCAGTCGGTTGAGCATTCAACTTTGGCTCAGGTCATGACCTCATGGTTTGTGAGTTCGAGCCCCATGTTGGGCTCTGTGCTGACAGCTCAGAGCCTGGAGCCTGCTCTAGATTCTGTCTCTCCCTCTCTTTGCCCTTCCATCACTCACAGTCTGTCTCTCTCTCTCTCAAAAATAAACATTAAAAAAATTAAAAAAAAAAAGAGTCAGATGGTCAACAGACTGAGCCATCCAGGTGCCCCTTCCTTTCCCTACTTTCCTTCCATGCACATGTACATTTCCCAAATATTTCTTTAATGACATGTATTGTCACGCAAAAGGATATGTTTAAATTACGGTGCTATCCAGACCTTTGTACTTTATCCATAGGGGAGCAAAATTGCCCATCACACTTTGAGCTTCTGAAGTATTATATAGTTTACATACAGAGTGGATGGCCAGTGTTTCTGTTGAAGCAGTGCAACGGTCCCTGGAATTAGCACATTCTGGAACATCTTCGGTGGCATGGGTCCCAGCGGTGCTCCCAGCTGGCACATCTAACACTTACAGCCATAAGGTCCCCAGCATGCCAACTGGAATCTACACTGTTGGAACCTATTTTTATATTCTCCGATTTTTACATTTTTTAAAATGTTTTATTTATTTTTGATACAGAGAGAGACAGAGCATGAGAGGGGGAGGGGCAGAGAGAGAAGGAGACACAGAACCGGAAACAAGCTCCAGGCTCTGAGCTAGCTGTCAGCACAGAGCCTGATGCGGGGCTTGAACCCACGAACGTGAGATCTGACCTGAGCCACAGTCAGAGGCTTAACTGACTGAGCCACCCAGGTGCCCCTATATTCTCCAATTTTTAAAATCATAGGCTCTCCATGTTACAGGAAGTTTCCTTGTTGTTCCTTTCCCAACGTTAAGAGAGAAAAGCTTACATCCTTGTGTTTTATTTTACCATCTCTGTGTAAAGATTCTCCAGGTTTCACCCACTTTTCAACATCAAAACATGTTTGGTCTTTCGGTCTGTGCCCATTTGCCCTCTGGACTCTTTTTGGAAGAGACAGTGTTTCCAGGGTACAGAGATTAAAGATTAAATGTTTTATTATTCAGACATTTTAGAGGGTAAAGTAAAGGTCTGAATTATTGAGAATTACTAGGGAAAGCAGGTCCTGCACATCTATTTGCTTTTGGTAATATTAAATAGCTTAGCCCAAAGCTGAAACAAAGATATCTTTGGGGCTCTTGGCTGGCTCAGTTGGTAGAGCATGTGACTCTCAATCTTGGGGTCATGAATTTGAGCCCCACATTGGGTATAGGTATTCTAGATCTTCCTGAGGTTTTCCTGATAAATTCCAATGACTGTGTGGTACTTGTGTGTATTCAAATGCTTATTACAATCCTTAGGTAACACCACTGAATAAGAGTTCTAGAAACAAATTCAAAATTTTAGCAAGAAGACTCTCACCAGGGAGTTTACTTGAACCTTTTCTTCCTTCCTTCCTCCCTTCCTTCCATGTTTATTTGTTTTTCAGAGAGAGCTAGCAGGGGAGGGACACAGAAAGAGGGAGACAGAGAATGCAAAGTGGGCTCTGCACTAGCAGCAGAGAGCCCAAAGTGGGGCTTGAACTCACGAACCATGAAATCATGACCTGAGCTGAAGTCAGATGCTTAACCCACTGAGCCACCTGTGTAACTCTACTTGAACCATTTCAATGTAAATACTACTTGTTATCTTAGACCAGCAAAAGGAAGTTCTAAAATATGAAAACCTTGGTAAATTACAAATCCATAATTACCCTACATTTAGATACATTTTGATATGATTATCAGCAAATTTCTACAAAATTTTGGTACTGGTCCAGAGGGTTTTGCCTATTGTCATAGAAAAGTATTAAATAACAATCACCAGGACTATATTATTTTTCCCTGGAGATGAAAACAAACCATGCGTGCATCTCCAATTTTACACTCAGTGGTGGTTAGGCTTTTGGGATGATGTCTTTCTTCTTCTATCACAGAGTAGAAACACATCTTCGCTAGAAATTACTAAGGCCAAATGAACTCATAAAATTGTCTTATTTCAGTAAGGATCATCAGGTAAGAAAATGCCCGAAATGAGAAGCAAATCTTCCAGTTTTATTATGCTATGCTTTTCAACTTTTTTTCTTTTCTTAAAGTTTATTTCTTTGAGAGAGAGAGAGAGAGAGAGAGAGAGAGAGAGAAGCAGAGAAAGAGGGAGAGAGAGAATCTCAAGCAGGTTCCATGCTGTCAGTGCAGAGGGCAATGCAGGGCTCAGTCTCCAGAATCTATGAGATCATGACCTGAGCAAAAATCAAGAGTCAGACGCTCAATTTAGCCACCCAGAGACAACCCTCATTTTTTTTTTTTAATTTGAGAGAGACAGGGAGAGCGTGAGCAAAGGAGAGGAGCAGAAGGAGGGAATAAGAGAATTCTAAGCAGGCTCTATGCTCAGCACAGAGTTCTACACGGGGTCAATCCCCCAACCCTGGGAACATGATCTGAGCGAAAATCAAGAGTTGGGTGCTCAACCAACTGAGTCACCTAGGTGCCCTGGACTCCTTCTTTTTTAAATTAACTAATTACTTTTTTAAAAAGTTTATTCATTTATTTTGAGAGAGAGAGAGTGAGAGAGCGAGCACACGAGCAGGGGAGGAGCAGAGAGTGGGAAAGAATCCCAACCCCAAGCAGGTTGTGCACTGTCAGCAACAGAATCTGATGCAGGGCTTGAACTCTTGAACCGTGAGATCATGACCTGAGCCAAAGCAAGTGTTGAACACTTAACTGACTGAGCCACCCAGGCACCCCTAGTACAAAAATTCAACAACAAAGAAATAACAACAGAAAAACAACTGTTTAGTTGGGAACACGAAAAGCAGTCATGGAAATGACCAGGGAGGTCCTTCTAGGTATGTGCGTGTGTCTGTCTGTGCCTTCTTGGTGTGTGCAGACTTTTCAGGCTCATCTTTGTGGCCCACCGGATTTCAAAGATTTAGTAGAGGAAAATAATAATGTAAACTATCTTTGTAATTCGTTTTGCTTTTTATTTTTGTTTATTTTTATTTATTTTTGACAGAGAGAGAGAGAGAGAGAGAGAGAGAACGAGTCAGGGAGGGGCAGAGAGAGGGACAGAATCCGAAGCAGGCTCCAGGCTCTGAGCTGTCAGCACAGAGCCCGATGTGGGGCTCAAATCATGAACCGTGGGATCATGACCTGAGTTGAAATCGAAGGCTTAACTGACTGAGCCACTCAGGTACTCCTCATTTTACTTCTTAAAATGTTACTCCTAGAATATTTAAAGTACATAAGTATATCATACGGCTCTAGATAATTTCCTTGAGACATCCATTTAAAGAAACAAAATAAGTTTCATGTGTGTCAATTTTCTTTTAGTTGCCCCACAGAAAGTCAGAACTCTTACTTACACCTTCCTGTCAAACTATGCAAATGAATCTGAAATACGTACATATTTTTGGCATGTAAGGGTTTAAATCTTCCTTGCAGGAACAAGTCAAGCATAAACAAGTTTTGTCAGATTCTTTTGCATATTTGTCAGGCAGCGCCAGCTGCTACCCTTTCTTGGCCCTTCTCCCTTTTCCTTTGTCTTTAGAGCTGAAGACCCTTGGGCTCTGGACCCTCAGGAGAGGCAATGATGTAGGAATGCCACCAGAGCCTTTTACGGGCCGGCCACCAGAATTTGTTCCCTTGGGACATCTACCCCTTTTGGAAGTGACTGTGACACAGAGGTGGGACAATTTCCCACTGTCCCCAGGCTCCTCATCCTGTGCCTGTTCAGTTTCCTTGCCCTGCCTCCTGGGAGGCCTTGCCCTTTGTGTTCACACACCTGTGTGGCCCTTTTCCAGCAGGTGCCAGCAGCTCTTCTCTTAGTGCAGTTCAATTATCTGCCTCGTGTTTACTTTCCCAGGTCTGTTTACCATGACAACCTCTTCTAGAGACTTAAGACCTGAGTGGACCCCATAGGGGCACTTCCTGTCCTGCCCTAGGAAATAATAAAATAGCTGTTCCTTTCTTGAAGCCATACATCTTGAAGGAGGGTGAGAGAGAAAAGGACATTTATTCATGCCTATTATGTTCCCGGCCAAGTTACAGGTGATTTGCAAATGGAAATAATCATTTGCTATTCACTAGGGCAGTGTCACTTTCTTCTATTTTGAGTGCTATGAAGTAGCAGGGTTTTTATTTATTTATTTATTTTTCTATGCCTTAAGGCCTCTGCTTAGGACGGTATGGATTTTGTCCTACAGAAAAGCTAATTTGGACAGAGTGAAATTCAGCTCCTGGCTGGGGTGCTGGATGGCTCAGTCAATAGAGCGTGCAACTCTTGACATCAGTGTTATGAGTTTGAGCCCCATGTTGGGAATAGAAATTAATTACAAAACAAGAAGGAAAAAAATTTTTAATTAAAAAAAAAAAAAAAGGAAAGAAATTCAGCTCCTGCTCTGTTTCCCAATCCTTCAGCCCTGCATTTGTTGCATTGGCCTCAAGGAAGGGATGCCTTTCTCTACTTAGCACTGCAGACTGGGCGTGGCCCAGGTCTGGCCTACAGCCCTAAGGCCACCCTTCCACACTGTTCCTCAGGCTCAGTGAACACTCCTGAGGGGCATCTTCATCCTTCCTTGTGGATGTTGTAGACAAGCTTGTGGATGTTGCAGCCAAAATGCAAGGCTAGGGCAAGAACTCAGTCAGGTTGTCTCCTCCCTCCTTCCTCTGTTCTTGCTGGTTTTAGGCTGGTGAGCTCCTACCTGAAATGTCATCCCCTCAGGGAAGGATGACCCGTTATATTCTACTCACTGCAAAACTAATCACTTCTCTCACTCCAATGGTCACACCCTGTAAAATCTTTTTATCATCTTTGCTGTGCTGCTCTGTAAGAGTCAATTTCTTTCTTTTTTTTTCAATTTTTTTGAATTGGTCAATATACATTCATAGTAAGAAATTAAAATATCAAAGAGGATCCAGGAAAAAGTGAGTTTCCTTCAAACACTTCTTACACGAGAAAATAAAGAAATGGGGCGCCTGGGCGGCTCAGTCAGGTAAGCATCTGACTTCTGGCTCAGGTCATGATCTTGTGGTTTGGGGGTGCCTGGGTGGCTTAGTCGGTTGAGGTCATGATCTCACGGTTGGTGGGTTTGAGCCCTGCGTTGGGCTCTGTGCTGACAGCTAGCTCAGAGCCTGGAGCCTGCTTCGGATTCTGTGTCTCCCTCTCTCTCTGACCCTCCCCTGCTCGCACTGTCTCTCTCCGTCTCTCAAAAAAAAAAAAAAAAAAACGATCCCATGGTTTGTGAGTTCGAGCCCCATGTCAGGCTCTGTGCTGACAGAGCCCGGAGCCTGTTTCAGATTGTGAGATTCTGCGTCTCCCTCTCTCTCTGCCTCTCCCCCGTTCATGCTGTATCTCTCTCTCTCTGTCTCAAAAATAAATAAACATTAAATAAATTTAAAAAATAGAGGTGCCTGGGTGGCTCAGTTGGTTAAGCGTCCAACTTCGGCTCAGGTCATGATCTCATGGTTCATGGGTTCGAGTCCCAACACCCGCATTGGGGTTTGTGCTAACAGCTCAGAACCTGGAGCCTGCTTCAGATTCTGTATCTCCCTCTCCCTCTGCCCCTCCCATGCTCCCACTCTGTCTCTCTTTCTTTCTCAAAAATAAACATTAAATTTTTTTTAATTAAAAAATTAAAAATAAAGACAAATGAAGTTTTTCCTGGTACACATGCCATGCAGATTTTCCTTCTCAAATTACCTTTGACCTGGGTTCCAGAAGTTCCTTTGTAGGTCTGATGCTTTTTCCTAGAGAAAAATTGAGGGCTATGCCCTAGGCCTGCCCACAAACTCCTCCTAATTTAGGCCTTGTTGGTTGAACACTCTGTCATCCACTGCATTGGAAGGTCAGTGTGACTCTGGAGTAAGAGAAATCCATCATTCATTCATTCATTCATTCATTCATTTTACAACTATTTACTAAGCATCTACTGTGTTTCAGGCACTGTTCTGGGCACATTATACATTACTGTGCAAAACATGAAGCAATTTAGTAATAAAACTAGTATTTAATGATGATAATTTTATTTATCTTATTCTTCACAATAAAAAGTTGGTGTGAGGATTACATTTTGCAGATGAATAGGAAAAGTTAGGTCCAAAGCCATGCCCAGGGCTATACAGCAGGTAGCAAAGCCAGAAAGCCAGGCCACCTGGTCATAGTTGCTGATCTTAACTATATGCTTCAGCAAACATGCTTCAAGCACTGCATAATATGCACTGAGCATGTGGCAGACTTGAGGGAGGAAGATGAAGATCCGGTCCCTGAACTACAGAACTCCAGTCAATTTATTTGTGTATTTATTTAATTTTTAACGTTTACTTATTTTGAGAGAGAGAGAGAGCATGAGCAGGGAAGGGGCAGAGAGAGGGAGACAGAGAATCCAAAGCAGGCTTCGCGCTATCTGCATAAAGCCCAACGTGGGTCTTGAACCCATGAGCTGTGAGATCATGCTTTGAACTAAAGTCGGATGCCCAACCAACTGAGCCATCCAAGCGCCCTCTGATCAACATATTTCTTAAAAACATCTTTGTGGGGGCACCTGGATGGCCCAATCTGTTGAGCTGCTATGATTTGTTATCTATAGACACGGTATTGAAAAAAAAAAAGCTTAAATGCCAATTGGAGGTTAGTTAAAAAAAAAAAGTAATATTTTCCTGTCCACATTTGTGATTAACTGGATGCTATTTTCAGACCCCTGGTGGGGACTCTAGGTTAAAAACTAGGTCCAGACAATCTTATCCACATTATGCCTTCAGCTCCTGGATGTGTATGTCCAGCCATGACCCTCTCAAGTTCCGTGCCTGCCTCTTATTCATCTCCAGTCCAATTTTTTCCAGCAGATGCATCACTCAAGATTGGAGACAGCAACCATTTG
This sequence comes from Suricata suricatta, assembly GCF_006229205.1. Classification (NCBI taxonomy): domain Eukaryota; kingdom Metazoa; phylum Chordata; class Mammalia; order Carnivora; family Herpestidae; genus Suricata; species Suricata suricatta. Next base: position 22,173,856 of record NC_043707.1, read on the forward strand.
TGGGAAGTTCAGATATTCTGGCCAGCACAGTAGCTCAAGCCTTGGGTCCTTCATAAGTACCTCTTATGGAGGTTACAACATCCTTAGTATAATTTACGTCAATAGCATGAGGCGACAGCACTGGAATTTATTTCTACTAGAAAAGGTCTGTGTGGTGTCATTGGACCTTTGGACTGGTATGTGTTACTGGCTGGGAAGCATCCAGGCTTGACTTTGACTCTATCAGAAATGTGGTAACCGCCTATCACAATCTTTTTCGGCTCAAAGTAGATTAGATCATCTGCAACAAAGAACTCCCAATTTATACCACTGTCATTGCAGCATGGTCTGTATATCAAAATATGGTAAGTCATCTAAGTACCTATCCATAGGGAACCTGGTCAACTTTATTATAAGGCAAGGTTTCTCAGTTTCAGCACTATTGGCATCTTGGGCCTTGTGGCAGGACTATTCTGCATATTGTAGGGGTATTTAGCAGCATTCCTGGTCTCTACCCATATTTTTAAAGTGTTTTACTTTTTTCTTCTTCTTTTTTAACAGTTTATTTATATATTTGAGAGAGAGAAAGAGTGTGCGCACGTGTGACGGAGCATGCGCATGCCAGAGAGAGAAGGGAAGTGGGGGAGAGAGCAGGGGAGAGAGAGAATCCCAAGCACCCAGGGCTCAAACTCACAAACTGTAAGCTCATGACCTGAGCCAAAATCCTGAGTTGCTTAACTAACTGAGCCACCTGGTGCCCCTCTATCTTTTTATTTATTTATAGAGCATGGGGAGGAGGGGGTTGGAGTGCAGAAGGAGAGAGAATCTCAAGCAGGCTCCTCCTGGTCAGCTCAGAGTCCCACACCGGCTGAATCCCACCATGAGATCACGACTTGAGCTGAAATCAAGAGTTGGATGCTTAACAGACTGAGCCACCTGGTGGCCCTGTCGTTTTAATACTTTAAAATTGGCTCTCTAGGCAAGGCTGCTTAAAATTCAAGTTGCAAGTTAAGTTAATTCCAATTTCACTTTTTGTCCTTGTTCTCACAGGGACTGAACAGGCTTCAGAGCACAGCAAAGTGTTCATTTAACCAACGAAAGCAGTATTTTGTGGCTACCCAGACCTTTACTCGAATCAGGTAGGCTACTCTATAATCTGGATTGCACTTAGTCTTAGTCTCCTTTCTGATCTATAAAATGGAGACACCTTTACTTTCTTCATAAGATTGTGATGGAAAAGCAATTGATTTTACTTTTTCCCCCCCTAAGATTTTATTCTTAATCTGCACACCAACATGGGGCTGAAACTCACAACCCCGAGATCAAGAGTCACAGGCTCCACCAATTGAGCCAGGCACCCGTGATTGTACATTTTTAAACCACTTAAGCTCTATGTAAATATCAGTTATTACTGGATATGCACATTGGTTCCTTGCTAGGTCTTCAAAATAAAAAGCTCCATATCAGCTGGGAGACTGGAATCTAATTTCAATGCTCTCTGAGGTCCAGAGGGCCTGGGCTTTCTGGCACTACCGCTAGTTAAGGGCAAAACCCTGAGGGTTTGGTGGGGTACCAGTGCTGGACCAGATTCAGACAACTCTATGCCTTCTTTCAGGTCAGCCGTCACAATCCACAAATCCTGCCAAGTACTAAGGAAATGAGACCCCGAAAGACGATGGAGTGGAAATCGAGACACAGAAAGAGAGGGTCGGTTTGTGTAGTGGGGGAGGAACGTTTGAGCCAGAGAGGAAGGTTAGCGCCGCAGTTACCAAGCTCCTGGTGCAGTGGATGGGCAATGAAGCGCAAGAGCTTGCCATCCTGAGTGAAAGTGGGGCCCAGTGAAACTGGTCAGCCAAAAGCATTTCGATTCCCGCCCCACGGCTCCCGGCTTTGACTACAGTTGCGTCCGCAGACGCCCTGGGCCGCGTGCCCCGCCCCCAGAGGGTAATCAGACCGTATCATTATACCTTTATAGGGGTGGAGGTGGATCCTGGGCTAGTCCCGCAGGGCGATTCGAAGTGCTTTGCCAGAAAAAATAGGATTATGTATGTTGTTTGCGAATTTCTTAGTTAATATATTTCTCCTCTTCCTGTTCGAGTTCTCTATATTCCCTGAAAAGTGGTAGGAGTCCAGCCATACTCCCCCCTTTCTTTTCAGCATTTGGTACATTCCACCGCGGTACGTAGGCAGGAGGCGTACATAAACCTCGACGCAGGAGGCGGGGCTGTTCAGTCCTCGAGGCGGCGGTGCTCTGCGGTGTTGGAATCTTGTTGCTTGTCGGCCTGTGCGCGCGTGCGCGGACATGGCCTCAAACGGTATGTAAGGGCGCGAGGCGGCGGTGGCGCGCCAGCCTGGGGCTTCGTTCCCTTCCAGTTGGGCTTTTATTTTTCGGTGGGACCCGGGCGGCGATCGCGTGTAGGGTCTTCTCGCCCCACTGTGGCGGGAAGCAGCGAGAGGGAAGGAAGGGGGAGGCCGATGTCGCCATTTTGTTTCGCTCCTCTGGCGCCTTGCGCGGGGTAGGGGATCTTCTCTTCGTAGGCCATTTACTTGAGGTGAGATTCGAGAGTGACGTTTCTTGGCAAATTGAAACGTGAGACACGGATGGAAATGCTTGGTTCTCGAAGGTTTTTTTTCCCTCTCATTCCCAGCCTCGAGCTCGGGCCCGCTTTGTCGCAGTGCTGCATCCGGGCACTCTGTGCGCGCACGCGCTCTGCTGGCCCCTCCCCCCATTTTTGCGGCGCGAACCCCCTCCCGCCTCGTGTTAGCCCTGCTTTTTGTCGCGATACCCTCCGCTGGAGCCTCCGCGGCGCGCGTCCGGTGTGGGCCTCGCCCCCGAGGTCCCTTGGGAAGGGGCGGGACCGCCTGGTTCCCGCCTCGGTTGCCACGCGGCCGGGGGCGGAGGCTGGGGATCGGGGCAAAGCGCCCGCTTAACGGTTTGGGGGAGGGCTTGGGGGGTCTTGTAATGGACTTGGGACCGGGCCCGAGGGTTTTCCCGCCTAAATTTCCGCTATTTGTGGTGGGAACCGAAAGGGACGGCGGCTCGAGGCCACACCCTCTCCAGGTCCTTTGCCCTATTCCTGCGGGGGAAGCGCCTCGTTTCCTGTACTGGGGAGACGAGTTGATCTGGCTGGTGCGCGTTCGATCAACGTGGCGATTTTAAAGCGCTGTCGCTGCGTTTGGTTTTCGAGTCTCCTCACAGCGCTGAGGAAAGCAAGAGAAAACAATCGGAGCCAGGGGAGTGGGGACTCGAGTACCAGTTGATTGGGCTCCCAAGGAGAACTCTTTGATCTCTGCCGTTTGGGGTCAAAGCGTTCTCTCGATTACCTGTTTTTCCACCAAAAGCCCACTTTGCCATTCTCCGAGATTGGGCAAAGGGTGAAACTTGGCCCTAGTCGAGTGGGGCGGCGCATCCTGATCACTGCGGTCTCCCGCTTGCAGCAAAACCTGTCCCACTTAGGTAGATCTGTGATTTTAGCTTGACTACTGGTGATCCCTTCGCCTTAGAGTGGGTATGAAAAAACAACATGTGTTGTTTGTGCGGTTCCTGGCATCAGTTGAATTTGCAGAAAATGGTAGTTTTCCATCAAGCTATTCCAACAGTCAAGACTTAGTGGTGTCTAAAAATTTGCTTTTTTTTTCTTTATTGTCAGTAAACGTGATTATGACCTGCCACCTTTTTCTTCCTCTCAGCTAGTGTTTCAGGAGGGAATTTCTGCCTTTCTTGCAACATAGTTGATACTATCTGGAGGCCTTAGGGCTTGAGTTAAGAGATTGAATTCTGGGGCACCTGGGTGGCTCAGTCGGTCCAGCATCTGACTTCCGCTCAGGTCATGATCTCACGGTTTATGGATTCGAGCCCCGCATCTGGCTCTGTTGACAGATAGCTCAGAGCCTGGAGCCTGTCTTCAGATTCTGTCTCCTCTCTCTGACCCTCTCCTGCTTAGGCTGTCTCTCTCTCAAAAGTAAATAAAAAAACATTAAAAAAAAATTAAGAGATTGAATTCTTTTCTACTCAGGGATGGCTGAGGGAATGTAATTATATACTTTTTTTTTTTTTTCCAGACTATTCCCAACAAGCAACCCAAAGGTAAGTGTCATTTCAGGGCTTCCAGGAGTCTGTAGAGGGGAGGTGTGGCTAAGGTATCTTTTCCTGATGGCAGTGTTTTCCTTTTTCTCCAGCTATGGGGCCTACCCCACCCAGCCTGGGCAGGGCTATTCCCAGCAGAGCAGTCAGCCCTATGGACAGCAGAGTTACAGTGGTTACGGCCAGTCAGACACTTCAGGCTATGGCCAGAGCAGCTATGGTGGTTCTTACGGACAGACCCAGAACAGTGAGTCTCTTTGAGTGGGTTACCCCGCCTCTTCCTGCTTTCTGAATGTTGCTTTTCTTAAATTTAAGCAGTGCTCTAATGTTGAAATTGTTCTATGTTTCTTTTCCCTTAACTTGTCAGTAACCCTTAAAACATTTTTGGAATCCGAATCTTTTTTCTTTTCTTTTTTTCTTGGAGCCTGGATCTTTATTCATTCAGAATCTGAATCTTTTCAGACAAATACTTATTGGTTTGTAATTCTGGTTTCTTTTGTTTGACTTACTCTTCTGTTCATAGTCTACTTTCCCCTATTTTCCCTCAATACAACAATGAAATGTGGGGGCGGGTATTTCTTAAAGGGAGTAAGTTTTAGACTTTTCATATAGGGAGGAAATGGTAATGCTGTTAATGAATAGCGATGTTGTGGGTTGTGATTAGTAGTGATCCTGGAAACTGGCTTTGGGATAGGTGGGATGAGGTTGGAACTCTGAAGGTGGTAGAAGTTAGAGTCTAAGTCTTAAGGTAGAAGGGGAAGGGCATCTTCTCCAAGATTTAAAAGATTTGCAAAGGGGCGCCTGGGTGGCTCAGTCGGTTTAAGTGTCTGGCTTCGGCTCAGGTCATGATCTCACGATTCGTGGGTTCGAGCCCCGCGTTGGTCTCTGTGCTGACGGCTAGCTCAGAGCCTGGAGCCTGCTTTAGATTCTGTATCTCCCTCTCTCTCTGGCCCTTCCCTGCTCATGCTGTCTCTCTCTGTCTCTCAAAAATAAATAAAAAAGCACACACACACAAAAAGATTTGCAAGCACCTTCTAAGAGGCTGCTTTTCAAGTATGGGTAGCATTAAGCAGTACAGGTTTTCAACCTGTTGCTTGCCTTTTTTCTCATGGAATTTCTGACTTCCGTTCTTTTCCTTGTAGCAGGCTATGGCACTCAGTCAGCTCCCCAGGGATACGGCTCAACTGGTGGCTATGGCGGTAGCCAGGGTTCTCAGTCATCTTATGGGCAACAGTCCTCTTATCCTGGCTATGGCCAGCAGCCAGCTCCTAGCAGCACTTCTGGAAGGTAAGGTGTTTGAGGGAGGAGGCCTGGAAAATGGTTAGGTGTGAATTGATAAGAATTCATTACTTCTGGAATCGACCAGGAGTAATGTCAGGAGGGAGGAGTCTTTGTAATGGGGGTGGGTACAGAGAATGGAATGTGCTAAAAATGAAGTTTTGGACGTGCTGGCATTATGATTCTGTTTTTTTCTTTTCTTTCTCCTCAGTTACGGTGGTAGTTCTCAGAGCAGCGGCTATGGGCAGCCCCAAAGCGGGGGCTATGGCCAGCAGTCTGGCTATGGCGGACAGCAGCAAGGCTACGGACAGCAGCAAAGCTCCTATAATCCCCCTCAAGGCTATGGACAGCAGAACCAGTACAACAGTAGCAGTGGAGGTGGTGGAGGGGGTGGTGGAGGTGAGGTGTATTTAGCTTTGTCTCATGCCTGTTTTCTGTAGAGACTTATATTCTGCTGTTTGGCCCCTTATCCTAAAAGGTTCTTAATATTTTGTTTTCCTGTTCTTTAGCTGTCTTTATTTCTGTGGTCTTCTACATGTTGGCAGTGCTTTTTATGCTACTTCAGTTTTTCCTTTAAAGAACTCTTTCTCTTCTGACAGGTAACTATGGCCAAGATCAGTCCTCCATGAGTGGAGGTGGTGGCGGTTATGGCAGTCAGGACCAGAGTGGCGGCGGTGGCTACGGGGGAGGCCAGCAGGACCGTGGGGGCCGCGGCCGGGGCGGTGGCGGTGGTTACAACCGCAGCAGTGGCGGCTATGAACCCAGAGGTCGCGGAGGTGGCCGTGGAGGCAGAGGCGGCATGGGGTAGGTGTTCTTGTGAGCCAGGGAGGAACATCTGGGGAGTGTGGAGGGTTGCATGAATAGCCCTTGAAGCCCAGTTCCTTAGTGCATGGTTAAGTTTTATTCTAGGGATTTGTGAGGGCTTGGGTTGGGGGCATTGATGGTTTCTTTGTATATCCCCATTTTTTTGGTGAGAATTTGGGAGCCTGAACTCTCACCCACACCTCTGAATAGAGATTTGAGTACTGACATTTTATTTCCAAAGAAAAAGAAAAAAATATGTGGGTGTATATGGATTGGAGTCATTGATATCCTGGGCAAGAAGCATGGAAGTAAAGTCTTCTTTGTCTGCAAGGGAAACCCATCATCCCACTCCTGGTAGTAGGGAAACTCGTTACGTGTATTCCCATGTGTCCTCTAAAGGAGTTGTTCATGCTTAACCTGATGACTTCAGCTTCCAGGAATTGGCTACTCTTCCCGTATTTTGTAGTGATTTGAATCCATGAGCTTGATTGCAGTAATTTGACTGGCAGTAATGATTTTGTGTGTGACTTGGTTTATGGGGCTGTCTGAAGTGTGCAGACCTTTTGGACAAAACACGCTTGACAGTGGTATCCCATCTATTTGCTCCACTGTCCCCCTCCTCCTCCTCCTTGTCCAGCTGGACCTTCTCTTTCTTCCCCACCCGCTGTAGTTGAAGTATAAAACCTTAGATTTGATGTTAAAGCATTGGTCAAATCTGTTGGTAAATATGTTTGAAGGACCTTCCTCTGTCTCCCTTTGAAAAGGGGAGGGATGTCAGTGTGTTAACTCCTTTTTTGGAAAAGTAGGTTTTTTTGAATGAGAGTTTGCCTATGGTAAGTATTCAGAGGTGGGTGGGGGCAATCTCAAAAACCTTAACAAAAATAAGGAAACCTCTGTTGTGTGCGTGTGTTAAATGCAAAACTTTAAAAAGAAAAACAACTGTTATGTGACTGTTAACTTGCTCTGCATTTTATGTGCCACAGGTATGAAAGGTGACATTGCAAAATACTCCGCTCTTCTCGCAGTGTAGAAGGGGTGACCCTGGGGGTGGGGGGAGATCAAAACAGCTCAGTAGTTAGGATAGGGCTTAGCTAAGTTTGTCTTGCTTTAAGGGGAAATTGCCTTTGGTTTTGACTTTTTATGGAATGGGGTTGGGTCTGCTTGCTGCTTTCAAAGCAAAAACCACAAAAATGTGTTCAGGGCTACCCCAGCCTGGTGTGAAATGTCTTCTGGGTGAATTGGGGGGTTGGGTTTTTAAACGAACTACTGGGTTTTCAACCACTCGCGACAAGAGGAAAAAAGCATCTGCTACATCGGAAGAACGACCAAGGAAAATGGGTCATTTTTTCCCCCAGAGGAAATAGATTTATAACCTTTTAAAGCAAAATCCTTAAAAACTGTGTCTGAGAAATTGCACACGAGTGTGTGACATGCTCAAAGGTCAGACAAGGGGTGGTCAGGAAGGGGAATGTATTTTAGTAGCCACTTGTATCTTTTTCCCAAAACACCTACTCACGTTTGGGGAATGTTAAACAAAATCAAAAAAACGCCCTTTTGTAGCCGTTGGAAGCTTCATGTCCTTTCTTCTAACTTGTCTTCTCCAGCGGAAGTGACCGTGGTGGCTTCAATAAATTTGGTGGTAAGTGAACAGAGTTTCCAAAATTCCCAACTCCCAGCAATGCTTTGTCTGATTGTTCATTTGCAGATGTCTTAACGTGTTTTAAGTGTCAAAGGTATTGAAGTGTCCAGAACCACCTCCAGAAAGGGGTGGGATAGAATGTCCCCTGCTGCCAGATGGGTGCTAACCTGGAGGCAGGCAGGGGAAGACTCAGGAGTGATCTGGCACCAAATTGGTTTGACCCAGGTTAATGAGAGGTGTTTAGTAGGCCTCTGACAGGATTGTTGCCACACCTGGCACTTAGTGCCCACCGTTCTGTGAAACTGGAGAGTGTGCTGGAACACGTGGTGCCAACTTGGCTTTCGGATCCTTTTGATCAGTGTGTCCAAGGCTTGTGTGTGTGTAACAAACAGCCTCCAAATGTTTTAATTCTGGAAGGGGGATTGTGAAATATTGCCCTACCCTGAGGATGGTGAAGTTGGTATATATATATATATATACACATATATATTAAATACTGAATGGTGTCAATGCATTTCTACATATACGTACTTAAACTCAATTCAGATGGGCAAATAGAAACTAGCTCTGGGAAGGAAGGTGTGGACTACTACAAGAAAGGTTGGGAGCATGTGTGGCTCACGGGAAATAACCAGGTCTTAAACAGCACAAACTGAATTCATGGAAAAATGGCAAATTTGAGAAGTCTCCCAGTAAGCTGGAACTTTTCTGGTTTGGTTAACTAACAAAAGGTTTCTTGATTTGCTCAACATTTAAAGCCAAAGGCTTGGGTTCATGATTTAGGTGTCATTGAGTGTGGGTACAATATTTATATATGGTGAATTCAGATAAACTGTGGTCAAAGATGGTCTCTGGGAAAAAATAAGAGGCTGCATTATGGAAATAAGATTTCTGGTCTGTTCCCTGGGACATGCTTTAAAAATACAATAGCTCTTATGTACGTTTTTTATCTTCATGTGGTTGGGGAAACAACATGGTTTTAAGAATGGTTCTAAAGATGAAATTAAACCTTGTTCCACAAGGGAGAAGTGTCTTTGGTGTTTGGAGAAACTGGATGAATGCATATCACATTGCTGGTGGTGAGCCCATTTCTCTCTGGCGTGAGAGAACAGGGCCAAGCTATGAGTTGGTTTTGTTAACTGCAAGGGGTCTCATTCCTGGCCCCCCCCAGTCTGTGCTGAGGACATTTCCCAGCCTGAGCTGGAGGAGGCAGAATTTTCTGAAGTGTGGAGTTGTCCCTGTGGGGACTCAAGTTGCATACAGATCTTAAGGGGCCTGTGTCTTCCCCAGCCCTGTCTAGGGTTTTGTCTGGGTAGGCAACCCAGGACAGGGTTTGGATGAGGCTGTGAGCACTTAACTTGATAATTTTGCAAGAGTTTGGATTGGTGTTAATTTTTTTCCTTGTCTGTCTCTCCCTGTTGACTAACAGCCTCTCTTTCCTTGTTTTTTTTTTTTTTTTTCATGTCACTTAAGGCCCTCGGGACCAAGGATCACGTCATGACTCTGGTGAGTCCACAGTTGGCATGAAAGAGTGGCTAATGTGGTATCAGAACTTTTCTTGGCTGTTCTTTGTCACTTAAAGGAATCTGAAAAGTCGGGTAGAGATGAAGGGAAGAGAATTTAGGTGTAGTTACAGTTAGTGATCTGTAAATAAATGAGCATATATCAGAAATACCTTCATGAGTGGTTTAATTCTCCAGCAATTTAGTAGGTCAAGGAGGAGCCTGATAATCGCATTTCTAACAAGTTTGAGGAGTTGTTGATCCATCTGTGTGAAGATAATACTCTGGTACTGCTGATTTAAAGCAGTGGTTTTTAACAATGTGGATCATGACTAAATTAGTAAGTGAAAAGACTTCTACACTTGATCTTAGCGAAAAGGCTGAGGAGCGATGTGAAAAGACTTCTAAAGGGATGGATTTAGTCTCTTGGTTGCGTGTTGGTTTGTAGTATAAAGGTTTCTTACCTTGAAGACGGACAAACGCTGTATACTCATCGTGTCATCTCGGGCAGTAAAGTCCTGAGCTCTGGTTTCTTTAATGGCTACTAACATGTTACAAAGGATTGTTGTAAAACTGAATTTGTGAAATGGCTAGCATACAGGCACTCAAATACTGGAAGCGAGGTGGACTTCTGTCATTTGAGCTTAGATTGGTTTCTTTAGGATTTATTTTCTTTGGAAGCTTAATAACCAGTATTAAAGTGGAGTTAAGGGTCACTGTCACTTTTTTTTTAACCTTTGCTAGTTTTCTCTATATTCACATTTCTTTTTTTGTTCAAGCAGAACAGGATAATTCAGACAACAACACCATCTTCGTGCAAGGCTTGGGCGAAAATGTTACAATTGAGTCTGTGGCTGATTACTTCAAGCAGATTGGTATTATTAAGGTACTGTGGAGCTTAGTGCTTTGTATCCTGTCGGTGTTACAAGTTTTGGATTTCACACATTAGTAAAAATAAAACTCTCAATGGTTGCCAGCTTAATTTTTTAAGGAAAGAACATTAGCTGTTGCCATTTTCTGAAAGAGCACATCTTCACAGAAAAACAATAGAAAAAAGAGGGGGATTGTCCTACTAAACATTTGAATTTGTAGTTTATAAATCTTGCAGTATTGAAGTGAGAGATAATTGTAGTCCGTGACTTTAATTCAAGTTATATTCTGAGATAGGAAAGTAATCAGGAAGAGAGGAGCTGGAATAAGGTTGTGATGAAGCTCACATTCTTGAAGAATGGTGAAAGGTAGGGAGTGCAACCTTGTAAGATGTTAATTCATGTTGCTTTTTTCAGACAAATAAGAAAACAGGACAGCCCATGATTAATCTGTACACAGACAGAGAAACGGGCAAGCTGAAGGGAGAGGCCACGGTATCATTTGATGATCCACCTTCTGCTAAAGCAGCTATTGACTGGTTTGATGGTATGTGTGGCATAGGTGGCAAAGGGCACCTAGCCTTGGGAAATAGGTTACATTTTAAAGTTAAAAAAAATTTTTTTTAATGTCTTTATTGTGAGAGACCGAGAGCAGGGGAGGGGCAGAGAGAGAGGGAGATACAGAATCTGAAGCAGGCTCCAGGCTCTGAGCTGTCAGCACAGAACCCGACATGGGGTTCGAGCCCACGGACTGTGAGATCATAACCTGAGCCGAAGTCAGACGCTTAACTAACTGAGCTACCCAGGCGCCCCCATTTTAACGTTTCCTTTTACATCTTCAATGCTTTTTTTTTTTTAATGTGTATTTGTTTTTGAGAGAATGAGCCAGGGGGAGGGCTAGAGAGAGGGGGACGGAAGATCTGAAGCTGGTTCTGTGCTGATAGCAAGGAGCACAGTGTGGGACTCGAACTCACCAACTGAGATCATGACCTGAGCTGAAGTTGGATGCTCAACCAACTGAGCCACCCAGGTGCCCCACATCTTCAAGGCTTTTTACCTGCCTCTTTGGTATACATACAGCTGACTCTTGGAACATTGTGGGGACTTAGGACTGCTGACTCCTGTGCAATTACAAATCTGCATATAACTACTTCCCCCAAAACTTAATTATCAGTTGCCTCCTGTTGACTGGAAGCCTTACTGAGAAGTCAATAAACACCTATTACATTGTATGTTACTAGGACAGATATAAAGAGAAAATACATTCAGTGTACTGTACTGTATTTTTTTAAAAAATCCTGTGTGAATCTGTGCAGCTCTGACCAATGTTCAAGGGTAAACTGTAGTCTTTGGCTTATATCTCATCTGATGATAAGTTTTTTTTAAGAAGGTGTAGAGTTTTCTCTTGTACCAAGCTTGCTTTTGGATCCACAGGTCTTAATAAAAAGTCTCTTTTTATATCTTTATTTCTTTAGGTAAAGAATTCTCTGGGAATCCCATCAAAGTATCATTTGCTACTCGGCGAGCAGACTTCAATCGGGGTGGTGGCAATGGTCGTGGAGGCCGAGGGCGAGGAGGTGAGGAGCTCCTTCTTGCTGGTGGTATAAAGAGGAGATGAGTAGAGTGGAGAGGATGGTAAGGGCTTGCATAGGAAAAGGTTAGGTTAACCCAGCTTGGAAGGCGAGCAGACTCAATACTTGTATCTACACTAGGACCCATGGGCCGTGGAGGCTATGGAGGTGGTGGTAGTGGTGGAGGTGGCCGGGGAGGATTCCCCAGTGGAGGTGGTGGCGGCGGTGGACAGCAGCGAGCTGGTGACTGGAAGTGTCCTAATCCGTGAGTGAAACTTTTTTTCTTAGTTCTCTTAAATGTGCGTTCTTTGATACTACAGCATAGTTGAATATTTTCTAGACAAATGTCAAGGCTACACTGATGGGCACAGATCTCGCCGACAGCTTACCTAATTAAGGTTGTTGTAGTAGGAAGGATCACTTTACACTGGGTTTTTAGTAGTCTGTAGTTTTTGTACGTGGTTCTGCTCCAGAGAAGACTATTTGCTTTTCTGAGTCCTCTGTTTCCTCACTGAATCTCTAAGGTCACTAGAATCTTTCCCTATTTCTTGGGTCTTGTTTATTCTCGCTTTTCCAAACTGATTGTCTTTTTCGCAGTATATGTGAGAACATGAACTTTTCTTGGAGGAATGAATGCAACCAGTGTAAGGCCCCTAAACCAGATGGCCCAGGAGGGGGACCAGGAGGCTCTCATATGGGTAAGAAGGGGATAGAACTGGGAATGAGTCGGGATCACAAAGCCCTTAATTTTAAGTAGGGAGGTTGGAGGGAAGGTGGGGATTTGGGGGTGTATGATCTATCCTATTTCTTTTGTCCTAGGGGGTAACTATGGAGATGATCGTCGCGGTGGCAGAGGAGGCTATGATCGGGGCGGCTACCGAGGCCGAGGCGGGGACCGTGGGGGCTTCCGAGGGGGCCGGGGTGGTGGGGACAGAGGTGGCTTTGGCCCTGGCAAGATGGACTCCAGGTAAGACTCTTAAATTGAAATAAGCAATTGAGGGGAGGTCATATGATAGGTTTCATTTTGAGGGTTAGATTGGAAAGCTGAGATTATAACCATAGTGTGGCGTATGGAAGGGAAGCAGAACTCTCTTGGGAAACTAACCTATAGCCCCACACTTACACTCATGGAGAGGAGACCTTTCTTGGTGTTAGGTGGCAGGGGCAGATTGGACTTTGGGGGGTGGATGGGTGGAGAGGTTGGGAATTCAGACCTGATGGATACTTTTTCTTGCAGGGGTGAGCACAGACAGGATCGCAGGGAGAGGCCGTATTAGCGTGGCTTCGGAGGCTCTGCAACAGCTTTTCTTCTTGTACCCAGTGTTACCCTCATTATTTTGTAACCTTCCAACTCCTGATCACCCACGGGTTTTTTTGTGTCGGACTATGTAATTGTAACCATAACTCTGGTTCCCATTAAAAACCATCGTTTTAGTTAAATTTTTTTCCTTCCTCCTCATCAGTCTACTGGAGGATTGATACCTGGGTGAAGAATGTGGGGAGTTTTTTCTCTTTCAGCTCATCCTGCGTAGCAGGAACTGGAATAAAGTGTGATACTTAGTCCAGGGGAGAAAAAGTTAAGTGGAATCCTTGAAAGTAGAGATTAAAACTTTTCTGTCATGACAAAAATTGGATGTATGAATGGGGTAAGTGAAACTTGTAATGTCGTGACTGTGGCCCCAAGTCTGTCCCACTATGTGAGAGTTTCTCTTACCACCTTTTACCCCATTTATTTACGTGCTGGTCTTGGTTTACTGTTGTATCGGTTTTAACCCTTTTTAAGGACTCTTGGCTCTGCTGACATTTTTCTAAGGTGGTGCTCAAACACATTAGATTGGTTTTGGGGGCAGTATTCAAAGCAACCATGATGAAGAGCACATAGCCAGCCAAATTGGGTCTTTTGTAGGAAGGAGTGTGTGTGTGCCTGCTTAGGGCAGAGGTTTTGTGGCCTTAGGTCGCTTTACAGGCAGATGAAGTGCATGGGGTTATGTGGCTCTCAGAAACAAAATGGTAGAGCCAAGATTGAGGCCTAATTCTTAGAACTTCATTTCTTAACGATTTTCATTCTGAAATCCTTATTCTCAAGGGGATAAGCTGTCACAAAGCTTCTGTTTGCTTAGGTCTTAGGAGGATGCTGAATTTGAGGGAAGAGGAAAGGGAATGAGTTGACGGTAAGAGGGAAGGTTAGCTGGGAAAGGAAGGTAGAGGTAGCGTCTTGTATTTTCAGGGTGAGTGGCCCAGTTTTCCTGAAGGTGGAGCTTGGGTAGATAGGAGACCTGGTGTCCCTTTCCTATCCTGACCACATTCAGGGTTGAGGTCATGGGTATTCTGAGATTTTAGGCTTGAGCCTTAATCACTGCTGGTGGAAAGCCCTCCCTTTTCAAGGGAAGGTGTTGGGGATAGGGATCAAGGTAGGGCCAGTGAGTCGAAACTTAAGACAGTTCTCAACTTTACTGTATGCGTTTCCTGACATCCCCCACCCCCAAACCCTGTTCTCCTTTTTCTCCCCCAAATTTTTTTAATGTTTATTTTTGAGAGAGTGTGAGAGGGGTCAGGGCAGAGAGAACGAGACACAGGCTCTGAGGTGTCAGTACAGAGCCCAGTGCAGGGCTTGAACTCACAGAATGCAAGATCATGAATGTGAATCAAAGTGGGACATTTAACTGCCTGAGCCATCCCGGCGCTTCTCCATTTTTTTTTTTTTTTTTTTGTAAGCTCTCAAATGGGAGTTTTACAGCCAGTAGAAAAAGGTCTGTTGCTGTCAGAAGCGTAGCTTGTGGAGTTGCAGGGACTCTTAGTTTGGACTCTTGAAAGTTGTCAAGTATGCTGAAGGTGTTCTCTAGAGAAGGTTGCTTCCCCAAATTTCTGGTGGTGAGACAGGGAAGTGGTGGCCATGTCAAAATAAATTTCTTTACTCTCCCTACTGAGTGAGGGTGTTCAGTAACCAAGAGAAGGTGGAGATTGGCTGAAGTTCTCCGAGGCAATCGTTTGGCTTGTCTGTTGAACTTGGTACATGTGAAAAGCCTTTGTTGAGAGCCAAGGATGTGGGTAGTTCTCGCGTTATCGGGCTGCCTTTAACTATTGGATCTGCTGTTTTTTGATCTGTTTGCTTAAGTGACTGGTTTGAATAGCCTGATTCTTAAAAAAAAAAAAAAAAAAAAAAACCAAAACCTGATCCATGTTTGTAAGAAGTTTGTTTCTACTTCAGCTACTAGGGTTCTGGTGTTCGGGTTCAGTTATGGTTCCTTGATCCCTGCTACAAGGGGTCAAGGAGATTGGAGCTTTCGTGAACTTGATTATTAACTGGGTCTGCTAGTATTACAATCTTACCTCCTTTATTTTTATTATTATTTTTAAAAAATGCTTCATGGGCATATGGGTGGCTCAGTTGATTAAGCTAACTGTCCAACTTGAACTCAGGTCATGCATGATCTCACAGTTCATGAGTTCAAGCCCCGCATCTGGCTCTGTGCTGACAGCTCAGACCCTAGAGCCTGCTTTGGATTCTATGTCTCCTTGTCTCTCTGCCCCTCCCCTGTTCATGCTCTGTCAAAAAAAACTTTCTTTTTAAAATTTTTTGTTTATTTTTGAGAAACACCTAGGTGCCCCAACATAAAAAAATTTTTTTTAATGTTTAATTTACTTTTGTGAGAGAGGTTGGGGGAGGGGCATAGATAGGGAGACAGGGTCTGATGCGGGGCTGGAGCTTATGAGCTGAGAGATCATGACCTGAGTGGAAGTGGGAAGCTAAACCTACAGAGCCACCCAGGAGTCCCAGTCTTCCATCCATTAAAAGGTGAAGTGATTGGCATTGCTTTAAAAAAAATTTTTTTTTAATGTTTTTTGTTTTTGAGAGAGAGAGAGAGACAGTGTGAGCAGGGGAAGATCAGAGGGAGAGGGAGATACAGAATCCGAAGCAGACTACAGGCTCTGGGCTAGCTGTCAGCACAGAGCCTGATGCGGGGCTCGAACCCACGAACTGTGAGGTCATGAACTGAGCCGAAGTCTGGACACTTAACTGACTGATTCACCCAGGTGCCCCCGATTGCCATTGCTCTTAAAGGAAATAGGGTCCCAGGTGTCTTAGATGTCTGAGTACTGGGGGAGATCCCGTTTGGAGGCTTTTCCAGGGCAGTGGATGAAGATGGAACTAGCAGAGGGAATATTGGTTTTGAGCAGCTTGTATTTTTTTTTTTTTTAACGTACGCTTATTTTGAGAGGTAGTGTGTGGGAGTTGGGGCGAGGGCAGAGAGGAGAGAGGACTCCAAGCAGGCTCAGTAGTGTCCCATGGGGCTCAAACCCATGAACCCTGAGATCATGACCTGAGCTGAAATCAAGGGTCTGATGCTAAACTGACTGAGCCACCTGGGTGCCCCCTGGCAGCTTGTTCTGATTGCAGGCACATTGGTGAGAAACAGGCCCATGGGGTTTTGGAATTGGACCCTCTGTTCTTTCCTGTATTTCCTTGTAATTGCGTGGCCAGCAATAGCTAGTCATGTTTCTCTGATTGGTGAGGATTTTAGACTAGTTCTCTATTTTTCTCTTGAAGAACACACACTGAAGTGTGGAAAACAGTCTGCCGTCTGGAAGCGCTAGGTGTTTGGCAGTTTTTGGATCGAGATTGGGGCAGGCTAACTAGGAAGAAGGGTAGGTGGAGAAAGGTGTGCTGCCGATCTGGGTTTGCTGCCTCCTTTGAGTTCTTTGTTTGTGTTCTCCGGTGTTTTTGCGCTTATGTGCTGCATCTGCCCGGTTTGAGTACCTTTGGTATCGGGTAGACTGACCAGGAATTAAGGTCTAGGGTGCAGCCCTGTGAGACGGCACCTCTTTATGCATGTGTCTTCCCACTCCGCTCCATTCTGTTGTCCCTTGATGACCCACCGTGGGTTTTATCACCAGATCTCACTTCCACACTTGTCTGCAAGAGAGGCTGTGGGGTCCCATCTGTAACCATTCCTGCCCACATTTTCCAGAACTCCGATTCTGTTTCCTACTTTTGAGCCCTCGGCACTTAAGCCTCTTTCCCTTCATCTTTATTATTAAAAAAAAATTTTTTTTAATATTTGAGAGAGGGGGAGAGAATCTGGTGTCAGTGCAGAGCCTGATGGCAGGGCTCGATCGACCTCAGCCGAAATCAAGTCAGATGCTTAACTGAGTCAGCCAGGTGCCCCTCTCTCATCTTTAGTTTTTTTGAAATATTAAAAAAATATTTTAATGTTTATCCATTTTTGGGAGGCAGGGGGAGGGGCAGAAAGAGAGGGAGACAGAATCCAAAGTAGGCTCCAGGCTGCAAGCTGTCCACACAGACCCTGATGCAGGGCTGGAACCCACAAAGTGAGAACATGACCCAGCCGAAGTTGGACACTTAACCAACTGAGCCACTGAGGCACCTCTTTTCTTTTGAAATACTTTTAGAAGAATGATTAAGTTTATTAAAATTGTCTGCTTTACCTTTCCATGAAATAACAATCTTCATGGTACTGGCACATGAGAGCTGAAGAAGTAATGTCAAACGGATCTTGACAGCACATTTGACTTTATGGCTTGGCTTGTAGTGGGCCCTTAATCCCATGGTGTTAGTACGAAATGCTTTGGATATGCTGTTCTTTCCAAAGTTTCCTGGTATTGAGGCATGAATAGGTGAGGAAAGTATCTCATGAGCAGGAGTTTGAGTCCGGAAATTGTGCACCCTGCTGATGGTCTCCTGGCTCTTTGGACAGTGGCTTTAGTCCTAAACCTTGGGTCCGTAGTGCCCAATAGTTAACAGAACCATTGAGCCACTAGCGTGAGGAGTGCAGACAGGAGAGGACCTGGGACTGTCGGGTGTAGGATTTGGGGTTTCCTGTGCTGCAGTGGGAACCAGATCAGATGGCTGAGTCGAGAACTCCCCCAGGAGGGTGAGTGGGCCGGGTCTGGAAAGAACAAACACGGAGGGAGCAGGAGCGGAGCATTCCAGGTAGCGTTCTGCACACACCTCAGGGGGGCAGCGTTGCACAATTGTGCCCAGTCCCTGTAGCTTCATCAGTGTTCTGCAGCCTCTGTGTGGAGTGAGGACCTGCCTTAGATCTAGACTGATCGGGCTTTTGGGACTATTTTTTCCCCCCAGAGTTTGAGAGAAAACTGGTGAACCCTGTTTACTGTCTCCCTGAGTGAAAAAGCACATTCAGCGGGAAGCCTTTGCAAACTTCAGGCTGAGATGGCGGAGCCATTTCCTCTACAGCAATATGTCTTAAGTTGAACCCATTGAATCATTTGGGAATTTGGTTAACATGTGGATTCTGACTCACTGTGTAGATGCAAGTGGGGTGTGAGCTCTCGGTGAATGTTGATGTTGCTTGTTCAAGTGCACTTAGATCCATACCCTATAAAAACTTAAAAGAGATTCCTTTTGTGCTTGTTCACTGCACCTTCCCCCTGTGAAGAGGAACTTGACTTTGTGTGTAAAACTTTCTACATAAGTGGGGCTAGCTAGGAGCTAAGCTAAATGTCATTCATGGAAGGTTGGATTCTGCTTACAGAATTTCATAGTTATTTCAATTTCAATTTTATTTTGAAAAATTTTAGACTTTAGCTATTTATTTTTGAGAGCATGAGTGAGCGAGGAGCAGGGACAATCACAAGGAGCAGAAGGAGGGAGCATGCAGCCCCGAGTGGGGCTTGAGCTCCTGCGATGTGGGCTGTGAGGTTATGACCTGAGCCGAAGTCGGATGCTTACCCAACTGGGCCACCCGGGTGCCCCATATTTAGCACAGATCCAGTGACCACTAGCTTTTGTTTTTGTTATTAAAGGAAAAAAATTCTTCTAGGGATAGACTATCCAGCATGGTACTGGGTACGGGTATATTCAGATCTGTAAGTGTGTCAATATTAATATAATTTGTATTAAAATTAAAAGGAGTTTTAATTTATTTTTTGAGAGGGACGGAGAGCAAGCTGGGGAGGGGCAAAGAAAGAGGGGGAGACAGAATATGAAGCAGGCTCCAGGCTCCAAGCTGTGAGCACAGAACCCGACACAAGGCTCCAACCCACAAACTGCAAGATTGGGGCATGACCTGGCCTGAAGTCAGATGCTTAACTGATCGAGCCACCCAGGCGCTCAAGGGACAAAAACATTCTAGTGGAGATAGTTGTGGAGATAGTCGTGGACGCTAATCTGTACTAGCTATGGGCCAGTTGCTGTTCAGTTCCTGTTAGCTCCACTTTATAGATGGGGATGCAGAGGCACAGATGCCTTAAGTCTCATAACATATGAAGTGGAACAGGGGTTTGACTTTATGTCCTTTGCCTCTGAACTTGTCTTTACTGTATTTTACTGTGCTTAAAGACTTCAGGTAATGGGGGTGCCTGGGTGGCTTGGTTGGTTAGGTGCCCAACTCTTGATTTTGGCTGGTTCATGACCTCGTGGTTTGTAAGTTCAAGCTCTGAGTTGGGCTCTACACTGAGCACGGAACCTGCTTGGGATTCTCCCTCTCTGCTCCTCACCCCCTCAAATAAATAGTAAAGGCATTTTTAAAAAAGAGACTTCAGGCAGGATTCAGTTATCCCTCCTTGGCGCACCCCAAGGGGAAAAAAAAGCCCCAAGGAAATTTTAACTTAAGAAGCAGTTGCTTAGAACCATTTATTTTTGCCTCATGCCTATACTGTTAATGCTTTATATATATATATATATATATATATAATTTTTTTTTTTGAGAGAGCAAGTGTGGGGGAGGGGAGAGGAGAGAATCCCAAGCAGGCTCCAGGTCCACACAGAACCCCACATAGGGCTCAAACTCAAAAAACCCTGTGATCATGACCTAAGCCAAAACCAAAAGTTGGTCACTTAACTGAACCACCTAAGCACTACTGTGCTGGTTTTTGTAATTGTTCTCTTTAAGGATCTCTGTTGTACAAGAAAGAAAGTGTTAGCTATGCTCCCACTGAGAGTTATTAGGCTCAAGTGTAGTTTTAGGAAAAACCCTGTAAAGCTACTGTTTATTACTCCCTGTATGCAGGGCACTTGTACGGAGGCTGACAAGCTGTCTTTTATGGGGGTCAGTCTGATGCAAGAATCCTATGTAAGAACAAACAAACCAACATGGTTTGTTTTACCACGTGACAGTGGGAAGTGCCACTGGAACAGTCCTGCCTGTGGGCACACTACGACAGATAGAGGTTTCAAGGTATCCAGAGTTAAGGGACCAGCATGTTCTAGGGATTGGAGTATGAGCAAATGTTGAGATTATGGGATGTGAAAGGAAGATTGAGGTTGAATGGAGTCTTTGAGGGCCACGCTGGAAGAGTTAGGTGTCCTAGTGTTAGAAGTGAGACCATCATCTCCATGATCAATTTTAATCATTTCAGCCCCTTTGAAGATAGACTAGAAATGGAGCCTGTTGCAGGTGAGATTTTAGGCATAAGCCAGGTGGCAGCAGTGAGCTTGAAAAAGGCGGCCATTTAAAAAAAAAAGAAAAAGGCGGCCCTTGGATGTAAGTTAGTCTTGGATGTTAGTCTCTCCCCTCTGTCCCCCCACCGTAGTCTCCCTGCCCAACATGGGGCTTGAACTCATGACCCTGAGATCTATTTTTTTTTTAATGTTTTTATTTTTGAGAGAGAGAGCGTGTGAGCAGGGGAGGGTCAGAGAGAGAGAGAAAGAAGGAGTCACAGGATCTGAAGACAGGCTCCATGCTCTGAGCTAGTGGTCAGCACAGAGCCTGACGCAGGGCTTGAACCCACGAACCGTGAGATCATGACCTGAGCCGAAATCGGATGCTTAACCAACGGAGCCACCCGGGTGCCCCAACCCTGAGATCTAAAGAGTCCTACGCTTTGACTGAGCCAGCCAGGCACATCTGGATGTTTGTCTTGGAAGTTGGAAGATCTAACTAACATCGAGCAAGACTGACTAAATCTGGACTTTGTGGAATTGTTAGGATTTCTTGTTATCTTTTTACCCTGATAACACCTTATATCCAGATCCAGGGATGGTGAAAGGAAGACCACTTCAATCTTGCACATGGTGAGGTCCTTGCAGAACATACGTGAACACATCTCAGGGCCGAGTATGGAACAGGGACCCTCCCATCGCATTTATTGTATGGGGTGGCTGGCTAAAGAATGATGAGCTTAGAGGAAACAACATTAGGGCTGATTGCTGCTTTCGGAAAGTTCTCCTGGAGTCCCAAGTAGCATTAGGAGCAGTCAGTCCCATGTGACTGGGTGGCCTTGATAGAGGTCACATCCTAGCGTGGTAGCTTCCTTTTGTAGCCATTTACGAGCTTGCCTTCTGTTCCTCTGGTGATGCGGTAGATCAGGATAGGGACATCTCAATGCAGACTGTCAGGATATTGTGCACACCTCTGAGGGAGTCCTTGTGTCCTCTAGGTGAGCGTATTGAGAGTGAAGTCTGCACAGCTTTTCATTGTGAACTGGTGTATTGTGAGTGGCACAGAACCTGCCACATTGTACCTGAGCACCTGGATCCTGTGTCTGGTGATCTAAACCCTATGAATGGGATACTGGGCTGGTGCACCTGCCTGTTGTTATGCTTACCTCCCCCGACCCTGCGTGAAAGCCAAAAAGAATTTGAGTGCAAAGTGTATTCAGGACCTAGTTCTAGGATCCTGGTTCCTGTGCTGTTTCCTAGGAACATAAGTCCCTCTGTAGGCAAAAATTCAATGCAGAGAAGATACAGCTACTAGAACTCATTCCAAAGTCTTGCTTTCGTGGTTCCCATGTTTTCTGGGCAAAGTGTAATCTTTAACCCCTTCCTCCAAGGGTGGGAGGGAGCAGAGCGAACAATTAAGCTTGCTGAAGGTCGTGCCAGTGCCAGAAGGAACCCTAGAATTAATGCTTGATTTCTTGTGCTCTTCTATGTTTTCTTTTAATTTTTTTTTTTTTTTGAGAGCGTGCATGCAGGGGAGGGGCAGACAGAGGAGGAGACAGAATCCCAAGTAGGCTTCATGCAGTCAGTGCAGAGTAACATGGGGCTCAAAAGTCATGAACCGTAGGATCATGACCTGAGCCCAAATCAAGAGTTGGGCTCTTAACTGACTGAGTCACCCGGGTGCCCCATTCTATCCTGTTTAGAGGATGTACGGTCTCTCCCCCGTAAAGAGTGCTTTATTTTTACAATATTTTTCTCCCAAAGGAAAAAGTGAAAGAAGCTATTGTAGGCTAGTCTGTTGATCAATGTCTCTGACAAAGCTGACGCGTTCTAGTTCCAGACCCTTCCCCTTTGTACACACCTCTCTTAACTTTTAGACCTTGGCCACAGGGCTAACCAGGACCCCAAGGACAGACTCTGAAGAGCAGGAGCTACCAAATGGTAAAGGAGGGGATAGTCCATGGTGACCAAGGCAGGGAGGATGATGTGCGTGGGGAGCCGGCCGCCCTAGGAACAGGCCATGAAGTAGGGCTTCACTTGGCCTCTGTGGCATTTACAAAGTAGCTTAGTTTTGCATGTACCTTCAGACTGGAAGTAGGAAAAACACACAAATACAAGCTGCATTTTCATATATTATGATTAAGAAAAATCAGATTTGGGGTAAGTTGGCTAGAACTGCCAGGGGTTGTACATGGGGCCGCTGCTGGTGAAGACACCTCAGCTCTGCTCCAGGTCGGCCACCAGGTAAGGCTGGGTGTCCCTCAGGGCCTGAAGGAGCGCATCTTTGCAGGTCACATTCCAGGATGGAGCAAAGCTGAAGAGCTTCCTCATCTTCAGTGGGTTGGTGGACTCCACTCGCACTGCCTGGTACTGCTCCTCTGTCAGGACCTTACCATACAGGACATCCAGCACCCCATCCACGTCTGTGACCCGTGCGATAAGGGCTGCCCGGTGCTGGTCCACAAAGTGCGATGCTAGGGGCAGGATGGAGGAAAGCAGATGAGCCAGTTCCCAGTCCGGATCCTGGGACCTGTGTCTGCTCAGCACTGCTTCAGAAATTGCTCTGTGACCCTAAGGGGTGGGGCTCAAGGTGGGAAGCCCACGGGCGCTGTAGGTAACCGTGGGATGGGTATAACTGTGGTTCTCTCCCTCCCCGAGGTGAAGCGAGTGGGAAGGGGAGGCCCAACCCTGCTCTCCCAGCGTTCCTGGCTGTGGGACACAGCTCCAGGCTGTGCAGGGGTGTGGTGGGGTGTGGCTGGAAAAGTTGGGAGTGGAGGCCTCACCTGGGTTGGCTGCAGTCTGATGAGAAGCCTTGATCCCAGCAGGTGCGGCTGCGTGGCCTGTAAGGAAATTAGTCAAGTGGTCCCCTTCTGCCTTATCTCCAGCCTCTTTGGCAGGGGCCCCTTGGTCAAGAAGCCAAGGTCAGGTACAAGCAGAGGAGGAGGAGGAGGAGGAGGTTTTGCAATTTTAGTGGAAAGGAGGAACAGAAAGTGAAAGAGCCCAAGGGGCAAAACGTTCGGGTGGGGTGGTGTGGGCATGTAGGAGACCCAGCAATTAATTGGGGGACCCTGCAGAGCGAGGAGGGGGAGTGCTCACCTTTGCGCGTGACCTCCAGCAGCCGCTCTGATAGCTCCTTCATGCCGATTTCGCGCAGCACGAGTGCTGTGAGCTCTACACCGTACTCTTCCAGATAGGAAGAGACCAGCTTGTCTGTGAGGTCCATGGCATCCATGGACAGCAGGGGGCCCCGCGGGATGCGCCCATAGCCTTCGCGCAGGGGCACTGAAAGCAGCTTCAGCTTGAACTTCTTGAGCTCCTCCGGAGTCAGGTTCTCCAGCGCATCGAGGATGGCGTCGCGAGTGCACCCCATGGCTCCGGGGTCCCCTGCTGCTGTCGCTCTCCTGGGCTGTCTGCGGACCAGGAAGTTCGCTCCGGGGCGGGACCTGGAACTCCCCGCCTTCTCCCAATTACCGCCTTTGCCCCAGCCCAATTCCCTGGGGCACAGAGTGCCTGAGTACGCCATTGGTTACCACACACCAAGGTCTGCACACTATATATAGCCTGGCCATTGAGGGGCCCAGGATCGCATCCTCTAGCTGATGCGAGAGGTGGGACCCAGGAGACAGAGGGGCTCATGGGGGTGGTGCCTGCATCTCCAGGTTTGCAGTAACTAGCACAGACCAGGAACCTGGTTTATTGAAGCACCAAGTCTTAGAATCTTGGAATTCTGGAACGCCAAAATGTCCATGTTTCCCTGAATCTCAGCATCCTCTCATGTGCCATAGAATCTTTAGGATCACAGAACCCTAATAGCCAGAACCATGTAGAACCATGTAGCTTACCAAATCCCACATGCTGGGGAGAAATGAGATTAAAACACACACACACAAAAAGATAGAGAATTGCTGTGTGTGCTTTTTCTCTCTGCCTCAGTTTTCTTATCCGGAAAATGGAATAACAACACACATCCACTTAGTAAATATTCCAGCATAACATGGGCTATCTGATGGCCTCTGAAACCTTGTCAAATACTGGGCAGCCAGGATTTGGTCTCAGGAGCTGAATTTCTCAAGGGAAGTGATGATGAAACACTTGTGATGAATGGTTGAGAAAGTCGTAGGTGGAGAGACACTCTGGGCCCAGGGGAGCTTGATCTAGAAGAGCAAATGAAAGGTGGCATGGATAGACATTGGAGCTTAGGCTGTGCCCCAAATCTTTAACTTGCCTTTAATGTGTCTGGGAAGGCCCTGCTGGGCTGGTGCCTGTGGACCTTACCAGCCTTGTCTTGTGCCACACCCTGCTTCCAGCCGCCCCCCCCCCCCCCCCGTCTCTGAGTTCCAACCACACTGGCCTCTCAGTTCTTGAAATGTACCAGCCTCCTTTGCTTCTACAAGCCTTTCAATGTATTGTTCCCTCTCTCTGGAAGTCTCTTCCCTTACTCGTTGCCTTATAAATTCTTGAGACTTTAGGTCTCCAGTTAAATGTCACTTCCCCTGGCAGGCCAGGTTTGGAATCCCTCTCAGACTCATTCATAACAACTGCTCTCATATCAATTGTGACTAAATTGTAATTATGTGGATTTGTTTAGCCTCAGTCTTCCTTGTCAGTCTGTAAATTGTGCCTGTGCAGACATTATTATACCCACAGCAACTAGGACAGTGCTTGGCCTATGATGGTTGTTCAATAAATCTTTGTTGTGTTCAAGAGCTTCCAGCACAATAGCAGGGCCCCCTCCCCATCCTCACGCATGTTGCATCCACATGCTCTGGATGTGTTACGAGCCATCATCCTCTCCCTGGCTGGCACTTGTGGCCCAATAGCCAGTGTTCCTTGGCTGATGGCTGATTATTGTATTTATTGCATTTTTTAAATGTTTACTTTTGAGAGAGGGAGTGTGAGCAGGGGAGGGACAGAGGGAGAGGGAGACCCAGAATCTGAAGCAAGCTCCAGGCTTTCAGCTGTCAGCATGGAGCCTGATCCAGGGCTCGAAACCATGAGCCATAAGATCATGATCTGAACTGAAGTCAGATGCTTAACTGACTGAGCCACCCAGTCGCCCTGATTTTTTTTAAAATTTATTTGATTTTGAGAGAGAGCGCACGCGCGCGCGCGCGCGCGCGCGAGAGAGAGAGAGAGAGAGAGAGAGAGAGAGAGAGAGAGAGGAAGTGACCAGGAGAGGGGCAGAGAGAGAGAGGGAGAGAGAATCCCAAGCAGGTTCCTCGATGCAGCATGGGACTCCATCTCACAAGTAGTGAGATCATGACCTTAGCCGAAATCAAGAGTCAGATGCTTAACTGACTGAGCCACCTGGCTTATGGCTGCTTATTATTGTGCCTCTTCACTGGTCTTTATCTTTTCAGAATCTCCAGCTCATTTTTATTTTATTTTATTTATTTATTTTTAAATGTTTTTTTTTTTAAATTATTTTTGAGAGACAGAGAGAGACAGCATGAGCAGGGGAGGGTCAGAGAGAGAGGAAGACACAGAATCCGAAGCAGGCTCCAGGCTCTGAGCTAGCTGTCAGCACAGAGCCCGATGTGGGGCTCGAACCCACAAACCATGAGATCATGCCCTGAGCCGAAGCCAGAAGCTAGATGCTTAACCGACTGAGCCACCCAGGCACCCCTCCAGCTCATTTTTAAAAAAAGTCTTTATTTATTTTGGGAGTGTGTGCATGAGAGAGAGTTGGGGAGGGGCAGAGAGAAAAGGAGAGGGAGAGAGGGCTCAGTGAGGAGCCCTACTTGGGACTTGATGTTAGCCTACTTGGGACTGAGATCATGACCTGAGTTGAACTCAGGATTCAGAGTTGGAGGCTTAACTGACTGAACCACCTATGCGCTCCTCCGCCTCATTTTGTATACTGTGGCGAAAAGGCTACATCTTCCCAGCCCACGCACTGATCTTACACCTACCTTGCTCAGTACACTATGACTCCCTAGTGCCCTCAGAACCAAGTCCAAGCTCTTCAGCTTGGTCTTCAAGGCCCTTCTATCCTGTTCGCCTCTGGACGTCTCTCCACATGCAGCACCTGTTCTCTGCTTGGCCTCTTTTCCCTTCTCATCTGCATGATGAGCTCCCGCTTGTCCCAACATTCATCAGTAGTCACTTTTTCAAAGAAATAATAAAAATTTGAGCCCCCCTCACCCCTTTAGGTTGTGATCACGCGTTATTTCTAAGCCTGACAACAATCCCTTGGGACAGGGGCTAGTAGCCCCATTTTACAAGTGAGAAGACTGAGGCTCGGAGAGGTTGAAGGACTTGCCCAAAGTCATATAGCTGAGGGGATCATATAGCTTGTCTAACTTCTGAATTTGTCCTTTGTTTACTCTTCCCTGTTGATTTTTCTGTCCTCTCTGCACAAAACTAATTATTCCTTTACATGTCTGCAGGATGCCTTTATCATAGTATGTCTGTTCACTCTGGTTTCCCACCAGTCTGAGCTCCTTGAGGATCACCTACCACAGGACTTGGCATAGATCTAGCCATTATAAGCCTTTATAGAATGACAAAAGAATTCTGGAATCTAGAATCATAGAAATCTACTCTTTTCACGTTTTGTAGAGTCTTAAATGCTTTGGGGTTTTGAGCCATGGAATTTTATAAATTTTTAAAAAATGTTTTATTTATTTTTGAGAGAGAGACAGTAGGAGCAGGGGAGGTCCAGAGAGAGAGGGCGACACAGGATCCGAAGACAGGCTTCAGGCTCTGAGCTGCCAGCACAGAGCCTGACGTGGGGCTTGAACCCACAAACCACGAGATGATGACCTGAGCTGATGTTGGACGCTCAACCGACTGAGCCACCCAGGCACCCCAAGCCATGGAATTTTAAAAACGATTGCCTGATTCAACACCCACATAGAGCAGGGATCCCCTTGGCCACATGGCCATTTGACTGTATCTCTTGAACCCGTTTGGATGGGATGGCCTTGGCTTTAAGTAAACTCAATGTAACATATTCCTCTTTTTTTAGTATTTGTTTTATTTTTGAGAGAGAGAGAGAGAGAGAGAGAGCGAGAGAGAGCGAGTGAGCAGGTGAGCACAGGGATGGGGAGGGGCAGATAGAGAGGGACACAGAGGATTTGAAGCAGCCTCTGCACTGACAGCAGAGAGCCCCATGCGGAGCTCGGACTCATGAACCTTGAGATCGTGACCTGAGCCGAAGTCGGATCTTAACCTACTGAGCCACCCAGGTGCCCCCTCCATGTCACATAATTCAATGAAACCTGTGAGGCTGTGGGTAATTGCTCGTGGGGGAGTATGAGTCCTGACTAGGAAGAGAGGGTGGGCTTCTCACAATTGGCTTTTAGTGGGGGGATGAGATTGAGGATGTGTGTCATGCTGGTGTAACACTTTGCCCTTCCCTTGTTCCTGCCCGTGCCCACCCAGGACCCTTGTGAGCCCAGCTTGCCCCTGGCATCCAACCCCAGTCACGTTTCTGCTCACACACGTTCTGACTGGGACACAGAAGATCCAGGCTGTGATTTTCACCCAACATCTCAGAGCACGTGCTAGCCGTTTGGTGTGACTTCATAGGGAAAGAGATGGGCTGGGGAAGCACTATTCCTCCCCTAGGACTGGAAGCCTCCCTCCTGCCAGGTGTTTCAGGCTGGAGCTCAGTGAGAATAAGGACACTTTTTGGCAGGTTGGTGTGAACTCAGAAGGGAACAAAGTTTTTGGAGAACCTATTTTACTCTAAGGTGTATTAAAGATCTACTAGGGCACACAACTGCATGGTAAGTGCTGGTGGGAGAAAGTGATAATAACAGCTTCCGTTCTTTGGAATTTACTATATTCTAGGCACTGTGCTGAGCACTTAACATGCATGATCTCATTTAAATCTCCAAACACCCCCATGAGCTGTGTGTGTTTATCCTACTTTACGGTGGAGAGAACTGAGTTTTTCAGAAATTACTGTGGAAGCCGACAGAGGTAGTACATGAGGAAACACAGAGTGGACCATCTGACACATAGGCCCAAATTCTAACCACCTACAAGTCCTAAAAGTCTCACTCTCCTCAAAAAATTGACAAATGGCAAGGAGAGATTATGTATATGGAAATTTATTCCTCCTCTGGACTGTCCACAAATACCTTAGGAGTGCAGATGTTATAATAGTAATGATATTAACTTCCTCCTTTTTGCAGAAAGCTCTAGAGCTTACAGAGTACATTCAGAAGATTGTGCAAGAGTGGGAATGGTGTCAGTTCCACTCAGATTCAATTCACGGATCCTCTCTTAGCCGTGTGACTTAGGGAGGTCACAGCCCCTCTCTGAGGTCTGTGTTCTGTAACATTAATGCACTCACCTCCTCAGCCCATATGGAATCAGGACCCTGGAAGGGCAATGACTTGGCCAGGGTCCTCCACAGCGATAAAGGCAGAGTCCACTTGTTCCTGGGCACAGCCAGGGTGATTTCCATCTGGGATGGTGAAGAGTAGGAATTTGGGGCAGCTCTCTGGGCAGCCATGATCACCTCCTTCAATACCTCCTTTTCTGGGGGAAGTGCTCAGAGAGAGCTGAGCTTTGATCCCTGGCGGGAGAGAACCTCCAGGTCTTACCTCAGGACCACCCTTGCCCCCTGGACTAGAGCCAGAGCTGTTGGTGGTTTTAAGGTGCCTCCTGGGTGTGCTCCCTCCCTCCCCCCAGAAAAGTGACCTTTGATTGCTGGAACCGGATTGCTTCTGCAGCCAGAACGACCATAGGCTGCCAGGACATTGTTAATCTTGTGCTTCATTGCCTCCTTGTAAAATAGGAACAATGCTGCGTTGTTAAAAGGTTATAAATGAAGTTATGAGGTTATAAATGGATTAAGGATGGTAAAGTACTTGGAACAAGCCTGGCACATGGTAGGTGATTTTGTCATTGTTAAAGTTTCTAAGCCTCACTTCCCCAGTGTCTGAAGTAGGGATAATGTTATTGACTTTACAGGGTTGTAGGGAAAATTCACTGGAATGCTTGTAATAATAATTGTAATATCAACAGCCAACATCTATTGAACATTTCCTATGGTCCTGGCATCGTTCTGAGAGCTTTATATGAATTAGCTTGTTGAATCTTCATAACAATCCAAGAGTCTTAATAAAAATCCTTACGTGATTCCTAGTTTGCAAATGAGAAAATAAGGTTAAATGCCTTGCTCAAAGTCACATGAGGAAAAAGCAGAGTCAAGATTTGAGCCTGGTGGTGGCAATCACTGACTCCTAAGCTCCTGGGTGCCAGCATACTGCCCCTGGCATTTATTTAATAGAATATCTAGTTTAATTCTCATAACAACCCTACAGGGATGGCTTTATTATCCTGCTTCTCCTTATATTGTGGCTGAAGATGTTGGAGCCCAGAGAGGTAGGCAATCTTCCTGGGGATGCCCAGCATGAGGTTGTGACATCAGCATTCAGGACCTGCTTCTGCTCTGGCTCTGATTGGGGGATTTCTGTCATCTTTCTGCATTTATCCAATACAAGGAGGTCTTACCTCCCATGGCACTTATGACTTCAGCCATTGGGAAGCTCTCCCGTAGAACAAGCTGAAATCTGCCTCCTCTGAGCTCTGGGCCCCAAGGACCTCACAGAGCTCCTTCTTAGGGTTAGCAATTCAAGTCCTTACTTCCTCCTTCCCCAGATGTTGTTCCTGGCCCCTTCTTGTCCTCCAAACTGCTGTAGATAATCAATGTCCCTTTCATATGTCAGAAGTCAAATCTGGTCTGGGATTGAGTTGACTGTTCTCCTTGTCCTGGGCACCCACTCCTGTTAACCAAAACCTTTAGCCTCAGCCTGGCAGTGATGAAAACTTCAGGTGACATCTATATTCAGCATGTTGACTTTTTATTTTTGAGAAAGAGGCAGAGTGTGAGTGAGGGAGGGGCAGAGAGACAGGGGAACACAGACTCTGAAGCAGGCTCCATGCTCTGAGCTGTCAGCACAGAATCCAACTCAGGGCTCAAACTCATGACCTGAGCTGGAGTCAAATGCTCAACTGACTGAGCCACCCAGCTGCCCCTTGACTTTTGAGCGAACGTAAAGTGGTTTGTGGTTTTAGAGACCATCTCCAGATATGCTCTTGTCCCCACCCCCTCCTGTTTGGGGAAATCAAGCTTCCCTAGGCTTCTCAGAGTTCTGATAAAAATTCCTGGTAGCTCCCTGAGACTTTTCAATACCCTGAGGATAAAATCTATAGCCATCTGTGTAGTCAGTTGCTGTGATCCAAAAGAATAATAAAACATATCTCTTTCCGAGAGGCCTAAATGATTATAACCTGTATAATGTTCTTAGGTTAAGCCTCCAAGGTGCCAGGAAGACTGGGGTAGCTTCCTAAGTGGGCCAGCACGTAACATGCAAGCGCTTCAAGTGTTCAAGAAGGAACGAATCTCAGAACTTGGAGATGAGTTTAAAGACTTGTCATATTTAGGGTTTACTCATGCTTTTGAGACTGCAATTCATTGTTGATCTGGACACTGTTTTGGGATTTAACAGATTACTAAAAGGAATGGGAGTTTCAGTTCATAAATATAATTTCTGTAGGCTGACGAATACAAGAATGCCCTGCTTGGGGCACCTGGGTGGCTCAGTCAGTTAAGCGGCCAACTTGGGCTCAGGTCATGATCTCACGGTTTGTGGGTTCGAGCCCCGCATTGGGCTCTGTGCTGACAGCTCGGAGCCTGGAGCCTGCTTCGGATTCTGGGTCTCCCTCTCTCTCTGCCCCTCTCCCATTCATGCTCTGTCTCTCTCTGTCTCAAAAATAAATAAACTATAAGAAAAAAAAAAAGAATGCCCTGCTTAAATCACTGAGTTCTTCCCCTCCTCCCCCCAAATTCTGCATTTTCCTAGGATTTGATCAAGCACATAAGCACAACTCTGGAGCCTGTGTCAGGTTCTGTGTCTCCCTCTCTCTCTGCACCTCCCCCACTCTCTCTCTCTCTCAAAAAGAATAAATAAACATTAAAAAATTTTAAATTATTAAGGAAATATTTTACATTCTCTTTTTCATACTAAGTCTTTGAGATCAAGTGTGTATGTTACACTTAGGGCACATCTCATTTCACAGTAGCCTCATTTCAAGTGCTCCAGAGTCACATGTTTATAGGGGCTATCAAATGGGATAGCACAGCTCTATAATCTCAATGATTATATAATGATTCATCTTATAGATGAATATTAAAGATTATCTTATTAAGCCTTGTTGGTTAAATATAGATCTGTATTTATGTGGTTGACAGCCTGAGCTGTCAGCACAGAGCCCGACGTGGGGCTTGAACCCATGAGCTGTGAAATCATGACCTTAGTTGAATTCGGATATTCAACCCATTAAGCCACCCAGGTGCCCCTCATTAATGTTTTTTAAAGTTTATTTATTTTTGAGAAAGAGGGAGAGAGAGAGTACGTGACAGAGTAGGGGAGGGGCAGAGAGAGAATCCCAAGCAGGCTCCAAGTTGTCAGCACAGAGACGTGGGGCTTGAACTCACAAACCATGAGGTCCTGACCTGAGCTGAAATCAAGAGTAGAACGCTTAACTGACTGAGCCATCCAGGCGCCCCAATATATTTTTTTAAGGGAAGCTCTACACCCAACATGGGGCTTAAACTCACCACCCTGAAATCAAGAGTTGTGTTGTCTAAGTCAGGGGGATGCCCCACATTAATAATTTTTCAAATTGGTTAGATGTCAAATGATAGTATCTCGGATACATTAGGTTATATAAAATATATTCTTGAAATACAAAAATAAAACAATGAAACAAAAGACGAGTTGAGATGGGCAGGGGGCTACCTGGCTCCTGGGGAGATTTATTTACTTGGCAAAGAGTTGCAATAAAAAGATCTTCAAGGAGGGGAGGGGAACAGTTGATTTCTACTCCTTGAAAGGAATTCTTCCTTGTTGCTCATCTATAAGGTGTCTGGTTACCCTTATGGGAAAATTGACCTGGATCTCAATCCCATCATCCTATGGCACAGGAAGTTAGTATTTACTGGGAGATATTTAATAAGCCTGTCTCTTACTAAAGAGCATCTCGTGTGCACATTTGGGATAAAATTAATAAAAATGAACATTAAAAACCAAAGAAACAAAAGGAGTCCAAAGGGGAGATGGAGACTGAAACATAAGAAACTCAGATTAAGACAGACAGAGTGCCATTGTGGGAGAAATGAACAAATACAGGTAAAATCTGAAAGTGTGAGGCCAAAAGAGAAGGACCCAGTGAGCTTGTGTGTTTATTCATTCATTAAGTATTTAGTGTGCACACACTTTATTCTAGGTTGGAGACAAGCAGCGTACAAAATTTATATTCTGGTAGAAGGAATCAGACAAAAAAAACCCCCCAATAAGTAAAATTGATTGTCAGATGGTAATACATTTTATGGGGAAAAACAGAGCAGGGAAGGGAGCTGTGTGATTCAAAATCAAGGAGTTAGGAAAAGCCTTCACTGAAAAGGTGACACTGGTTAGAGATCTGAGGCAGAACAGGAAGGGAACCAGGCTATACAGAGGGTTGAAAGAGTGTTCCAGTGTGGTCCTCACCAGTCAGAGTGGCTAAAATGAACAAATCAAGAGACTATAGATGCTGGCAAGGATGTGGAGAGACGGGCACTTTCCTACACTGTTGGTGGGAATGTAAACTGGTGCAGCCGCTCTGGAAAACAGTGTGGAGG
>NC_043707.1:22206686-22218619 GCF_006229205.1 Suricata suricatta
TATATATATATATATATATATACAATGGAATGTTACATGGCAATGAGAAAGAATAAAATATGGTCATTGTAGGAAAGTGGATGGACCTCGAGGGTGTCATGCTAAGCGAAATAAGTCAGGCAGAGAAGGACAGATACCATATGTTTGCACTCATAGGTCTAACAGGAGAACAGGAGAAACCTAATGGAGGACCAGGGGGAGGGGAAGAGGGAAAGAGAGTTGGGGAGAGAGAGAGAACCAAAACTTGAAAGACTATTGAATACTGAAAACGAACTGAGGGTTGAAGGGGGAGGGGGGGGAAAGAGGTGGTGGTGATGGAGGAGGGCACTTGTGGGGAAGAGCACTGGGTGTTATATGGAAACCAATTTGACAATAAACTACTTAAAAAAAAAAGTGTTCCAGACATAGGGGACAGCAAGCCCAAAGGCCAAGCCTGGAGTGAGGAGGTGGGGAGTGGTGAGAGAAGAGTAAGGTCACTTTCAGTAGGGCCTTGAAGGGCACAGTGAGGACTTTGATTCGAAGGCTAAGCATGTAAAGGCCTGGAGCTCCCAGGGCAGAATCAACTTCTGGGCTGCAGGCCCTGGATTCAGTTCATTCATTTATTCAACTGTCCCTCTATCATTCATTTCCCAAGCACTTGGGGAGACCCTCTTTGCCCTAGGGCTTGTACTAGGCACTGGAGAGACCAGCAGGGAAAAGCCTTCCTGCTCAATTCTGGAGGAAGAAAAGCTTTCGGGGTGGGCTGAAGCCCTGTCCTCCTGCAGTGTGATCTTAGAGAGCCATAAACCTGGGGAGTAAGTGGGTGACACGGGGGAGGAGCCACAGGCAGGGAAGGGGGAAGCTGGAGAGGATGGAGATGGGGGTGGAGGAGAAAAGAGAGAATCCTCCCAGACATGTTCCCGTTTTTTTGTTTTTTGTTTTTTTTTTCTTCTGCCTCCGTGCTGGTTGTAATTTCTGGCTCCAGGCTGAGCAGGGGAGGGGACAGTGGGATGGGCCACGACAGGTGGCCTTGACATGTGATGCTTGTCCGATGACCACTCAGTCCTCACTTTTAGAACGGTTTCCAGGAGTGATGGGAAGGGGTGGGCAGGGCAGCTAAATATAGCCCTGGGGCCAGGGCTCAGTCTGGGAGGGTCTGTAGTTACTCACAGTGTGCCCTCCCGGTGGTATCCTCTGTTAGCTCCCCCTGTGAGTTCCCCTCCTTGCTCTGAGCTTGCTGCTTGCCCCTTGCCTGTCTTCTGACACAGCCGTGACTCCCTGTAAGTTTAGGCCTGACCTTGACGGGGACTCTCGGGAGTGCCTTTTTGCTCAAGATCTCCAACCAGATCTGTGAGTCCTATGGGTCCTGTGGGCCTGGAGATGTGGGGGAGGGGAGGGCTGGGGATCCTGGAGAGGTGAGTGAAAGGAGGGTAGGGTCTGGGGGCTCTGAGCAATTTGGGGCTGGGGCTGAGGCCTAGGGTAAGACAGGGGTAGGACAGTGGGTAAGACTGCAACCGGAACTCCGTTTAGGACCTGGGATTGAGACGAGGTCCCTCTTAGCAGCTATTTTGGGGGCTGCGGCTGAGTTTGGGATTGAAACCGAGTCCCTCTTCCCCCTTGGCCAGAACTAGAGTCTTCTGTGTATGAGATGTGGGGTCTTTATGGGCTGGGGATCCTCCTGGTCTGGGTCTGGGGCCCGGCCTGAGCCTCCCTGACTGGCCCCTCCGCTCCCCAGGTCCGTCATGTCGGCTGCGCCCGGCCTCCTGCACCAGGAGCTGTCCTGCCCGCTGTGCCTGCAGCTGTTTGACGCGCCCGTGACGGCCGAGTGCGGCCACAGCTTCTGCCGCGCCTGCCTGAGCCGCGTGGCGGGGGAGCCGGCGGCGGACGGCACCGTGCCCTGCCCGTGCTGCCAGGCACTCACGCGGCCGCAGGCGCTCAGTACCAACCTGCAGCTGGCGCGCCTGGTGGAGGGGCTGGCGCAGGTGCCGCAGGGCCACTGCGAGGAGCACCTAGACCCGCTCAGCATCTACTGCGAGCAGGACCGCGCGCTCGTGTGCGGCGTGTGCGCCTCGCTCGGCTCGCACCGCGGCCACCGCCTGCTCCCCGCCGCCGAAGCCCATGCGCGCCTCAAGGTGCAGGGCTCTGGAGGCCTCGGGGGTGGGGGGCGGTGGGGTTGGGGTGGGGTGGGGTGGAGTGGGGGGGACCCGAGGGGGTGGGGACGAGGTTGTTGGCTGGAGCGGAGTCTGATCGAGCTGGAGGTCGCTGCATTGCCCTGGATTCTGAGCTCCAGAACCCGGGGTGCCGGGAGTTTCCGGGGGATCCGGGCGGGGCGGGGCCCCTAGGGAATGGGCGGAGCCGCGCCGGGAGCCCGGCGGAGGCACTCAAGGGCTGCGGCCCAAACGTAGATTTTCCGCGCTTAGCGACTGGAGCGCGCCCAGAGACACAGCCCCCCCCGCCGCAGAGCGGAGTTGGGTGGCGGCCCGGGAGGAAAAGACTAGATGGGTGGGGCCCAGGGCCAGGTCAGGCGGCGGCTGGGGCGGTGTTGGCTGAGCGGCTGGGCCACTTCGCGGATGCCCACGTTCTCCTCCAAGTTGCAAAACTTGTGCAGGCCTGAGGGTCACAACATCTGGCAGGGAGTGGCAACGCAGGCCTGTGTCGCAGGCCCTCTTTGGCACCGAGACCCAGAACTAGGTTGTTCTTCTAGATGGAGCTGGAAGTCTTGAACGCTTCCAGAGTTCCGCACACAATTATGGGCACCCCAAGATTTGCCATTGCCACGAGCGCCCAGAAAAGACACCCAGACATTAGCAAGTAGAGACGCAAGCTCACACTGGCTCGTCCATGTCAGACGTGTGCCACATCACACGCATGTAGCTTCGGGAGAGTATGTGTCTACACAGGCCCTGGAGGTCTGTCATGAAGCATTTGTTGGGCTGTGGAAGAATAAAGGATAGGTGCGGGAGCTGGAAGGGGCGGGCTCTGGAGGCGGGGAGCGGTCCTTGTCCCCAGCAGTGAAGCTGCCATTGTCTTCTTCTGGACGATGTGTAGGGTGAGTTTCTGCGGATTATCTTTGCCCACAACCATCAGCGTTGCACTGCAGCTCTTCTGCTTGGCACCCAGACTTCTTCTTTTTTTGTTTATTTTAGAAAGAGCTTACGCGAGAGAGCAGGCGAGCAGGGGAAGGGCAGGGAGAGACGGGGGGGGGGGGGGGGGGGGGGGGGGGCAGGGAGGACAGAGGATCTGAAGCGCGCTCTGCGTTGACAGCAGAGAGTCTCATGCGGGGCTCAACGCATAAACATGAGATCATGACCTGAGGGGAAGTCTGATGCTTAAGGGACTGAGCCACCCATGAACCCTAGGCCCCAGACTTAAAAAAAAGTTTTTCTTTTTTAAAATGTTTATTCATTCTTGAGAGAGACAGAGCGAGAGCAGGGGAGGAGCAGAGAGAGAGGGAGACAGAATCCAAAGCAGGCTCCAGGCTCTGAGCTGCCAGCACAGAGCCTGAGGAGGGACTGCAACCCACAAGCCTCGAGATCATGACCTGAGCCGAAGTCGGACGCTTAACGGACTGAGCCACCTGTGTACCCCACGCTCCCAGGCTTCTAAAGAGGGTAGACCATCTCCTCAGGCCCCCAGACCCCCCAGGGAAGCAGCCTCACCATTCCTTCGCTCCTGCCTTGCCCAGGTCTGCCCAGTGTGCCCAGTGGTCCCCTAGACCAGTGCAGGAGCTTCCTCTTCCCAGAAACCTTCCCAACCCAGGCTCCCCCTTGCTGGTAACCCCAGAACTCCCAATCTGGTCGAGAGAGAGAGAGAGAGAGAGAGAGAGAGAGAGAGAGAGAGAGAGAGAGAGAGAGATCTGTGGAGAGAGAATAGAGTCTGTGGAGTGGAACAGAGTACCAGGTGACCCAGGAGCCTCGAGGGGGCAGGTGGGGACGGATACATTCTGCCAGCCCTAAGCCACGTGGAGGGGCTGGCAGCAATTCTGAAGAAGGGACCCCAGGAAGAATTCTGGAGGAGAAGGGAGACAGGAAGGCTGGGGTGCGGCTGAATGCCTGGGTCCTTGCAACGAAGAGGGACTGGGTCCACAGACCACGTACCAGGACTCTCAAGAGTGGTGGAATGGGATCTGCCGGGAGCGGGGGACTCACGCGACCCCCTGAAACCTTGCTGTCTCCTCTTGCACACCGATGTTGCCCAGCAGGGCTGCCGTGAGCTCGGTGCGGGTCGCCCAGCAGAGGGCGACCTGCTTGTAGGTGAGACCCGTAGCACTCGGCGCCCATCTGCCCGGGCGGGATGTTCGGAAAGCCTCCCGGGGGCGCCAACACCCCCAGCTTCAGTTTGACCTTGAGCACATGCACGGTCAGGGCATTGCACTTCTTTCTCATGGCTTAGTCCTGCCGCCTCTGAACCTCTGACAGCTCCATGCTGAGAGCCACCAGATCCTCTCTGTTCCGAAGCAGGCGGGGCCACTGCCCAGGAGAACCGCCCAGGAAGGAGACTGACCTGGCGGCTGGCCAGGAGACCATGGGCTCCATGGTCCAATCCTGGGGCTTCCACCAGCTGTGGACTCATCGGCAGACAGAGCCTAGAGGGTCTCTCAGTCTCCCCTAGGGGGAGTGGGGAGGAGGCAGCCAATTTGTCATTCTGCAAAAAGGAAACTGAGGTTGGAAGCCATGGAGGCAGGACTGGAGCCATCTGATTCCAAGGGCATACATCTTCTGAGAAGAATGGCTTTGGCAAGAGCTATTAGGAGTTTCCCTAAACTTGCATTTCAGGACTCACAAAGTGACAGACCTACAGATGTGTTTCATTGGCTGATACAGCAGACTTTTTTTTTTTTTTAAAAAAGCAAGCTCTAGGAGCACCTGGGAAGCTCAGTCAGTTGAGTGTCCGGCTTCAGCTCAGGTCATGATCTCACGGTTCGTCGGTTCGAGCCCTGCATCGGGGTCTGTGCTGACAGCTCGGAGCTTATAGCCTGCTTCGGATTCTGTGTCTCCCCCTCTCTCTGACCCTCCCCTGCTCATGCTGTCTCTCTCTCTCTCTCTCTCTCTCTCTCTCTCTCAAAAATAAATAAAACATTAAAAAAATAAAAAAAAAATGAAAAAAAGCAAGCTTTACCCCCAAGGTGAGGCTGGACTTCACAACCCTGGAGATCCAACAGTTGCATGATCTGACTGAGCCAGCCGGATGCTCCAACTCAGCAGACATTTTTATTAAATTGCCACAGCCCTCAGGTGTGCAGGAAGGCTGATTGGAGTATTTTGCTAATTAATATTCTGCTTTTAAGGGTAGGATAAAGCCCAAGGAGAGGAGGAGGTCCTATTTCCTCTTCATACAACCTACACTCACCCTGTGAAGCGTGCTGTGTGGCACCACTGTACCCCTCTGGTGGAGGACACCAAACCACATTTGTGTCTACCACCCTCACAAAGACCTGTGCTTAGGGGTGCTGACTGCTGAGGGGGTGGGATCAGGGAAGGCAAGGCCAGGGAGGACTTCCTTAAATACACAGTGGGAGGGTAAGGCATTCTAGACATTGGCAAGGGCCTAGAGACCCGCACATGAGTTTAGGGGAGCAGTAAGATGCCAGCCCAGCTGTAGGAGGAGCTGGCCTTGAGGCTGAGCCAGGGAAGGCAAGGTCAGCATGGGAGGTGTGGGTTTGGTGGTGTTGGCGGGGGCAGCAGGACCATTTCCTTATGCCTCACCCCCTCAGACGCAGCTGCCACAGCAGAAGATGCAGTTGCAGGAGGCGTGCATGCGCAAGGAGAAGAGTGTGGCTGTTCTGGAACATCAGCTGATGGAGGTGGAGGTGAGGGGCTCAGCATGGCAGGTCCCGGGGCACCCAAGCCGGGGGTCCCAGCCAAGTGCTTTTGCCTGTCTGCTCCCACAGGAGACCGTACGTCAGTTCCGGGGGGCTGTGGGGGAGCAGCTGGGCAAGATGCGGGTGTTCCTGGCGGCACTGGAAGGCTCCTTGGACCGTGAGGCAGAGCGTGTGCGGGGCGAGGCGGGGCTCGCCTTGCGGCGGGAGCTGGGGAGCCTGAACTCTTACCTGGAGCAGTTGCGGCAGATGGAGAAGGTGCTGGAGGAGGTGGCGGACAAGCCACAGACTGAGTTCCTCATGGTGAGCACTATATGATCTTCCCTTTCTGCCTCTCAGCCAGGGTTCAGGACCCAGAGAGGGGCAGGGACAGAGCCAGGGTCACACATGGAGGAGGCGTGGGTCCCAGGACTGCTGTTATGGTTGTCTAGGCTGGACACTGCACAGACACTGAATCTTAGTGGGCACCACTTATGTCATAGACACTGGAGGTTTGCATATACAATCTTCTACCAGGTGGAATTGGTTTCTTTTTTTTTTTAAACAAAATGTTTATTTATTTTCGAGAGAGATAGAGAGAGTCAGAATGTGATGGGGGAGGGGCAGAGAGAGAGGGAGACACAGAATCCAAAGCAGGCTCCAGGCTCTGAGCTGTCAGCACAGAGCCCGATGCGAGGCTCAAACCTATGAACCTCGAGATCATGACCTGAGCCGAAGTCAGACACTTTACTGACTGAGCCACCCAAGCGCCTCAGAATTGGTTTCTTGAAGAAGGCAGGGTACATTTTGATAATTCACACAGAGGTAAAGGTCTAGAGTTGGCTTCGGATTCTGGGTTTCTTTGGGCTTTTCTGATTCTTCCTGACACCACACTCAGCAATGCTGCTGGTCCACCCATTCTTACGAGTCCCCAGGGTCTCCCCTGCCTGCTTCACCTCCATTCTCTTTTTCTCTCTTTCTAGAAATACTGCCTGGTGACCAGCAGGTGAGATCAACTTGGCCCTGCCCCTTTCCCCAACTTGCCCTAGTCTTCAGGGACACTGGCTGGCCCACCGTCTAATCCCAGGAAGCCCGTGCATCCCATTCCATCCACCTTGATCTCCCTGTGTTTGTGTTGAGCCCAGAAATGAGCCTGACCTGGTCCTTCTTCTCAGGGACCTCCCAGACTGGTGCTGGGAACAGACGCGGTCAGGGACATAGTTTAGTGCTGTGTGGTGGGAAGGGGGTGGCCGGGGCAGGCTTTCCAGAAGAGTGCACATTCGGTGGGCCGCTGGAGGAATGACAAGGGGAGGTGACGAGCTGGGGGAAGAGGCGTAACAGGCAGAGGGAAGAGCAGGTGCCAAGCCTGGTAAGAGGGAGAGAGGGCGAAGTTGGTGTGTTAGATGGGGGCAGACTGAAGGGCCAAGGAGCTTGGACCTTCTCCCAACAGAAGGTTCTTCTTGAAAAAAAAAATATGGCAAAATATGCATGACATAAAACCGGTTTTTCTTTCTAGTGAACATTTTAATTTCAGTGGCATTAAGTACATTCATGCGCCACCATCCCCACGACTTCTCTCCAGAACTTTTTTGTCTTTCCAAACTGAAACTCTGACGGACTTTTTGGGCAGGGTATGATGTGGGAGAGATCCTCGAACGCCACACCATGGTCCCTCTTCTCCTCTCTTTGGTATAACATCTCTTGCCCTCTCCCCCCACCCCATACCTCCTCCAGGAAGTCCCCCCACAGACACTTCCCCCCTCCCCCTCCCCCTCTAGGCTACAGAAGATCCTGGCAGAATCACCACCGCCTGCCCGGCTGGACATCCAGCTTCCTATCATCTCAGATGACTTCAAATTCCAGGTGTGGAGGAAGATGTTCCGGGCTCTGATGCCAGGTACTGGCAGGGGCTAGCTCCGGGTTTGTGTTTGTACCTGTGTGGTTGAGGGGAGGCCCCAGCTATGCACAGAGAGGCCTCTCAGCCCGAAGTTGGGGAAGTCATCGAAGTAGGTGCCCATCGCCCCGTTACTTCTGGGGTTTCCCCGGAACGCTTGTAGCCTGTGCTCAGAGAAGGAACTTTGAGGGTATGGGGTTTACGGGTGGGTGACTGATGTGGGGAGGACTCTGCTTACCAAAAAGCTGCTGCTGCTGGCAAGCAGGGAAGGCTAGGGCTCGGGGTTGAGCCTCGGTGATCCCAGGTCAGTTCCTGTGCCTTCTGGACAGTGGAGATGATAATCCCTGCTAGATGGAGGTAAGGATCTGCAGAGCTGGCACCCTAGGGACTGTCCTGGGCCAGACACTGACTCTGGTGGCACATGGCTGGAGAGGCCCCAGGGCTCTCTGCCTCCTTTCCCTGAGGGCTGGATTGCAGGGAGATGCCATAGGTTATAGAACTCCAGGACTCAGACACATGGCTGGTTCAGCCCTCACTGCCCTGGGGGAGGTGGGAATGGAGGGGGTTCTGTTTTATCCAAGGCAAGACTATGGCCCAGAGACTGGCTCAAAACTGACTGAAGTCACACAGCTGGGTGAGGTGGGGACTGACCTCAGACCAGGCCTCCTGACTCTCTCCTGCTTTGTGACCAGGGCCTCAAATACTGACTTAAATGCCTTGTATCCACTAATCCTCCCTACAGTGAAAGAAGTCAGTTATGGCTTCATTTTTCAGCTGAGCAGACTGGAGCTCAGAGAGGTACAGCATTGGCCCAAGCCAGTAAGCAGAGAGGAACCAAAGATATTGGGCGGGGGGGGGGGGGGGGGAGTTAGAGCAGACAGGCAGGCCCCTAAATTGGTTGGGAGAAGCTCCTGGGAGGCAAACGCGCAGGGGCCTGACCACCCTTCCCCTGATAGCGATGAAGGAACTGACCTTCGACCCAAGCACGGCCCACCCGAGCTTGGTGGTGTCTCCCTCTGGCCGCCGCGTGGAGTGCTTGGACCAGAAGGCGCCGCCGGCTGGAGAGGACCCGTGCCAGTTCGACAAAGCCGTGGCGGTGGTGGCACAGCAGCTGCTGTCGGACGGCGAGCACTACTGGGAGGTGGAGGTGGGCGATAAGCCGCGCTGGGCACTGGGCGTGATCTCGGCCCAGGCCGGCCGCCGAGGCCGGCTGCACGCTGTGCCCTCGCAGGGCCTCTGGCTGCTGGGGCTGCGCGAAGGCAAGATCCTGGAGGCGCACGTCGAGGCCAAGGAACCGCGCGCACTGCGCGCCCAGGAGCGGCGGCCATCGCGCATCGGGATCTACCTAAGCTTCGGCGACGGCGTCCTCTCCTTTTATGATGCCAGCAACGCCGACTCCCTCGAGCTGCTCTTTGCCTTCCACGAGCGCCTGCCCGGGCCTGTGTACCCCTTCTTTGACGTGTGCTGGCACGACAAGGGCAAAAACGCCCAGCCGCTGCTG
The DNA here is from genome assembly GCF_006229205.1 of Suricata suricatta. Lineage (NCBI taxonomy): Eukaryota > Metazoa > Chordata > Mammalia > Carnivora > Herpestidae > Suricata > Suricata suricatta. Next base: position 22,215,858 of record NC_043707.1, read on the forward strand.
CTGGTGGGGCCTGATGGCGAGGAGGCCTGAGCCGCCTGCGGGATTGGGGAGGGGGGCAGGGTCCTTTGAGCCTGGAAGGAGACGGGAGGGTGGGCAGGGGACAGGTTGCCAGGGCTGAAGGCAGGGCCAACGGGGGTTAGGGACTGGGAACTCGGGACTCCAAGAATCCTGAGAAGTTGGGGGTTTCAGGGACTGGGTGGCTATGGGGAAGGTAGATCTAAAGTCTGGTGGGTGAGGAAATTCCAGTTTGGGAACCGGGAAGCCCAAGGATTCCACAAAGAAATCGAAGTTGAGGGGAAGAGTGAAAAGGGTCAGATATGGGGGGAGGGGACTGAAAAACTCTGTAGACCAAGGAGCCCCTCACATCCTCCTCCTCCTTGGTGGCCTTAGGGCGGGGAGTCCAGATTCACCATACAGAAAGATTTTTCACTTAGTGGTTCTCCAACTTGGGCATGTATCAAAACCACATTTTCAAAGCATGTCACAGTTACTTGTGAAAGCAGAGTGTTGAGTTTCTGGTTCACTAGGTCTGGGGGCAGACCAGAATTTTGCTTTTCTAACCGGTTCCTAGGGTGATGCTCTGTGGCAGGTTACAACCTGGAGAACTGCTGACTTAAGTAAGACCCTGGTCTGTTTGATCAGCTTCCATTATACAGAGCCAGTTATCAGATGGCTGTCAACTCTCAGGTACAGAAAAACCACAATCTATTCCTCTGGAGAGCAACAGCCATTTAAAAACTGCCAGAGCCCACGCTGAGTGAATAAACTGACCCCCAGCTATTTCTCTCTGCCTCTGGAATATGTTTCCTGAGTATCTCGGACATTGAAGAAAACCCCCAAGTTGCCAGCCAAGAGGAAGAGCCTGATGTTGCCCTAGCCTGAGCCCCTTCTGCTTGTGGAGAATAGAAAGCTATGCCTATCATGTTCTCTTGCTCACCCCCTCCCACGCGCACCCTGCTGGGCCCTCACTGCTTACTTCCTGGTTCACACATTCTTTGGTTTTAGCTCAAAGGCCCATTTCTTGGGCTCTGGAGTAACCACGGAGGCCCAGAGTGAGAGTCCCTCTTACTTGGAGGGAGAGGCCTTCGGGGACTCAAGCAGGTGGGACAGGAGGCTACTGCCCCTCCTGTCATGAGGGAAGATGGTGGGGGAGTCCATTTGCTCTCCCAGGTCAGAAATGTTGCTGCTGATGTGTGAAAGGGCCCCGGGAGTCTTGGAAACTGGTGCCCATATGGGAATTTTCTTGGGGGAGAGAACAAAAAGAAAGTGTGGGTAGGGTAAGGGAGGCTTCAAGGTCTGGCAAGGGGGCCCCTTCCTGGCTGTGTCTCCTGGAGGAATAGGTCTGGGGAGAGACAATTAATTTGAGAAGCTGTTTCATGAAAGAAAGTAAAATAAAAGGGTTATTTGGCTGTAAACTCCAGCAGCATTAACAGAGACTATTATATTCAGACTCTTTCCCCATTAAATTTGTGTGAAAGATAAATGACCTGTCGCTAAGCCTAGTAACCTCCTTATTGTCCAGCTGTTTTTCAGTCTTGACCCATCTAATCTTTCTGAAAACACAGATGTGGTCATATGATCCAGTTGCCCAAAACTTTCAAAACCTCCTTGCTGCCTGCAGGAAAAAGCTCTAGGTATTTGGCCTTGGATCTGGGATACCCTACTCTTCTCCAGCCTCATCTCGTGCCTCTCCCCTGCGTACGTTCACACTCTGGCCCTACTGAACTCTCGGCATCCCTGCGCCACCATCCAACTATCTGTTGGGAAAGCCTTTGCCTCTCACTTATCCTGCAGCAAGTTCCCTAAACACCACCTTCTCCTATCCTCTCTTGCTCTCAACACGTCATTGCAAGGTGCACTCCCTGTCGTGAGCTGGTGATGTCCAAGAGCCCAACGCCCCTTTTCCGAGGAATTGGGTACTTTAAGAACCAGATGTCAAGACAGCATTAAATGTGGAAGGATTTTATGAAGGAAGATGCCCATGTGGGAGTACATTGTGATGCCAGTCTGACCCTGAGTGAAGGAGAGACGGTGGGAAGGTGGGGTGGGAGTGGGCTCGATGGTTGTGGGGGCTTCTCTACAAGCTGCCTGTGCGAGGAGCCTGCGTGTGCCCAGAGGGGCCTGCCTCTGTGTCCCTGCCATGCTCGGTTACTGCCAGGAGAAGCTTGCGGGACGGCTGTCCTAGCTCTTCAGCTGCTGCCTTCAGTCTTTGCTCCCCTTTGTTGAAGCGCTCTCAGGAAGATTTATTTCCACACCCTCCACAGGTTTCTTCTGCATAAAGTTACCCTGGCTTGAGTTTGTGCATTGAGGGACTTGACCTTGTGACCTGGCCTGTGGCTGCCTGAATGACAGAGTGGGTCCCTGGGACAAAGGTTGTCATGATGGGGCAAGTTTGTGGGAAACTTTGCCTAGTCGGAGTCTTCCTTTTTGGATGGTGGCCACCTGGCCCATCCAGAATCTCCTTGGTGATGTAGGAAGATAAAACGGGAACACAGAACTGGGTCCTCAGAGCGCTTGTGTCTCAAAAGATCAGAATCTCCTCCTTTAGTACTCCCTCCTCGTGGAGACTCTGGAAACCCAGAGCACCTGGGGGCTGAGAGGTTTCCTGAGCCTAGTGGCCTCCTCACGTACAAGAACAAACTGGCACCTGTCAAGGCCATGCTAGACCGCAAGCAAAACTCTTTATTGAGAAAGCTTGTTATTTGATATCTTATGTGTCCCCGCAGCGCTAGGCTTCACAATGACTAATGCCTAACTAGACT
>NC_043707.1:22218719-22234145 GCF_006229205.1 Suricata suricatta
TATATATATATATATATATATATATAATTCTAAAGTTAGTTAACATACAGTGTAGTCTTAGATTCAGGAATAGGATCCAGTGATTCATCACTTACATATAACACCCAGTGCTCATCCCAACAAGTGCCCTTCTTAATGCCCATCATCCATTTTCCCCACCCCCATCAACCCTCAGTTTGTTCTCTGTATTTAAGAGTCTCTTCTAATTTGCCTCCCTCTCTGTTTTTATCTTATTTTCCTTCCCTTCTCTTATGGTCACCTGTTAAGTTTCTCAAATAAAACAAACATATTATGGAGTACAGAATTGGCATGTATTTTTGAAATTAAATAAGAGATGTTCACAAACTTTTGCATTTGTTTTTTAAATTTTTTTAATGTTTTATTTATTTCTGAGAGAGAGACAGAGAGATAGTATGAGCAGGGGAGGGTCGGAGAGAGAGGGAGACACAGAATCTGGAGCAGACTCTGAGCTAGCTGCCAGCACAGAGCCTGATGTGGGGCTCGAACTCATGAACCGTGGGATCATGACTTGAGCCAAAGTTGGACGCTTTACTGACTGAGCCACCCAGATGCCCCCAAACTTTTGCATTTGTACTGAATGTTTGGATCTAGACTTCTAGACCCTCAGGGATATAAATTCTTAAAATTATTTTTAAAAACAAGAAATAATGCACAAATATATTTAATAGTTTCTTACAGATAAGGAGAAAGTTCTCCAATCTGTTCCCCTCACCTCCCCATTCCTAATTTCTTCTCTTCCTCCCTCATTGGAAATAATATCTGTTTCAATTTGGTGAGTAGTTTTCCAGGACTTCCTGTACATATATATGTTCCACAGAAAATATATAGTATTATGCTATTCTTTCTATATAAATGATGTCATTCTCTACATGAATATGACTTTTGTTTTTTAATTTTAGAGAGAATGAGAGCACAAGCAGGGGAGAAGGGCAGAGAGAGAGAGAAAAAAAAAATCTTAAGCAGGCTCCATACTCAGTATGGAACCCAATTTGATCCACTGATCCTAAGATCATGACCTGAGCCAAAATCAAGAGTTGGATGCTCAACTTGACTGAGCCACCCTGATGCCCCATGTCTGCAGCTATTTTTAGAATGTGGGGCAGCGTTTCAATCACACACTGTCCTTAGCTTTGGGGCTTTAAACAAAAACCCTATCAATTTACACTCCAAACATCATTGTGTGAAAATGTAGTTTCCCTAAATTTTCTCCAAGACTCAGTATTATCAAGCTCAAGTTCTTTTTTTCTTTTGCCAATGCGGTGGGGAATAAATAAATAAATAGTACTTACTTAGGAAGTGCAGAAAACACCCATGGGCTGTGGCGAAGCCAGCCAGGGAGCCAAGGAAGGTGCATCATGAAGCAGGTTCGCACTGTGGGGAGGGGGGCTTTCTCCTCCTGAGAAACCGGGAAAAACACCCCTCTCATCCCACACGCAGTTAAAGAATTTGGGCCTTAGACACCAGCTCCTGTCAGTCCCTGGTAGAGAGCGCCCCCAAGGGGTGATAATTCCCCCGCACTTTGAGCCTGCTTTTTACAAGGGCAGGTCACTTTCTGAGGCTTGGGAGAAAGTCCTCAGGAGAGGAGAAGCAGCTATGGTGGCGACGAGTTCTGGAGCACAGAGAAGTGGCAGGCCCCCGACGGCAGCTGGCGACAGTCACACCCTCCAACTCCGACTGGCTTAGAATCTCTGTGCTTGGAGGCTCCTGATGGAGGCAGTGAAAGGGCTGGACGTGGGCTCAGTTCCTGGATGTGAGCAAGACAGAAGGGGAGAGGTAGGAGGGCGCATGAAACTGGCTTGGAAGGAACACAGTAGCGAAGCCGTTTCCCTGAACACTTCCTGTTTCAGGCGGAGTCACTCCTGCCGTGAGGACCAAGTTACACGCTGGCCCTGCCTGCACCTGGGAACAAACATTTAGGCCTGGAGAAGGGAGTGTGTAGGTGGCTTTGCGAGCCACCAGGCCTTGCACTGGTTCTTCAGGTCCCGAAGGCTGAATGGATTTCCCAAGAACAATTAGGGGCTGGGCCAGGGTGCCTGGGTTTCTGGGTGGGAGGGAGGAGGGGGAGGGGAAAGGGAGGTTGAAGGGGCAGATGTTGGGTTTGGGAACATCAGGAAATGGACTCAGCACTTGTTCTACAAGAGAGAGGAGCCCAGACCCAGGGTCCTGGAAGGACAGGTGGGTGGGGATGGAGAAGGGAGGCCCCGGGGGAGGTTGTGAGCGATGAGGTCTTTTTGCTGTGGGGAGGGACTGGAAGCCTGTTGCCAGAGAAGCCTGTTCTTTCTCCTCTTGGCCCAGTATCCAACCGTTCTCTCTCTTTTTTTTTTTTTAATGTTTTATTAATTTTTGATACAGGAGAGACAGAGCATGAGAGGGGGAGGGTCAGAGAGAGGGGACACAGAACTGGAAGCAGACTCCAGGCTCTGAGCCAGCTGTCAGCACAGATCCTGACGCGGGGCTCGAACCCATGAATGTGAGATCTGACCTGAGCCGAAGTCGGAGGCTTAACCGACTGAGCCACCCAGGCGCCCCCCCCCCCCCCCCCCCCCCCCCCCCCCTTCTCTCTGTCTTAAAAGGAGCTTCAGCAACGATTTGGCCAAATTGCTCATTCTACAGGTGAGGAAACTGAGCTCGCCACAGGAATTAGTTTCCAAAGCAATGTGGCAAGTTAGGGGCAGAAAAAGGGCCAGGAGCTCTCTTTCCTAATTGCTGGTTCAGAAATCTTTTTGAGATAATACTCCCACTTTTGGAAGTGTAAAATCCCTGGTACAGAAAACATATATACTGTATTTCTTTTGGGTTAAACCTCAGGTGCACAGAACTGGATTATGGGCAAGCCTTCATTTGTACATTATCATCAACTGGTCTATGAATGCCCCTCTTGTAGTCTGTTACTTATGTATTAAAAAACCTGAACAACCGTGAATCCAGTGTCTAGTCCAACAAGTAGATTCTTTTCAAAGAACTTACTCATGAGTGGACTTCTCCCCTATCCCCAGAGGTGACAATTCACCTGATTTGTTTTTCATAATTATCACATATGTGGTCAGTTTCATTTGGCTTTAAAAAATTTTTTTTTAATTTTTTTTTTAATTTTTGAGAGACAGAGAGAGACAGTGAGAGGAGGGGAGGGTCAGAGAGAGAGGGAGACACAGAATCTGAAGACAGGCTCCAGGCTCTGAGCTAGCTGTCAGCACAGAGCCCGACACGGAGCCCGAACCCACCAACTGCAAGATCATGACCTGAGCCGGTCAGACGCTTAACTGACTGAGCCACCCAGGTGCCCCTCTTATTGTGAGAATTTTAAAACAGAGAATAGGAGTATTATGAACCTCAATATGCCCATCATTCAACTTCCACAATTATCAAGGTTTTGCCACTCTTGCTTCACCTATCACGTTTTTCTCTTTTTTCCTGGAACACTTTATTTATTTATTTTAAAGATTTTATTTTTAAGGATTCTCTACACCCAACATGGGGCTCAAACTCATAGCCTGTATATCAAGAGTCACATCTTCTATCGACTGAACCAGCCAGGTGCCCTTTCCCTAGAATAATTTTTTTAAGTTTATTTATTTATTTTGAGAGAGAGAGAGAGAGATTGAGAATCCCTGTTGTCAGGATAGAACTCATGGACCCTGAAATCAGACCTGCACCATAGTCAAAAAACCGAATGAGCCACGCAGGCACCCCTCCTTGGAATACTTTAAAGCAAATCTTAGGGGCGCCTGCGTGGCTCAGTCGGTTGAGCGTCTGACTTCATTCAGCTCAGGTTGTGATCTCTCAGGTCGTGATCTCACTGTTCGTGAGTTTGAGCCCTGTGTCGGGCTCTGTGCTGACAGCTCAGAGCCTGGAGCCTGCTTTGGATTCTATGTCTCTCCCTCTCTCTGTACTTCCTCTGCTCATACTGTCTTTCTCTGTCTCTCAAAAAAAGAAATAAATGTTAAAAACATAAAAAAAAGCAAATCTTAGAAATCTTATTATGTTTTACCAAAACCCTTCCTACTAGGGATGTAAATTGCAAAGCACGTGTTAAACCGAAAAGCAACCTTCCCATATTAGGAGATGCAAGTTTGTAAAAATAACTTTAATAAAGACTATAATTCAACTGTCAAACAATGTGTGTTTGATGTGGGTAGGGGGATGGGTGAAGGGGGTTAAGAGTACACTTATTGTGATAAACACTGACTAATGTATAGAATTGTTGAATCATTGCATTGTATACCTCAAACTAATATAACACTGTATGTTAATTACACTTGAATTAAAAAATAAATTAAAAATTGTACTTCTATATACAGTCACTTAAACATATTTCAGTACTTATTTCTTTTCTTTCTTTTTCTTTCGATGCCCCCCCCCACAGTACTCATTTCTAAAAAATTTTGAGACTTTTACATAATCGTATTACTATCATCACACCTAACAAAATCAAGTTACTCCTTAGCACCATGCGATACCAGGGACTTGCTAATTTGACTTAACATCATGTTTCTAGGATTCACCCATGGTGTTCCATTTGGCTGTATATATTCTATTTATTCGTTATATCTGTTCATTCCCTTCTCACAGAAATTGGATCATTTTTTATCCATTATAGATAGTGTGAATATGAATATTCTTGCATTTGTTTTCTGGTGCACATGTGCTAGATTTACCTTGACAAATACCTAAAAGTAGAATTGCTGGACAAGTTATGCAGTGTTCGAGCCTGTGTTTCAAAAGTAGTTCCATCAGTTTTCACAGTAACCAGCAGTGTGTTAGAGATTCCATCGGTTTGGAACCCCCTCTAATACTTGTATATATGGACTGAGTTGTAAAGTAAAATTCCGTTTTTTACCGTAGTGACATTCAGAAATGTTTGAAGAAGCTTGGTTTAAGAATCAAATGGTTATACAAGGTTTGTCACAAAAACCTACAGTCCCTTGGCGCCCTCTTCCCCACCCCGGGTCATCACTTTTGCTAATTGTATTTATTTTTCATAATTGTAAGTAACACACATATAAAATAACTTCTCAACTTTTAGGCATGATCTATTAGGCCTTCCTGCTATGGAAGGTGGGCGTTCTCCTGTTTTACCGCTCCTTCTTCTATGCTCCCCATACACTGAAAGCTTTATTTTTGATTAGATTGATAACTTTGTTATTTATGATGATTGTGTATATGTTATTCATGGCCAAGCCATCTAAGAGGTTCTGATTTGTTTTTCTCTTTTGTATAACTTTTGTTTTCTCTACCGTTTGTCTTTTTTCTTTTCTTAGTTATCTTAGTGGCTACTATTAATTCAGTTGCCAACCTCTTTGCCAATGGTCTAAATCTCTTTGGTATGTCCAGATATATTAGGCTGGTCCTCAGTCCAGTTGGGTATCTGCATCTCATCTGTCTCCCTGTCTTCTGTGGCCACAGCCCCCCAAGGACATCACCCTTTCCTCCTCTTGCTGCGGAGACCATAGTTATTTTGTTTTATTTCTTCAAGCCACACAGCAGTCTGGTTTCCACACCCGCCCCACGCCTCTGCAGTGACTTTGTCAAGATCAGGTTTGTGTTGCTAAATCTGATGGGCACTTTTCTTTTTCATCTTTATCTCTCAGCTGCATTTCACACCCCAGACACTGGACTTCCCTGAAGCTTTTTTTTTTTTTTTTTTTTTTTTTTTTTTTTTTTTTTTTTTTTTTTTTTTTTTTTGCTTATCATCTGTATCTATCTTGGGTTGTGTTCTCCTAGAAGCAGACTGTGAGGAAAAAATTAGGGTAAAGGGGCTTGTTTGAGAGGTGTAGGGATCACTCACAGAGAGTCAGAGAGGAAAAGCAGATAATAAAGGGTACATTAAATTTTTTTCTCCAGCTTTATGGAGGTATAAATAAAATTGTATATATTTATAGTGTACAGGTGTTTTTGTGTATGTACATATTGTGAAATGATTACCACAATCAAGCTCATTAACATATGCATAATCTCACATAGTCATCTTTTTTTAAGTTTATTTTTTTATTAAAAACTTTTTAAGTTTATTTATTTATTTTGAGAGAGAGAGCGAGCAGACAAGGTAGGGACAGAGAGAGAGGGGAGAGAAAGAGAGAGCTTGACATGAGGCTCAAACCCACAAACCGTGAGATCATGACCTGAGCTGAAGGCAGATGCCTAACCAACTGAGCCACCCAGGTGCCCCTACAGTTCATTAATTTAAGTAATCTCTATACTCAATGCAGGATTCAAACCCATTACCCTGAGATCAAGACCCATTTGCTGTTACGACTGAGTACCCCTCACATAGTTATCTCTGTGTGTGTGTGGTGAGAACTCTTAAGATGTACTCTCTTTTTAAAAAATTTTTTAAATGTTTTTATTTATTATTGAGACAGAGAGAAACAGAGCATGAGTGGGGGAGGGGCAGAGAGAGAGGGAGACACAGAATCTGAAGCAGGCTCCAGGCTTTGAGCTGTCAGCACAGAGCCTCATGTGGGGCTCGAACCCATGAACCATGATATCATGACCTGAGCTGAAGTCAGCCACTTAACCAACTGAGCCCCCCAGGCGCCCCTAAGGTGTACTCTCTTAGCAGATTTCAAATATATAGTATAGTATTATTACGTATAGTCACTTTACTGTATATAAGTCTCCAGAATTTATTCATTCTGTATAACTGAAACTTTATACACAGGATGCGTTGTTAAGGCAGCTACCTTAGTGGGTGACTGGACCTTAATCCAGAGGCGAAATGCTGGGAAACAATGAAAAACATACCTCAGAATTATCCCATGTAAGATGTGTGGGACCTAGGGCATTTATATACCAACTTCTGAAAGTTTTTGGTTGAGAGCTATCTTTGGGGTGAGATAGCATTAATTTCTCTGTACTTCCAGCTCCATGGGTTGCAGCCCTAGCAGCCTTCTAGAAGTTGCCTAGCGAGTTCAGAGGGTGTTAGCATCTGAGGGATTTCAGGACAGGGTGCTGACTGTGTATGCTACACTCCCCAACTGCAGCTGACCCTTGAACAACACAAGTTTGAACTGCATGTGTCCACTTACACCCAGATTTTTTTCAACTAATATACATACAGTACTGTAAATGTATTTCCTCTTATGATTTTCTTAGTAACATTTTCTTTTCTCTAGGTTACTGTATATAATGCATATAACATACAAAATATGTGTTAATTGACTGTTGATGTTGTCAGTAAGGCCTCTGGTCAATAGTAGGCTATTACTAAAGTTTTTGGGAAGTGAAAAGTTATACGTGGATTTTTGAGTGTATGGCAGTCAGTGTCCCAATCTATATATTGTTCAGGGGTCAACTCTAGAACTGAAGGTCTAGAGGGCAGGGATTTTCTGTGTTTTGCTTATTTCTAGATCTCCAATGCCTGGCACATAATAATTGCTTAATACATAATACTGAATTTTAATGAACACATGAATGAATAGGGAATTCATGAATTTAGTTGCAAGGGTCTAGCAAGAAGCTAAAAACTATAGCAGTAGAAGGGTGTCTGGGTGGTTCAGTTGATTGGGCATCTGACTTGGGCTCAAGTCATGATCTCACGGTTTGTGAGTTCAAGCCCTACATTGAGCTTGCTGCTGCCAGCAGAAAGCCCACTTAAGATACTGTCCCCTTCTCTCTCCTACCTCCCCTGCTCTTGCTCTCTCTTTCAAAATAAATAAACTAAAACAAAACAAAACAAAACAAAAAACTGAAGCAGTAGGTATTGAGGAAGCTAAACACTTGAGGCAAATGAATCTTATTTACATATGGAAAAGAGGAAGCAAGGAGAATTCAAATAAAATGACATGAAATCACAGGGTTCTTGTTATTATATTTTTATTTTTATTTTTATTTATTTTAAGGTTGAGAAAGATTTATTTTAAGGTTGAGGAAGATTTTATTATTATTCTTACTTTTTAAGTGATTTCTACATCCAACATGGGACATGGGTCTTGAGATCAAGAGTCATATGCTATATCAACTGAGCCAGCCAGGCACCCTGGAATATATATATATATAATGCCACCCAACTCTGGAACCCACCTCTGGGTTTGTTCTGTGATATGATACACTGGTAAAGGTTTGAATTGGGACCTCTGTTATTTGTAGCCCAAAGCATCCCAACAGATATAACCACTGTTGTAAAAACTTGGTATATACATGGCAATGAGAAAGAATGAAATCTGGCCATTCGTAGCAAAGTGGATGGACCTCGAGGGTGTCATGTTAAGCAAGATAAGTCAGGCAGAGAAGGACAGATACCATATGTTTGCACTCATAGGTCTAACAGAACAGGAGAAACCTAATGGAGGACCATGGGGAGGGGAAGGGGGAAAAAGAGTTAGGGAGAGGGAGGGAAGCAAATTGTGAGAGACTCTGGAATACTGAAAATGAACTGAAGGCTGAAGGGGGAGGGGGAAAGGGGAAGGGAGGTGATGGTCATTGAGGAGGGCACTTGTGGGGAAGAGCATTGGGTATTATATGGAAACCAACTTGACAATAAACTATACAAAAAATAAATTCCAACTGAATTATCAGAGCACAAAAAAACCCCTTGGTATATAATTATATAACTTTTATGTGCCTCAGTTTTTTCATCTGCAAATGAGGGTAATAATATATTTTTCATAGGATTTCTATGAAGATTAGAAGAGTTAACACACTTAGAACTGGCACAAAATAAACAATGTTGGTTGTAACTAGTGTTTTATTATTATTCTCTCAAAATTTAATGTGTTATTATACTATGTGTTTACTATTTATTCTATGTTATTAAAATGTTCAATTTTTAGAATTTATCATTTTTAGTTCTATTTTTGGTATTTTCTATTTTTACCTTAATGTATCTTGATCAGAGAAAATGGCAGTATCATTTCTGCTCTTTCGTGGCATAAAATTGGAATGGTTTTTGTTAATGTGCTTTAGTGTTTAAAAACGATATTCAATTTCTGAAAATTAACCTTTCATATATGTCTATAAATCCTATTAATCCTATTAATTCAGATCAGTTAATTCCATGTTTATAAATAAATCTGAACTTGTCCTTCCTTTTCTACTTTCTAAATCTTTCTAAGATTCACCTCTCCCTTCCAGGTTCTAACTGGACATTATTCCAACTTCTTCTCAAATTCCAGTTTGTTTCTAGACTCAGTGCTTTGCCTCTAAGAACTTTGTGTTCTTTACACTTTTTTTAAAAAATAGTTTATTGCCAAGTTGGTTTCTATATAACACCCAGTGCTCTTCCCCACAAGCACCCCCTTCTTTACTCTTAAAATAACTTGCATTATCAAGATTCTGGAAAAAGACTCCAAGCTATGGCTTTCTTAGCATCACTAGCGGATGCTATTTTATTTTTATTTTTATCTATATATTTATTTATACATTTTGGGCCCCTTCTAAAACCACACTTCTTTTTGTTCTGTTTGTGAGCAGGAAGTGTCTGAAACCAGATGTTCCTCCTTTCTATATGCTGTCAAAATTTAGCCTCCTTCCCTCCCCCCAGCTTGTTCCGGCACTCAGCTTTTGGCCACATTATTGCTCCAGTTCTCTGTTGCAATGGTTCTTATACTTTTATATCTGCAGACTAACTTTTCTTGAGCGCAAAAGACACTATGGAACTGCCCACTACAGCTTATCTAGGCTTCATTGGCATTTTTATGACCCAGGAAAGGAGTTGGTACTTCTCACTGTTTTTTTTTTTTCTTACTCCTACTTTGCTTCTCAGACTGAGGGAAGACACTCTTTGTCTTGTCCTGAATTGAAGTTTCAGTTATTATTTATTCAATCAACATTTCTAAGCTCTATTTAATGGGTCATGTACCATGCTCAGTCTTGAGGATATATATTTGGGTAATTAAAAATTGTTGCCTCCTTGAGTCATGATCTCACTGTTCGTGGAATCGAGCCCTGTGTCGGGCTCCATGGTGACCATGGGGAGCCTGCTTGGGATTCTCTCTCTTTCTCAAAGTAAATAAATATTTTAAAAAGTCATTAAGAATTTAAAAAAAACTTAAAGAATTAAAATCCAACCAACAGAGGCATCAACATAAAGCAGCTGGCAATACTGCTCTTTGTCTATAGCTCTTTTGCACGAGCTTCTCAATGATGAATCTTCTACTGGATAGCTATGAAATAAAAACAAATCTTTTTTCCTATTTTTTTTCTTTTAAAAATGTTTATTTCTTCATTTTGAGAGAGAAAGAGAGTCCAAGGAAGCTGGGGAGGGTCAGAGGGGGAGAATTTTGATTTCTGCTCAGATCATGACCCCAGAGTCCTGGGATCCAGTCTTGAGTAGAGCTTGGGATTCAATCTCCCTCCCTCTCTCCCTCCTTCCCTCCCTTTCTCTCTTTCTCCCTCCTAATAATAATAATAAAGTAGAAAAAGTTTTACTTGCTCATATTTCAAAATTCCAAAAATCACTAGTTTCTAGATTCTTTGCCTAGGAAATGCACTCAGCAAGGACTTCTTGGGAAGATAGCTTTAGTTCTTATCTTATGTGAATTATGTCTAATCTCACACACACACACACACACACACACACACACACACACTCATGAACTATAATACAATTAAAATACCTTCTAAACATGTAAAAAACAGGGACTCCTGGGTGGCTCAGTTGGTTAAATGTCCGGCTTCGGTTCAGGTCATGATCTCATGATTCGTGGGTTCGAGCCCCGAGTTGGGCTCTGTGCTGACAGCTAGCTCAGAGCCTGGAGCCTGCTTCAGATTCTGTGTCTTCCTCTCTCTCTGACCCTCCCCTGCTCGTGCTGTCTCTCTCTGTCTCTCAAAAATAAATAAAAAATATAAAAAAAAGAGTTAATAGGGATAACAAAGAGAGGCAGAAGGAAGACATTCTACATGTCCTCAATGGTAGGTTGTAGTTCTGTAAATTTTCCTAACAAATGACCCCAAACTGAGTGGCTTAAAGCAACATTAATCATTGCTGGTGGACATACAAAATGGCCCAGCCACCTTGGAAGGAAGTTTGGTGGTTTCTTACAAAATTAAATATACTCTTACCATACTGTGCAGCAATCATGCTCCTTGATAATTTAACCAAAGGAACTGAAAACTTATGTCCACACAAAACTCTGCACATGGATGCTTATAGCAGCTTTATTCATAGCTGTCAAAACTTGGAAATAACCAAGGTATCATTCAGTAGGTGAATGGATAAATAAACTGTGGTACACCCAGACAATGGAATATTATTAAATGCTAAAAAGAAATGAACTATCAAATCATGAAAATACATGAAGCTGTCTTAAATATTAAGTGAAAGAAGCCAGTCTGAAAAGGTTACATACTGTATAATCCCAGCTATATGACATTTTGGAAAGAACAAATCTATGCAGGCATCAAATATGACTTTGGTGGAAGATGCTGATAATGGAAGAGGCTGTACTTATGTAGGAATAGGAGATGTATGGGAAATCTTTACATCTTCCTATGACTTTTGCTGTAAACTTAAAACTGCTCTAAAAAATAAAAGCTTTATAAAAAAAAAAACCCAACAATAATGATTTCTTCCAGGATTCCTGTGGATCAGGAAATTGGGGATTGTGTGACTGAGTAGTTCTGACTCAGTAGTGTGTCTCATGAGGTTGTGGTCAGATATTAGCCAGGGCTGCAGTCATCTGAAGGCTTGACTGGTGTTGAGGGATCTATTTCCAAAGTAGCCCACTTACACGGAAGGCGAGTTGGTATTGGCTCTTGGTGGGAAGACCTCAGGGCTTCTTTACAGCGTAGCTTAAATATCCTCACAGCATGGTGGGTGGCTTCCTCCAGAGTCTAGAAATAGCAACCCAAGGGAGTAAGGCAGAAGTTTAAATGCTTTGGAAGCCACAAACCTTCACTTCTGTTGTATTTTATTGGTTACCCAGGCCAGTTATAATTTAATATGGAAGGGGTGTAAATATTAACAGAGGAAGGTCATTAGGAGACGTCTCAAATGCTGACTACCACATAGGGTTTTGCCAAATGTAATTGATGCAGTGTGCTTGGGTTATTAAATGGTTAGAAATGAGGCAGAAAGTGATCTATGTACTAAATTATCAGAAGCTAAGGAGTTGGCTTTTAACTGTTGGTGGTAGGGAAATATTTAAAGATTTTAAGGAAGGCACCTAGAGGGTTGAACTGTCTCTTCTTATCTATATTTGGCAGCAAGGTACCCAACACATTTAAATAAGTTCTAAACATTCTTTGCTTTTTCTTTGGTCTGTTTGAAAATTAATGTAGATTTACTGTACATCCCATTGTTTAATTTGTGTTAGACTGACATTTGGAAACTTCAGTCTGTATCATATGCCAGCTTGGATATTCTTTCACTATGTGAAACTTAATATCTCTGTATTAGTTGGGATACTAACAGTTGCAAATAAAAAATTCCACTCACAACGACTTAAGCAATGAAAATAATTTATTGGCTCGTTCAACTGGAAAGTCCCGCAATAGGGAGGATTTCAGGAGTGGTTTGATCCAGAGTTTCACATTTTCAGGAGGGATCTGGCCGTTTCTATGCTGCGCTGGTTTATCCTCAGGTGCAATTTCTTAATGGAAACAAAATGTCTGCAGTGGTTCCAAGTTTTATATTACACTGGAAAGAGAAAAAGCTCTTTGTTCTAAGATCCACTTTGATGGGTCTGGCTTAGGTCACATGCTCACACTTAAACCATTAGCTGAAGTAAGAGGTATGGAATATATGGATTGGCTTAGCTTAATCCACATGCTCCAGCCTTGGAGCTGGGGGTGAACCTTAAGTCACATAGTTCTCTAAATGGATATTAAAAGTTGCTGCGGGGGGGGGCACCTAGGTGGCTCAGTCAGTTGAGCATCCGACTTCAGCTCAGGTCATGATCTCAAGTTTTGTGGGTTCGAGCCCCACGTTGGGCTCTGTGCTGACAGCTCAGAGCCTGAAGCCTGCTTCAGATTCAGTGTCTCCTTCTCTCTCTGCCCAGCCCCTACTCATGCTCTGTTTCTCTTTGTATCAATAATAAATAAACATTAAAAAAATTTTTTTTAAAGTTGCTGGGAAGAGAAAATTAGATGCTGGGGAGGTTACATGAATGATGGGGATTAAGGAAGGCATTTGTGATGAGCACCAGGTGATGTTGGAATTGTTTGATCACTATATTGTAACCAGAAACCAATATTACACAGTATGTTAACTAACTTGAATTTAAATAAAAACTAAGAAGAAAAGAGTTGCTGGGAAGATGGAATGGAATGCTGGGGAGGCAACCACAAGTGTCCAACACAAAATCAAATTGTGATGTGGCTCATCTAAATAACATTTCCCGAGACCCAGCCAAATATAGGATTGGGTCCTGGGATAGAGCCATGAAAAGGACACAGTCCTTGGTCTCACATGAAACATAGTAAATATTTGCATTTCTATACATCAATAATGAAGTAGCAGAAAGAGAAATCAAAGAATTGATCCTATTTACAATTGCATCAAAAACCATAAGATAAAATACCTGTATGCTGAAAACTATAGAAAGTTTATGAAAGAAATTGAAGAAGACCAAAGAAATGGAAAAAACATCTCATGCTCATAGATCAAAAGAACACATATTGTTAAAATGTCTATACTACCCAAAGCAATCTACACTTTCAATGCAATCCCTATCAAAATAACACCAGCATTTTTCACAGAGCTAGAACAAACAAACCTAAAATTTGTATGGAACCAGAAAAGACCTTGAATAGCCAAAGCAATCCTGAAAAAGAAAACCAAAGCTGGAAACATCACAATTCCAGATTTCAAGCTGTCTTCCAAAGCTGTAATCATCAAGACAGTATGGGACTGCTACAAAGACAGACACATAGATCAATACAACAGATTACAGAACTCAGAAATGGACTCTCAAATGTATGGCCAGCTAGAAAGAATATCCAATGAAAAAAGACAGTCTCTTTAGCAAATGGTGCTGGGAAAACTGGACAATGACATGCAGAAGAATGAATCTGGACCACTTTCTTACACCACACACAAAAATAAATTAAAAATGGATGAGAAACCTAAATGCGACACAGGAAACCATCAAGATCCTAGAGGAGAAAGCAGGCAACAACCTCTTTGACTTTGGCTGCAGCAACTTCTTACTAGACATGTGTCTGCAGGCAAGGGAAATAAAAACAAAAATGAACCATTGGTACCTCATCAAGGTAAAAAGTTTCTGCACAGAGAAAGAAACAATCAACAAAACTGAGAAGCAACCAACAGAATGGGAGAAGATATTTGCAAATGGCATATCAGATAAAGGGTTAGTATCCAAAATCTATAAAGAACTTATCAGACTCAACACCCAAAACCAAATAATCCAGTGAAGAAATGGGCAAAAGATGCGAACAGACACTTTTCCAAAAAAGATATCCAGATGGCTAATAGACATAAGAAAAGAAGCTCAACATCATTCATCACTCATCATCAGGGAAATACAAATCAAAACCATAAGGTTACCATCTTGTCATAATGGTTAAAATTAACAACTCAGGAAACAACAGATGTTGGTGAGGATATGGGGAAAGGATACACTACTGATGATAATGCAAACTGGTGCAGCCACTCTGGAAAACAGTATGGAAGTTCCTCAAAAAGTTAAAAGTATAACTACCCTACAACCCAGAAATTGCACTACTAGGTATTTATCCAAAGGATACAAAAATTCTGATCCAAAGAGGCACATGCACCCCCAATATTTATAACAGCACTACCAACAATAGCCAAATTATGCAAAGAACCGAAATGTCCATCAACTGATGAATGGATAAAGAAGAAGTGGTGTATATATACACAATGGAATATTACTTGGTGGTCAGAAAATGAAATATTGTCATTTGCAGCAATGTGGAGGAACTGGAGTGTATTATGCTAAGTGAAATAAGTCAGAGAAAGACAAATACCATATGATTTAACTTATATATGGAATTTAAGAAACACAACAGGTGAACATAGGGGAAGAGAAGGAAAAACAAGATAAAAACAGAGAGGGAGGTAAACCGTAGGAGACTCTTAAGTACAGAGAATAAACTGAGGGTGGCTGGAGAAAAGGTGGAGGGGGTGGGCTAAATTGGTAATGTGCATTAAGGAGGGCTGAGCACTGGGTGTTATATATAAGTGATGAATCACTAAATTCTACTCCTGAAACCAATATTACATATATGTTAACTAACATGAATTTAAATAAATAAAAGAAAGAAGAGAAAAGAGAGAGAGAGAAGGGGAGAGAGAGAGAGAGAGAGAGAGAGAGAGAGAGAGAGAGAGAGAGAGAGAGAGAGAAAGGAGGGGCAGAGGGAGAGGGAGAGAGAGACTCTTAGGTAGGCTTCACACCCAGTGCAGAGCCTGATGCAGGGCTCGATCCCTTGAGTGGAAGATCTGACCTGAGCCAAAATTGAGTCCGATGCTTAACTGACTGAGCCACT
>NC_043707.1:22234245-22237961 GCF_006229205.1 Suricata suricatta
GAGAGAGAGAGAGAGAGAGAGAGAGAGAGAGAGAGAGAGAGAGAGAGAGAGAGAGAAAGGAGGGGCAGAGGGAGAGGGAGAGAGAGACTCTTAGGTAGGCTTCACACCCAGTGCAGAGCCTGATGCAGGGCTCGATCCCTTGAGTGGAAGATCTGACCTGAGCCAAAATTGAGTCCGATGCTTAACTGACTGAGCCACTCAGGCTCCCCACCTCTTTCTTCTTCTAATTGTAGCTCCAGGGTGAGACACTGGGAGAAAAGAATTGGAGAGATGACAGAGGTTTCCTCACATGCCTGGCTGGCTATTGTTAGTCAGTTCCTAATCTTACTCCGGTGCAGGCTCCCCCTAGTCATCTCTCTTGCTCATGGTTTTCAGGACCTGAGGTTCAAGGTGTTCTTTGGTGTGATATTTAGCTTTACTATGGGCCCTTTCCTGCTGAGGAATCTCTTGGAGGGGGAAATGCACAACTCACTTTGCCTGTCTAGGATTAACCCATTCCCTAACATATGTTTCATTATTTGGAGCCATAAAGTCTCCATCTTCTTGTTTCTTGGTCTTATTTAAGCTTCAAAAAACTTTTCTGGAGGAATAATCTTGTACATACAGACTTGCCCCAAACCCCAAGTTCTGTAAAGCCTGAATATGGAGACCCTGAAGCTGAATGTGGCAGTAATAATACAAGATCAGGTTATTTGTCAAACTGTACAAGATGTTATAAATAAAAGATTTTCAGTGTAATGGTAATAATAATGTGGCAGAGAAAGCTAGTTGTCTCCTGGTATCTATTTTCTTCCTTTTCTTTAGAAATTCAACTGCAAATTTTAGCTAGGCATATGGCTACTTGAAGTAAAGACTACATTTCCCAACCTCCTTTGCAGCTATGTGTAACCATGTGGCTAAGTTCTGACCAATGAGATGAGAGGGGAAATGATACGCGCAGCTCTTAGGTCATAATCTTCAAGGAAAGAGGCACGCTCACCATATCCTATTTTTCCTGCCAGTGAGAAGGTGGACATGGTGGTAGGCTATCTTTGATGAGGTGGATGAGGACATACCTTGGGATAACAGAGCAACCTGCTTAGAAGGAGCTTGATTCTCTAATACTGTGGAGACTCTACCTTCCCTGGAGTGTCAATAAAACAGTCTGGTTTAACGCTTTGTGATTGGCCATTTGTTGAGAGGGGCCAACATGGTGGAGAAGCAGGGGGATCCATTCTTCCTGAGTCTCTCAAGCATAGAAGGGCTGAAGCCAAAGGACGCTGAACCCCAAAAGTCTGGGAGGAAAGGATATGGAGTCTATCAGGAAGAAAACAGGAAAACCAGAGAGGCCCAGAGGTGCGTGATAGCAAACTGGGGGAGATAAAATGGGCTGTGTCAACACAGAAGGAAGGGATTCCTTCTGCAGAGAGAAAAAGGGAAGAGAAAGAGCGGCTGGGGAAGTGTAGGACTGTATCTGGACAAGAGAAAAACCCTGGGCATAGACAGAGAGGGATACCATATTCCCATCTCTAACTGCAGAGCTTTCTTCAGACTGGGGCCGGCTGCCCTGTTCACACTCCTGAGGAAGAGAGGAGTCATCTCCAGGTTCAGCGGTACGGAAGGGGTGCAGACAGTGGCAGGAGAACGTGGTCCCCTGCCTTGAAGTGCTGCTGCACAGCCACGTGATTACATTTCAGGATTACATTAACCCACACAGAGTGGTCGTTTACAATGTAGGCAAGCATGGGACATAGGAGCTGGTGGAGTGGGACAGCCTGCCTCATCTGCGTCTGTGGCACAGTGAGGACAGATTCAAAGCAGTGATTTGGGACACATGGTCCACGAAGAAGGGACTGGGAGGTCACCATTTGTGTCCCCACAATTAGCAAGGCGAGGCCTCAGGATCGGTCCCCGGGGCCCACAGAGGAGGCAGGACCTGCCTACACCAAACCACTCCACTCTGTGCTGGGTAACCACTTATCTACAAGAGCTGGATAGACACTGTGGAAGTACCACTGTGGCATTGCTACTTCAAGGAACCAACCAGAGGACACCAAAACATCACTATGAATAGGGAAATAAAATAACCAAAGTCACAACAACAGAGAACAAGTAACACTCTCCAGAAAACACCTCCCGAAAGGCCAGGCCCTGAACAGTGTATGAGCCTCCTGTAATATAACAGTACTTGCAGGTGCAGAGCACATAACAAGCTTTTAAAACTTACAAGAGACAGAAAACTAGCCAAAATGATGAAATGGAAGAATGCTTCTCAAAAGAAATTCCAGGAAGAAGTGACAGCTAAAGAATTGATCAAAACAGCTATAAGCAACATAACTAAACAAGAATTTACAATAATAGTCATAAAATTAACCAAAGGGCTTGAAAAAGCATAGAAGACAGCAGAGACTCCACTGCTGCAGAGATCAAGGATCTTAAAAATAGTCATGATGAATTTAAAATGCTATAAATGAGGTGCTAATTGAAGAGGCAAGGGGAGAATAGATAAATTAAAAGAGAAAATTATGGAAAAGGATGAATCTGAGAAAAAGAGAGGTAAATTGATCCAGGAGCACAAAAGGAGAATCTGAGAACTGAGTGATGCAATCAAACAGAACAATATTTGTATCATAGAAATTCTAGAAGAAGAAGACAAGAGAGAAAGGGGTTGAAGGGAAACTTGAACAAATCATAGCTGAGAACTTCTCCAACCTGGGGAAGGGAACAGACATTGAAATCCAAGAGGCACAGAGAACTTCCCTCAGACATAACTTGAACCAATATTCTGCATGATGTATCAGAGTGAAACTGGCAAAATACAAGGATAAAGAGAGAATTCTGAAAGCAGTTATGGATAAATGAGCCTTAACATATCAAGGTAGTAGCAGACCTATCTACTGAAACCTGCAGTCCAGAAAGGAATGGCAAGAAATCTTCAATGTGATGAACAGGAAAAATATGCAACCAAGAATCCTTTATCCATCAAGGCTGTCATTCAGAATAGAAGGAGAGATCAAGATTTTCCCAAACAAAAACTGAAGGAATTCATCACCACTAAACTAGCCATACAAGACATCCTAAAGGAGGCTCTGTAAGAGAAATGTTGCAAGGAACACAAAGTACCAGAAGCATCACTACACTCATGAAATACCTATAGATAGCACAACGACTCTAAACCCATAATTTTCAATAATAGCACTGAGTGTAAATGGCCTAAATGCTCCAATCAAAAGACATAGGGTATCAGAATGGATAAAAAAAAAGACCCCTCTATTAGCTGTCTACAAGAGACTCATTTTAGACCAGAGGACACCTTCAGGTTGAAAGGGAGGGGATGGAGAACTATCTATCATGCTCCTGGAAGTCAAAAGAAAGCTGGGGTAGCTATACTTATATCAGACATGCTAGACTTTAAAGTAAAGGCTGTAACAAGAGATGAAGAAGGACATTATATAATAATTATGGGGTCTGTCCATCAGAAAGAGCTAACAATTATAAATGTCTAAGTACCAAATTTGGAAGCACCCAAACATAAAACAATTAATCACAAACATAAGCAATCTTATTGATAAGAATGTGCTAATTGCAGGGGACTTTAATACTCCACTTACAGCAGTGGATAGATCAACTAGACAGAGAATCACTAAAGAAACAATGGCCCTGATGGACACATTGGACTAGATGGATTTGACAGATATATTTAGAACTCTACATCCCAAAGCAACAGAATTCACTTT
>NC_043707.1:22238061-22239332 GCF_006229205.1 Suricata suricatta
AATTAATCACAAACATAAGCAATCTTATTGATAAGAATGTGCTAATTGCAGGGGACTTTAATACTCCACTTACAGCAGTGGATAGATCAACTAGACAGAGAATCACTAAAGAAACAATGGCCCTGATGGACACATTGGACTAGATGGATTTGACAGATATATTTAGAACTCTACATCCCAAAGCAACAGAATTCACTTTTTTCTCAAGTGCACATGGTGCATTCTCCAAGATAGACCACATATTGGGCCACAAAGCAGCCATCAATAAATATAAAAAAATTGAGGTCACACTGTGCATGCTTTCAGATCACAATGCTATGAAACTTGAAATCAACCACAGGAAGAAGTCTGGAAAACCTCCAAAAGCACGAAGGTTAGAGAACACTCTACTAAGGAACAAATGGGTCAACCAGGCAATTAGAGAAGAAATGTAAAAATATATGGAAACAATTGAAAGTGAAAATACAACAATCCAAACCCTTTGGGATGTAGTAAAGGCAGTCCTAAGAGGAAACTACATTTCAACCCAGGCCTATCTCAAGAATAAGAAAAATGTCAAGTACAAAATCTATCAGCACACCTAAAGGAAGTAGAAGCAGAGCAGCAAAGGCATCCCAAACTCAGCAAAAGAAGAGAAATAAATAAACATCAGGGCAGAAATAAACAATATAGAATCCAAAAAAAAAAAAAAAAGTAGAACAGATCAATGAAACCAAGAGTTGGTTTTTAAAAAAAATAACTGAGGGCTGAAGAAGGAGGAGGAAAGCGGAAGTGGGGTGATGGTCATGGAGGAGGGCACTTATAGGGAAGATCACTGGGTGTTATGTGGAAACAAATTTGGCAATAAACTATTTAAAAAAATAAGGAAGGCAACCCCCCCCCCAAATTGATAAACTTCTAGACAAGTTTTTCAGAAAGAAAAGAGAATACCCAAATAGATAAAATCACGAATGAAGATGCATTTATTACAACCAATCACTCAGAAATACAAGCAATTATTAGGGACTACTATAAAAAATTACATGCCAATAAACTGGACAATCTGGAAGAAACAAAATTCCTAAACACCCACGCACTACCAAAGCTCAAATGGGAAGAAATTGAAAAGTTGAACACACCAGGAAGTAGTGAAGAAATTGAATCAGTTATCAAAAATCTCCCAACGGATAAGAATCCTGGACCAGAGGCTTCCCTAGGGTGTTCTACCAGACATTCAAAACAGAGTTAAAACCTATCTTTCTCAAGCTGTTCCCAAAAAATGCAAAAGGAAG
>NC_043707.1:22239432-22252522 GCF_006229205.1 Suricata suricatta
AACCCTCAAGAAATTAGGATAGAAGGAATATACTTAAGCATCATAAAAGCCTTTTATGAAAAGCCCACAGCTAATATCATCCTATCATCCTCAATAGGGAAAAACTGAGAGCTTTCCCCCCTGAGAACAGGAGCATTACAGGGATGTCCACTCTGACCACTGTTGTTTAACATTGTGTTGAAAGTCCTAGCATCAGCAATCAGACAACAAAATGAAATAAAAGGCATCAGAATTGGCAAAGATGAAGCTGAACTTTCACTTCTGCAGATGACATGATACTCTACATGGAAAACCTGACAGAACTGATTCATGAATTCAACAAAAGTTGCAAGGCTCAAATCAATGTACAGAAATCGGTTGCATTTTTATACATCAATAATGAAGCAACAGAAAGAGAAATAGAGAAACTGATCCCATTCACGACTGTACCGAAAACCATAAAATATCTAGGAATAAACCTAACGAAAGATGTAAAAGATCTGTTGGCTGAAGTCTATAGAAAACTTATGAAGGAAATTGAAGAAGACACAAATCCCAGTTCTATTCTATTGATTTATACATCTGTCCTTATGCCAGTATCATACATTCTTGATTGCTGTAGGTTATAGTAAGTTTTGAAATTGAGTAGTTCTGCTTTTTCAAGATTGTTTTGATCATATGGGTGCCTTGTACTTCCATAAGAATTTTAGAATCAGCTGGTCAATTTCTGCAAAATGATGCTGGATATGGGGATTGTATTAAATCTGTAGATCAATTTGGTGAGATCAATATTCTATAATTCTATAATATTTGATATTATTGCAATATTAATAATATTAAGTTATCCAGTCTATTAATAAAGGGTATCTTTCCATTTATGTAAAAAAAAGAAATGGAAAAACATTCCCTATTCAAGGATTGGAAGAATAAATATTGTTAAAATGTCAATACTACCCAAAGCAATCTACACATTCAGTGCAATCCCAATCAAAATTGCACTAGCATTCTTCTCAAAGCTAGAACAAACAATCCTAAAATTTGTATGGAACCACAAAAGACCTTGAAGAGTCAAAGTAATATTGAAGAAGAAAACCAAAAGGGGAGGCATCACAATCCCAGACTTAAGTCTCTACTACAAAGCTGGAATCATCAATACAGTATGGTTTTGGCACAAAAACAGACCCTCAGATCAATGGAATATAATAGAGACCCCAGAATTGGACCCACAAATGCATGACCTACTAAACTTCAACAAAGCAGGAAAAAGTATCCAATGGAAAAAAGACAGCCTCTTTAACAAATGGTGCTGGGAGAACTGGACAGCAACATGCAGAACAATGAAACTAGACCACTTTCTTACACCATACACAAAAATAAACTCAAAATGGATGAAGGGCTTAAATGTGGGACAGGAAACCATTAAAACCCTAGAGAAGAAATCAGGAAACAATATCCTTGACCTCAGCTGCAGCAATTTCTTACTCAACACATCTCCAAAGGCCAGGGAATCAAAAGCAAAAACGAACTATTGGGACCTCATCAAGATAAAAATCTTCTGCATGGCAAAGGAAACAATCAAAAAAACTAATAGGCAACCGACAGAATTGGAAAAGATAGTTGCAAATGACATATTGGATAAAGGGCTAGTATCCAAAATCTATAAGGAATTCACCAAACTCTATGCCTGAAAAACAAATAATCCAGTGAAAAAATGGGCAGAAGACATGAATAGACACTTCTCCAAAGAAGACATCGAGGTGGCCAACAGACACATGAAATGATGCTCAGCATCACTCATCATCAGGGAAAATCAAATTAAAACCACACTGAGATACCACCTCATGCCAATCAGAGTGGTTAAATTGAACAAATCAGGAGACTATAGATGCTGGCAAGGATGTGGAGAAACGGGCACCCTCTTACATTGTTGGTGGGAATGCACACTGGTGCAGCCACTCTGGAAAACAGTGTGGAGGTTTTTCAAAAGTTAACAATAGAACTCCCCTATGACCCAGCCATAACACTGCTAGGAATTTACCAAGGGATACAGGAGTGCTGATGTATAGGGGCACATGTACGCCAATGTTCATAGCAGCACTTTCAACAATAACCAAATCTGGAAAGAGCCTAAATGTCCATCAACTGACAAATGGATAAGGAAGACGTGGTATATATGTATATATAATGGAATACTACTTGGCAATGAGAAAGAATGAAATCTGGCAATTGCAGCAATGGATGGAACTGGAGGGCATTATTATGCTAAGTGAAATAAGTCAGGCAGAGAGAGACATACCATATGCTTTCACTCATATGTGGATCAGGAGAAACTTAACAAAAGAACATGGGGGAGGGGAAGGGGAAAAAAGTTACAGAGAGGGAGGAGGCAAACCATAAGAGACTCAAATACTGAGAACAAACTGAGGGTTGATGGAGGTTGGGGGAGAGGGTAAAGTGGGTGATGGGTATTGAGGAGGGCACTTGTTGGGATGAGTACTGGTGTTGTATGGAAACCAATCTGAGAACAAATTATATTTAAAAAATAAAATTTTGTGATTTTGGGGTCTTCATTATAGCAGTGAAACCTCAGCTTCAACCAATACAAATTACCATTTGTTGGTTACATCCTACATGCCAGGCATGTAGTTAAGCTTTTCACATACATTATTTGATCCTTACAATTTTGTTGTTGTTGTTGTTGTTGTTAAGTAGTCCATCAGTTACGGCCTATTGGGAAAAATCAACAGAGACAGACTCTGGCTAACAAGTAAAACATGGAAGTTACTGGTGGCTCATAGAATGAAAGGGAAGCGGACTCAGAGAGGACAAGAACCATTGCTTTCCAGTCCTGACAAGATAGAAAGAACCAAGTATTAATTTTCTGCCTTTGTATCACTGTGCTCAAAATTCAAATTAAAAGAAGAGTCAAGGATGCCTGGGTGGCTCAGTTGGTTAAGTGTCCATTTCTTGCTTTCAGCCCAAGTCATGATCTCATGGTTCAAGCCCCGAGTTTGAGAGTCTGCTTGGGATTCTCTCTCTTCTTCTCTCTCTGTCCCTACCCTGCTCATGTGCGCGTTCTCTCTCCCTCCCTTCCTCTCTCTCTCTCTCTCTCTCTTTCAGAATAAATAAATAGGGGCACCTGGGTGGCTCTGTTGCTAAGCATCTGACTTCAGCTCAGGTTATGATCTCACAGTTCATGGTTAAAGTCCCACATCTGGGGAGCTCAAGCTTTGCTTCAAGTGAGATCGAGCCCCACTTCACAAGCCCCAGGTGAGCCCCACTTCTCTCTGCCCCTTGCTCACTTGCACTCCCCCCTTAGAAAAACCCTTCAAAATAAATAAACATTAAAAAAGTAAAAGTAGAGAGTCCTGTTGGTCTTACTTTGGTTAAGAGGCTACTCATTTAGTTAAGGGAGGGTAAGTCCCCTTAACATACATGGAATTACCAAGAAATGTATACAGTGGTGGAGTTAATTGGTCAAAAGGAAACTGGCTGCTGTTAGCAAAAGAAGGGAAGAATGGGTACTGAGTGGCCTAAAACAACAAATGTCCACTATGAGTAAGGAATATGATTTCCAATTATGTGAAAAATAATAAAAGGAAATCTCACTAAAGCAGAGAGAGCCAGGAAGCTGGAATTGTGAGACTGTACCACTCAACCTCAAGGAAGAATTGTTAATTATAGATCCCAACAGAAGACTCTTCAACAGGAAAGAATGTTAAGTTATAGGCCCTAGCAGAGAAAAATATGAACTGTGTCACCTACAAGAAACTGATCACCCCTGTAATTCAGCCAACAAGAAACTGTTATCACCCTGAACTTCTCTCCAGTGGACTTTTGTTCAAAATAACCTCTCCCTGCTTCTTCATTCTTTTCTATACAATAACATTCCTTTCCTTTGTTTGGTGGATTTGCCTGCAGTTTTGCCATAGCTTCCATATCACAAGTTTCAATTCTCTGGTATCTCGAATAAACCTATTTTTGCTAATAAAATAATTTACTTTTATTTTTAAGTTTTAACAATTATTAGGAAAATGAGGAGCATAGAGGTAAGTTAACTTGCCCAAAGTCACACAGCTAGTAGAAAGCAGAGCTGGTGATTGAACCCAGGTCAGCTGCCCTGCTCTTAGCCATGATGCTGGGTGGCTTCCAGAGGCTAACTCGGACCAGGTATATTTATGTTTGAATCTTCACAGAACAGTTCTGTGCTCCCTTGGCTTTCTGCTGAATGATGCTGCTTCAAATAGGGTATAAAAATGGATCTGATGTTAGCCCTTTTCTCTGTTGATCCTTGAACTTATTCAGCCAGAAACTGGGGTCGTACTTTGACAACAGAACAAAAAAATTGAAGTCATCTCTACAGTCTGCTTCATACTGCAATGCTTTGCAGGACACAGGTGGTTCAGACAGCAATCAGTGGGACTCTGGTATATGAACACCTTCCTCTCCTCTTGTGGCACATGAAGAACAAAGCCTTAACTGCCTCAATTCTTTGAGGTTGGAATAGAAACTATAAGAACAGCTGTAATTCCTGTGGGCTTCATTGTCTATAAGGAATAGACACTTGCCTAAATTTCTACAAGAAAATAAGGGCTTGGTGTGAAGGTACATGGTGGTCAGGTAAGAGGATATGTAAGAGCTGAACTGAAACTGGAGAGCACCCACAGAACCCAGGCTGCTCCGGAACTCACTCTCCATCTCTCTCAGAGACTGTGTGGCTCCCTCATGGTATCTCTGTTCCTCTGTAAATAGACTTCATTTCTTTCCTGTTACCTCTCTATTCCTTTACAACTTAGTTTGCTCCAATTATCACTTCCACATTCTAGGCAGGGGGTTTAAGGAGGGGAGATACCAGCCCCTTTGTCCATCAAGGTTTCCCTTACATCTCATTGGTCAGAATGGGATCATATGGCCACTCCTGGCTGTAAGGTAGGCTTCAGGCAACTTTCCCAGTCTCTCTTGTGGAGAAGGGCACAGGAGAGGGAACTGGAGTTAACCTACTAAATTATCTGCCCCAGGAGGTGGAATTTAGGTCAATCTGCCAGGGTGGTTGAGATAAAATTTATAAAATGGCTTGAAACTAGAAAGCATTGTAAATTGTTGGCGTCAAAATGGAATGCATGTGGTACAACCCATTTGGAGAGTCATTTGGCAGTGAGTACAAAGGGTCCCAAAATGTGCATCTAATTTACCCTGGTCATTTCATCTTAAAAATTATATCTGAAAAAGATTCCAAAGAAGCAAAAAGTTGTATGTAGAAAATTATCAAATGAACATTACCTAAAATAAAATCACTAAAATGTCTCAACTTAGTGGAATACTTTATACCCAATAAAATGATGAATTCTGTAAAGCTGCATGAAATATTTGTGCTAAAATGTTATATGACAAAACCATGATACAGAATTAAACCTACTCTAATGTGACAAATTTGTAAATTGTATCTGTGCTGGGATTGGGTACAGAAAGTCTGCTCTATGAAATATTGTTTGTATGTTAATACAATCAGGAGGAAAAAAATACAGTCACTGTGGCTTCATAGGCTTGGCCCAACCTCTCAGTGATTGAACAGAGTCATATATCTTAGGACATATCTGACCTACTCCCCAGAAATAATCTGTCCTGTGGAGTTGGGGAGAAGTTGTTGCCCTTTGACATGTGTTTCCCTCTCTCCTTTAGGAGCAAAAATGTCAGATAAAATAGTTTGTAGTTCTTCTGTTCTTCTCATGTGAAGGAAGTGTGGTTCTTTTGCCCTATTCCAGGATTTACTAATTTTCTCCTCGGTTCTGCTCAGGTCAGGCTCTAAGCCACTTCTTCTTTCAAGGATGAGAAACAGGAAGAAGTATTTTAGGGGTGGTGGCAGTGTATAGTTGCCTCTGCCCTGAAAGTGACCCCTGGCCAACCACATCCTTAGTGTGATCTTGGGAGGAATACCCCAAACTCCCAGAAAGCCTATGAATATGATTATATCTCTGATCTGCTTGAAGTTTGGCTTACTGTTTGGTAGCTGAAGGAGGGTGTAGAACAGTCTAGAATGCTTCTGAGTAAGCAACAGGTGACTTTGAGGTCAATACGCTTTTTATGTATCATTGGGATTGTGCTGGCCATATCATTGGTTAACCCAATAATATAATTATAATTTAATTATAGCTAATGTTGATTGGATATTCACCACCTGCACTATTACATCTATTATGTCATTTAATAATCACAACAACTCCAAAAAGTTAAGTACTATTATTACCACCATTTTCCAGATGAGGACAAGGAGCTCCATAAATAACTTGCTCAATTAAGGCCAAAGGTCGTTTCCTGAGATATGATTTTTAACCTCCTTAATCTGGCCTCAGAGCTTAAAGGCTTAACCAGATTGTTAAGAATGGCATTCAGGTGGAACTTTTGTCAACAATAAGTGTAATGGAAAAACAATATTTTTTATATGTACTTTCCAGAACCTTCTCAGAAGGTAGATCCTGTGTGGCCAGTTCCTTTGAATGTGGTAAGTCAAACAAATTGAGGAGGTTTAGATAGAGGTAACTTGTCTGTGTAGGTGGCAGAAAGATTTGGAGAGATAGGTCTGGGAGGTTATATTGGAAGAGATGAGACATGATCCTGGGTGCCCTGTGGGGCATGGGAGATTAAGGAGACCCTGCTACCTTCATTCTCTGGAAAGTAACACCAGAATATTAGGGAGAAGAAACATGTTAAAAAGGATTTGTGAAGTTGAATATAGAGACTTGAATATGAGCCTTGCAGATATCTGGGGGAAGAATAGTCCAGTTAAAGGGAACAGCCAATGTGATGGTCTTATTAAGGTGGAAGTGTCTGAGGAACAGCAAGGAGGCCAGTATGGCTAGAGTGGAAGGAGTGAGGAGTCAAAGAGGAGATGAGCTGGGAGAAGTAAGGGTAGGAGGACAGGGCAATACGCCACATGTGCACAGATCACACAGGGCACGGTTGCCATTGACTGAGTGAGGGAGAACATTTCCATAGTGCCTTGGCCATCTGGCACAGCTGTGGCCACACAGGCAAAGGCTTGGACCACAGCTTGTCTGAGTTTGGGCAGAACGCCTGTGATCTTCCCAGAACAGAGATTATGGGAGGCCTTTGAGTAGCCTCTCTGGGGCCATCTCCTGCTTGCCTCTCTTCTTTCCTTAGGAGGGCATCATGAGCTAGTTTCCATGGTCTCCCACGTTCTGATGAGGCATAAAAGTTTCTAGCCTCCCCACCCATAAGAGCTACAGACTAGAACCGTTTTGTCTATTAGTCTAGAATATAGACTTCCTTTTTTTTTTTTTTTTTGGCTTATCCTCTTTGATCCTCAGGAAAGAACCGTGGGAAAATTTAGTTCTGCCATCTATATAAGTAATAAACTGTCTGAACTTACAAGTGGCTCATTGTATCTTTACTGAGCCAATCCATTCAGCCTTGGTCTGGCCTAGCCTTGTCTGCTTGCTTGAGGCTGAGATATTTGCTTGCTGTAGGAAGTAAGATAGGGAGCCATGAGGCATTCCATTTTAGACATACTTGGTTTGAGGTACTTGTTAGACATTGAACAAGCAGTTGGCTATCTGAATCTGGACCTCAAGAGGGGGCTCTGGGGTCGAGAGATAACTTTGACAATATCAGCATATAGATGATATTTACAGCCTCGGGGCCACCTAAGAACAGAGTGTAGATTAAAAAGGAGGCCCAGGGATACCTTGATGGTACCAGTGGGATAAGCTTCTGACTCTTGATTTTGGTTCAGGTCATGAGATTGAGCCCTGGGTCATCATTGGGCTCTGCACTGGGTGTAGAGCCTGAGATTCTCTCTACACTTCCCCCGCTGTGCTCCTCCCTTGTGCACTCAAGAACCACCCCCGCCTTTCCCTCTCTTTCAAAAAAAAAAAAAAAAAAAAAGACCCAAAGACTGAGCTCTGGGTCTTAAGAGGCTAGAGAGAAAGGAAAGGATTGACAAAACAAACCAGAGGGAGGGACTGGAATGAGGGAGAACAAGGAGAGTGGGGAGTCCCCAAGGCAAATGTACAAATGTATTCCAAAAATGAGTAGTCAAATGTCAAAAGCTGCTGCTGAATCACTTAAAGGTGAAGATTGAGACTATTGGCATTAACCATGTATCCTTGGTGACCTTGATGAAAGCAGTTTTAGTGGAGAGGGGGCTGGGGTGAGGCAAATGCTTGACTGGAATGGGTTTAAGTGAGCATGGGAGGAACAGAACTGAGCTCAGCAAATAGACAGCTGTTTTAGAAACTTTTGCAAAAAGGAAGCAAAAAATGGAGCAGTGATTGGTGGGGGAAGTAAGAATAAAGGAAGTTTACCTGCTTTTTCACTAAGAGAAACAAATTGTTTCTGATAAAAATACTGGACTTCTGTGTATACATTCAGTATTCTTTCCATTAGCCTTAAGCATTTATTCCAAAACCAATTATTTCTTCCATACTTTAATTTATTATGGCTTTGGGGTTTTGCTTTTATATGGCATCTCTGGCTGTGGAATGGGATGATGTGATAAAGTCATGGGTTTTTAAACTGTTACTATGTGTTTTCTCTTCCAGGTGAATTTTAGAATCAGATTGTCAAATTCTATAGTAATTCTGTTGGGTGAGATTACATTGAATTACTGAGTAATCTGATGGAGAACTCACATATTTATAAAGCTAAGCTTTGTCATCCATGAACATGGCATGTCTCTCTTCTTTTTTTTAGTGCTTATTTTGAGAGAGAGAGAGAGAGAGAGAGAGAGAGAGAGAGAGAGAGAGAAAGAGAGAGAATGTGAGAGCAGGGGGAAAGGCAGAGAAAGAGGGAGACACAGAATCCGAAGCAGGTTTCAGTCTCTGAGCTCCAAGCTGTCAGCCCAGAGCCTGATGTGGGGCTTAAACTCATAAACTGTGAAATCATGACCTGAGCTGGACATAAGTTGGACGCTTAATCTCTGAGACACCCAGGCATCCCTCATTACACACTTTTTATGGTATTCTTCCTGTTGCCATTTCCTGAATCACCTCCCAAATAAATTACTTGCACTTGGATCCTTGTCTCAGGGTCCATTTACAGGGCAACCCAAGCTAAGATTTTTATCAAGAGTGGGTCTGGGGATGGATTGAAAGGAATGACAGAGACCCTATAAATAGGTGCCCACCTGTGGTCACCTGGTCAGGTGCACACCCATTGTCGAGTCATTGAGAAAGGCTCCACGGGTTGGATAGCCATTCTGAAATTTTACCTATGCCTTTGTACATAATGGGCCCTTGGCCTTGACCAGGGTAAAATGGGACCCTATGTCTGAGCTATAGCAACTTCCTGTGGTGGTCAGAGTGTGAAAGCTTTTTTAAAAAGTTTATTTATTTAGTTTTGAGGGAGATTTCTAAGCAGGTTCCAACTCAGTGCAGAGACTGATGTGGTGCTCAAACTCATGAACTGTGAGATCATGAACTGAGCTGAAATAGAGTGTGAAAGCTGTTACCAAAACAAACCAAGCATATTCATGAAACTACTCCTCCACACCCTGACTGGTATTCTCTCATCCAGAGCCTATGGTCTTATTCCTCTTTCCTTAGCTCTTTTTCCTGCTAATAGGTATAGGCATTTTGTTGTTTTAAACTACTTATTGGTGTTTTTATTTTCTTTCTGATTATAAAAGTCATTTTTTATACAAAATTTGAGTACAAAAAAATACAGAAGAAAATTTAAATCATCCTGTGGCAGATTAAAATAGACCACAATTCTTTGACACAACTCCCATTGAGAAATGGATCTATGTCCCCTTTCCTTGACCTGAATGAGCTCTGTGACTGCTTGACCTATAGAATATGGTGATTCTGTGAGAGTTCCAAGTCAAAACTTGATGAGACTGGACATTTTCAGTTATTGTTTCCTGGAATACTTACTCTTGAATTCTAATCACTGTGCTGTGAAAAGCCCAAGGAATATAGAGAGGCCACATGAAAGTATTTCCATTTACAGCCCCAACTGAGCTCCCTGCCTGCACTAACTGCCAGCTACGTGAGTGACTAATTTTGAAAGTCCAGCCCAACCGAGCCTTGGATGATTCCAGCCTTAGTCATGATCTGATTGCAACCATGTGAGATCTAAGGAGAACAACTGAAGCTAGACAATCCACAGCACCAAGAGACAATGAGTTGCTGTTTTAAGTCACAATGATTTGCAGTGGTTTGCTACGCAGCAATAAATGGCTAGAATAAACTCATAACCCAACTGTCCAGAGATGACCACCATTAATATTTTGGTTTTCTTACACACACATATTTCGATCTTTTTAAAAAGTTAGTTAATTAATTTAAAAAGTTTTTAAAATTTATTTTGAGAGAGAAGGAAGGAAGGGCAGAGAGAGAGGGAGAAAGAATCCCAAGCAGGCTCTACACTGACAGTGCAGGGCCTGATGTGGGGCTCTAACTTATGAACGATGAGATCATGACCTGAGCTGAAACTAAGAGTTGGCCACCCAGCTGGCTCCACACATATATGTTAAAATAAATAAATAAATAAATAAATAATAAATAAATTTTTTTGAGAAAGAGAGAGAGCAGGGGGAGGGCAGAGGGAAATAGAGAATCTTAAGCAGGCTCCATGCTCAGTGAGAAACGCCACTTGGAGCCCAAACCATGACCCTGGGATCGTGACCTGAGCCAAAATCAAGAGTTGGATGCTCAACCAACTGACCCATCCAGGCATCCCTAAATAAATAATTTTAGAAAAAAAATGAACAGAGGGGTGGCTGGAAGGCTCAGTCAGTTAAGCATCTGACTCTTGAGATCTGCTTAGGTAATGATCTCATGGTTTGTGAGAAGGAGCCCTGAGTTGGATTCTATGCTAACAGCATGGAGCCTGCTTGGGATTCTCCCTCTCCTGTCTCTCTCTCCCTCCCCCACTCATGTGCATGCACATGCTCGCTCGCTCTCTCTCTGAAAATAAATAAATAAATAAATAAAGTATTTTAAAAATGTACAGATTTTTAATGGATTAAAAAAATTTTTTTTAGAGAACAGACTATTTGCTTTGGTTATTAAGCAGGTAGGACGAGGGCCAAGAGAAAACGTGTTAGAGAGAGAATGAAAACATCATTGGCTTGGGGAATCACATTAGTAGTCATACACAAGGTACAGAGAACCTCATTTATTTATGCATTATTTTTAATGTTTTTATTTTTTTATCTTGAGAGAGAAAGCATGAGTGGGGGAGGGGCAGAGAGAGAGGGAGAGAGAGAATCATAAGCGGGGTCTGCACTGTCAGCACAGAACGTGACGCACGGCTTAAATGCACGAAGAGTGAGATCATGATCTGAGCTGAAGTGGACGCTAAACTGACTGAGCCACCCAGGGGCCCCAAGGATGATGCATTTAACACGGAGTCAGGAGGAGGTGCCTGGGTGGTTCGGTCAGTTAATCTTCCAACTCTTGATTTTGGGTCAGGTCATGGTCTCACAGTTGGTGGTGAGACAGTGAGATTGAGCCCCTGAAACTGAGTCCTGCATAGAGCCCTGTGCTGGGTGAAGACTGCTTAAGATTCTCTCCCTCCCTTCGCCCGTCTCCTACTCACTCGTTCTCTCTCTCTGTCTCTCTCAAAAATATAAAATAGAGTCAGGAGAACAGGGAGGGGAGCTCTCATACTCTACTGTTCATGGTCGTTTGCAGATCCCAACAGAAAGGGACTGCATTCACAATGGGAAGACACCTATACTTTATATTTTCTTTTCTTTCTTTTTTTTAAAATTTAAATTCAAGTTAGTTAAGATACAGTGTAGTCAGTCTTGGCTTCAGGAGTAGAACCCAGTGATTCATCTCTTATATATGACACCCAGTGCTCATCCTGAAAAGTACCCTCCTTAATGCCCATCACCCATTTAACTCATCCCCACCCACCTTCCACCCTCCAGGAACTCTCAATTTGTTCTCTATATTTAAGAGTCTATTATGGTTTGCTTCCCTCTCTGTTTTTATCTTATTCTTCCTTCCCTTCCCTTATGTTCATCTGCTGAGTTTCTCAAATTTCACGTATGAGGCAAATGTCAGTCAGAGGACTGACGTATTTTGCTTTGTGCAATACCCTATATTTCCATCCATGTTGTTGCAAATGGCAAAGTTCTATTTTTTTGATCACGTAGTAGTGTTCCATTGCATGTACGTACTACTTCTTCTTTATCAATTCCTCAATCAGTGGACATTTGGGATCTTTCCATAATTTGGCTATTGTTGATAGTGTGGCTATATACATTGGGGTGCATCAACCCCTTCAAATAAGCCCCCTTTTTTTATCCTTTGGATAAATTCCTAGTTATACTTTATATTTTCTTCCTCCTAAAAGATTTTCTTTTTGCTGACCAACAGCCGAGTCAGTGAGAGAGAATGTCCCAACTCAGGAATGAAAAGCCACTATACTTTGAACTCCCAGTTTACTCCAGTGGACTTTTTGTTTATAACAGGCTTTCCCAACTTATTTCTTTCCTCTATGAAAGAGCTTCCCGTTCCTTTGTTTTTGGGACTTGGTTTTACCATAACTTGTAAGTCCCAAATTGCAGTTTCTATTATTCCTGAATAAACCCAGTTTTGCTGGTAAAGTAACTGACAGTTTTGTTTTGAAGGTTAACACATGAAATTATGACACTGTATCTTTTTTTAATAGTTTATTGTCAAATTGGTTTCCATATAACACCCAGTGCTTCTCCCCACAAGTGCCCCCCACCATGACCATCACCCCTTCCCTCCCTCCCCCTCCCCCTTCAGTCCATGGTTCGTTTTCAGTATTCAGTAGTCTCCCTTGATCTGTGTCCCTCACTCTCCCCCACTCTCTTTCCCCCTTCCTCTCCCCATGGTCCCCTGCCAGGTCTCTCCTGTTAGACCTATAATGCAAACATACAGTATCTATCCTTCTCTGCCTGACTTATTTCACTTAGCATGACACCCTCAAGGTCCATCCACTTTGCTACAAATGGCCATATTTCATTCTTCCTCATTGCCATATAGTACTCCATTGTGTATATATATACACATGTATATATATATATATACCACATCTTCTCCATTGCCACTCATTGCCATATAGTACTCCATTGTGTATATATATATATACACATGTGTATATATATATATAT
>NC_043707.1:22252622-22259114 GCF_006229205.1 Suricata suricatta
TATATGGCCAATTAATCTTTGACAAAGCAGGAAAGAGTGTCCAATGGAAAAAAAACAGCCTCTTCAACAGGTGGTGTTGGGAGAGCTGGACAGCAACAAGAAGAAAAATGAAATTAGACCACGTCCTGACACCATTCACAAAAATAAACTCAAAATGGATAAAGGACACTGTACCTTTGAACACAGATTCAGCAGTGAGTAGTCATAATGGGATGTAAGCATGTATCACAGAATGAGACATCATACAACCATCCCCTTTGTTGTTGAGTATTGAAGCTGTTCTAGTTTTTCATTACTAAAAACAACGCCACAGTGAACAAGCTTGTAAATACATCTTTGACTGTACTTCTCAACTATTTCTTAGGATAAATTTCTGGAAGTGAAAATTCCTAGACAAAGTATTTGAGGTTTTTTTTTTTTAAAGCAAAATAATATTAAAAAATCACTGGGTTTCTCTGTACCTGAATTGTCTTTTTTGATGGTTACAAAAGGAGAACAGATCTGGTTGAAGGGTACTCCTATTTCTTTGGACATGAAGGAAGGGCATTTTGCAAAGTGTACTTTCAGAGAGCCAGAGTGTGGCCTCCTACATATACTTGGTCTGTATTAATATTAGTTTAGACACATGTTCTAGGAGGCAGGCCCTAAGTCTCTTCAGCTTGCTTTTCTGTTTTAAATATATAGATACAGATTTTACTTATTTATTTGTCTATCCATTTATTTATTTATTTTAGAGAGAGAGAGAGGACAAACAAGAGCAGGGTAGGGGGGCAGAGGGAGAGAATCTTAAGCAGGCTTTGAATAAGCAGGCTCCACACTCAGTGCGAGCCTGTCACAGGACTTGATCCCAGACCCTGGGATCATGACCTGTGCCAAAATCAAGAGTTAGATGGTCAACCACCTGAGCTATCCAGGCACTCCTAGGTAGCTTGGCCAACCCTAGAAGCAAGTGGTCAAACAAAAAATACCTTTGGGACAGTGATCTTGTTGGTTTGGGCCAGGACTATGGTTAGGGAGGGAGCACAGGCTGTTTGTAGCTCCAGGAAGAAGGTTGAGCAGGGCTGTGTGCTCACTGGGCCCCCGCCCTCTTCCTTCGAATCTCTGATAGACTTCTGCCTCCTACTTCTCCTTTTCTGTCCTTCTTGTCTTTGGTGGCTTCCCTGAAGTGGTTCAGTGGTGCGTGCAACCCCACAGATCCTGCTCCCTCCAGCTATGACTCCCCAAATTCTTCTGTTAACAGGTACACTAGGGACTTGGTGGTGGTGTGGCTCTCAGAGTGAAGAGAAGGGGACCTTTTGAGTCTTTGAGTGGAGAGAGAGGGCACAGAATATCTAGGAGTTTAGACGGGGGGGGGGGAACTAAGGGGATTTGGGGAAGGATAAGGGGTTTAAGAAGAAGCAAAGAGACCAAGATGGGATGACCAG
Source organism: Suricata suricatta (assembly GCF_006229205.1). Classification (NCBI taxonomy): domain Eukaryota; kingdom Metazoa; phylum Chordata; class Mammalia; order Carnivora; family Herpestidae; genus Suricata; species Suricata suricatta. The sequence goes on from NC_043707.1 coordinate 22,254,047, forward strand.
AGAAGCTTAGATGAATAATTAAATTTATAGACAATGCAGTGGGATTTGGCTGGCCCCTTCACTTTACAGATGAGGAAACTGAGGTCCCAGAGAGGTGGAATGATATGCCCAAGGGTCAACCTATATTAGATTCTCAGAGTGTTTCTAATTGGATTCCATCTTACCACCTCCACTTTGCCTACAGTTCTATTTTCCAAGGAACCAGGTGTAAATGATTCAAATGTGTTTCCTTTTATGCCAGTTTTTGTGGAGCATGAGCCAAAGAAAGGGAAAAACATGCTTGAGAATTGCATAGGAAGGAAATTGCCTAATAGAGGGCCTTCAGGAACTTGATTGCTAGGCAGATCAGCTGGGTAGAGCATAGGGTGGAACTCAGAGAGGGACTGAACCCACCCCATATTGGTGGTTTTTAGGCCAAGAGTCCACAAACCAACTTATGCCTGTGGGCATTAAGGCAAGGATTCCCCTACCTGTTTTTGTACTGTGAGTCATAGGTTTCAGGTGAGCATTTGTAATTGATTCATGATAGTGAATGCTAACTTTGAATCCTGGTAAGTGACACGTTATGTTCCCAAAAGAATTCTATTTGTCTCATTAGTAAATTTATATTACAAAAAAGCTGTAATCAATTATTATATTTTGAATTTTTTAATGAAAAATTTGTGGAAATACATTTTCTCTCTTGTTATGTAAGTACCTAAGTAATGTACTGTATTTGCCTCTTGACCCACAAAACCTAAAATATTTATTATCTGGCCCTTTATAGAAAAAGTGTGCCCACCTCTGCCTCAGTGTAAGAAAGCTGGACTGGGGAGGCATGTATCTCCCTGCTAGGTTAGGGTGATTCTAGCAGGTAGATGTGCAGAGCAGGAGGCCAAGTTGCTTTCTTATCTCCTTATCCCCCCCTGACACTCACCCTTTCTCTTCCTTCCAGCCTTGACCTTATTATGTCATGGGTTCAACCTGGACACTAAACATTCAACGCTCTTCCAAGAGAACGCAAGGGGCTTCGGGCAGAGTGTGGTCCAGCTTGAGGGATCCCGGTAAGGACCACATGGAGGTCACTGTCTTACACTTCTCTTTAACACTTATATACTTGGAAAAAATCACAGTTTTGTTTATTTTTTTCTTGATTTACTTACTTTATTTTTACAACAGTTACAGAGTTCTAAATTCAAAAAATCTTAAAGAGTGTAATGGTAAAGTCTCCTCAGCACACACTCCCTCCCCCCATTTCTTACCCAGGAGGTTCCCTGGAAAATGGTTTCTTGTGGATTCTTCCAGAGTCTATGCTGTGTGTACCTCCACATTTCCTTAACTCCCATTCCCCACACAATTTGTAGCACACATTATATTCAAACTACAGCCTGCTGCCTATTTTTGTAAATAAATTTTATTGCTTTCACCTTCATCCCAACTTGCTATTTGTTGTTTCTGGCCACTTTGGAGCTACAATGGTAGAATCAAGAGGCTTCAACAGAAAGTATATGGCCTGCAAAGTCTAAAATATTTACCTATATAAAAAAATATTACGGAAATAGTATTACCTTACCAGAAAAAGTTTGCTCTGTACTGAACTTCACATTTTTTTTCTTAATAGAGCTTGGTGATTTTACTAGCTAAATGTATAAAAACCTTACCCATTCCTAAAAAAATTTTTTTAATGTTTGTTTATTTTTTAGAGAGAGAGAGAGAGCACAATCAGGGGAGGGAGAGACAGAGTGAGAGGGAGACACAGAATCTGAAGCAAGCTTCAGGCTCTGGTTAGCACAAGCCTGACATGGGGCTCAAACCCATGAACTGTGAGATCATGACCTGAGCAAAAGTTGGATTCTTAACCGACTGAGCCACCCAGGTGCCCTCTTATTTATTCTTTTTAATTCTTGCATAATATTCTATTATTTTTTAGGTACTATAATTTACATTGATATTATATTTAAATCTTTTCTGTTTAAAAATTTTTAAAAAAATGTTTTATTTACTTTTGAGACACAGAGAGAGGAGCGGGCAGAGAGAGAGGGAGACAAAATCCGAAGCAGGCTCCAAGCTGCGAGCTGTCAGCACAGAGCCCAAAGCGGGGCTCAAACCCACGGACAGTGAAATCATGACGTGAGCCGAAGTCGGAGGCTTAACCTACTGAGCCACCCAGACACCACCTAAATCTTTTCTTAACAGACATTAGATTGTTTCCAAATTTTTGAGATGTGAAAACTGCTGGCCTTTTGTACATGTGCAAGTATATTTGGAAGTAAATTCCTAGAACTAGGATTCCTGGATCAAAGGGCACATATGCATGCTTAATGTTAATGGATGTTTCCAGATAACCCTCTGTGGAGGTGGAAACAGTTTATGTTTATACCAGAAATTTATGGAAATACTTCCCCACCCATTTGCCCTTCCAATGTGTAATCAAACTTCTTGATCTTTGCAAATTGAATAGGTTAGATATGGTATCTCAATTTAGTTTTAAATTGCATTTATTTATTTATTTTTAATATTTTGAGAGATTGAGAGAGAGTGTGTAGGTGCTCCTTTGTGCGAGTTGAGAAGGGGCAGAGAGAGAGGGTGACAAAGGAACCAAAATAGGTGCCTCACTGTAAATGCAGAATTCCATGTGGTGTTCTAACTCACAAACTTTGAGATCATGACCTGAGAAGAAGTCAGATGCTTAGCCACTCAGGCACCCTTATTTTTATTTTTACTTTTTGTGTTTAATATAATTTATTGTCAAATTGGTTTCCATACACACCCAGTGCTCATCCCAACAAGTGCCGTCCTCAATGCCCATCACCCACTTTCCCCTCTCCCCCCCCCCCCCTCAACCCTGTTTGTTCTCAGTATTTAAGAGTCTCTTATGGTTTGCCTCCCTCTTTGTAACTTTTTCCCCCTTCCCCTCCCCCATGGTCTTCTGTTAAGTTTCTCCTGATCCACATATGAGTGAAAGCATATGGTATCTGTCTTTCTCTGCATGGCTTACTTCACTTAGCATAATACCCTCCAGTTCCATCCATTGCTACAAATGGCTGGATTTCATTCTTTCTTGTTGCCAAGTAGTATTCCATTGTATATATAAACCACATCTTTCTTGTCCATTTGTCAGTTGATGGACATTTAGGCTTTTCCCATGATTTGGCTATTGTTGAAAATACTGCTATAAGCATTGGGTGGGTATATGTGCCCCTATGCATCAGCACTCTTGTATCTCTTGGGTAAATTCCTAGCAGTGCTATTGCTGGGTCATAGGGGAGTTCTATTGTTAACTTTTTGAAGAGGCTTCAAACTGTTTTCCAGAGTGGCTGCACCAGTTGGCATTTCTACCAACAATGTAAGAGGGTGCCCATTTCTCCACATCCTCACCAGTATCTATAGTCTCCCGATTTGTTCATTTTAGCCACTCTGACTGGCATGAGATGGTATCTCAGTGTGGTTTTAATTTGATTTTCCCTGATGATGAGTGATGCTGAGCATCGTTTCATGTGTCTGTTGGCCACCTCGATGTCTTCTTTGGAGAAGTGTCTATTCATGTCTTCTGCCCATTCCTTCCCTGGATTATTTGTTTTTCAGGCATGGAGTTTGGTGAGTTCCTTATAGATTTTGGATACTAGTCCTTTATCCAATATGTCATTTGCAACTATCTTTTCCAATTCTGTCGGTTGCCTATTAGTTTTTTTGATTGTTTCCTTTGCCATGCAGAAGATTTTTATCTTGAAGAGGTCCCAATAGTTCAGTTTTGCTTTTGATTCCCTGGCCTTTGGAGATGTGTTGAGTAAGAAATTGCTGCAGCTGAGGTCAAGGATATTGTTTCCTGATTTCTTCTCTAGGGTTTTGATGGCTTCCTGTCTCACATTTAGGTTCTTCATCCATTTTGAGTTTATTTTTGTGTATGGTGTAAGAAACTGGTCTAGTTTCATTGTTCTGCATGTTGCTGTCCAGTTCTCCCAGAACCATTTGTTAAAGAGGCTGGGCTTTTTCCTGCTTTGCTGAAGTTTAGTTGGCCATGTGAGTTTAGTTCTGAGGTCTCCATTCTATTCCATTGGTCTATCTGTCTGTTTTTGTGCCAAAACCTTACTGTCTTGATGATTCCAAAATTGTAGTAGAGGCTAAAGTCTGGCATTGTGATGCTTCCCATTTTGGTTTTCTTCTTCAATATTATTTTGGATCTTTGGGGTCTTTTGTGGCACCATACAAATTTTAGGATTGTTTGTTCTAGCTTTAAGAAGAATGCTGGTGCAATTTTGATTGGGATTGCCCTGAATGTGTAGATTGCTTTGGGTAATATTGACATTTTTACAATATTTATTCTTCCAATCCATGAGCAGGGATTGCTTTTTTATTTTTTTTTGAGTCTTCTTCAATTTCTTCATAAGTTTTCTATAGTTTTCAGCATAGGGATCTTTTACATCTTGCATTAGGTTTATTCCTAGGTATTTTATGGTTTTTGGTACAGTCGTGAATGGGATCAGTTTCTCTATTTCTCTTTCTGTTGCTTCATTATTGATGTATAAAAATGCAACCGATTTCTGTGCCTTGATTTTGTACCTTGCGACTTTGCTGAATTTATGAATCAGTTCTAGCAGACTTTTGGTGGAGTCTGTCAGATTTTTCATGTAGAGTATCATGTCATCTGCAGAAGTGAAAGTTCGGCATCATCTTTGCCAATTCTGTTGCCTTTTATTTCATTTTGTTGTCTGATTGCTGATGCTAGGACTTCCAACACAATGTTAAACAACAGTGGTCACAGTGGACATCCCTGTCATGTTCCTCATCTCAAGGGGAAAAGCTTTCAGTATTTCCTCATTGAAGGTGATATTAGATGTGGGCTTTTCATAAAAGGCTTTTATGTTGCTTAAGTATATTCCTTCTATCGACTTTCTTGAGGGTTGTTATTAAGAAAGGATGCTATATTTTGTCAAATGCTTTTTCTGCATCTATCGACAGGGTCATATGGTTCTTATCTTTTCTTTGGTTAATGTGATGTATCACATTGATTGATTTGAGAATACGGAACCAGCCCTGCAAGCCAGGAATGAATCCCACTTGATCATGGTGAATAATTCTTTTTACATGC
>NC_043707.1:22259214-22260531 GCF_006229205.1 Suricata suricatta
CTTCCTTTTGCATTTTTTGGGAACAGCTTGAGAAAGATAGGTTTTAACTCTGTTTTGAATGTCTGGTAGAACACCCTAGGGAAGCCTCTGGTCCAGGATTCTTATCCGTTGGGAGATTTTTGATAACTGATTCAATTTCTTCACTACTTCCTGGTGTGTTCAACTTTTCAATTTCTTCCCATTTGAGCTTTGGTAGTGCTTGGGTGTTTAGGAATTTTGTCCATTTTTTCCAGATTGTCCAGTTTGTTGGCATATAATGTTTTATAGTAGTCCCTAATAATTGCTTGTATTTCTGAGGGTTTGGTTGTAATAAATTCATTTTCATTTTGATTAAAAATGAAATGTTTATTTATTTTTGAGAGACAGAGAGAGACAGAGCATGAGTGGGAAAGGGCAAAGAGGGAGGGAGACACAGAATCCGAAGCAGTCTCCTGGCTCTGAGCTGTCAGTACAGAGCCCAATGTGGGGCTCGAACTCCTGGACCATAAGATCACGACCTGAGCCAAAGTCAGACGCTTAACTGACTGAGCCACCCAGGAGCCCCATTTCCATTCGGATTTTAACTATTTGGGTCTTCTCTCTTTTCTTTCTGAGAAGCCTGGCTAGAAGTTTATCAATTTTATTTTTGTTTTAAACCAACTCTTGATTGATCTGTTCTACTTATTTTTTAATTTAATATTGCTTACTTTTGCCCAGATCTTTATTATTTCTTTTTTTCTGCTGAGTTTGGCGTGTCTTTGCTGCTCTGCTTCTACTTCCTTTAGGTGTGCTGTTAGATTTTGTACTTGACATTTTTCTTATTCCTCAGATAGACCTGGATTGAAATGTAGTTTCCTCTTAGGACTGCCTTTAGTACATCCCAAAGGGTTTGGATTGTTGTATTTTCACTTTCATTTGTTTCCATATATTTTTACATTTCTTCTCTAATTGCCTGGTTGACCCATTTGTTCCTTAGTAGAGTGTTCTCTAACCTTCATGCTTTTGGAGGTTTTCCAGACTTCTTCCTGTGGTTGATTTCAAGTTTCATAGCATTGTGATCTGAAAGTGTGCATGGTGTGACCTCAATTTTTTTATATTTATTGAAGGCTGCTTTGTGACCCAGTATGTGGTCTATCTTGGAGAATGTATCGTGTGCACTTGAGAAGAAAGTGAATTCTGTTGCTTTGGGATGTAGAGTTCTAAATATATCTGTCAAATCCATCTAGTCCAATGTGTCCATCAGGGCCATTGTTTCTTTAGTGATTCTCTGTCTAGTTGATCTATCCACTGCTGTAAGTGGAGTATTAAAGTCCCCTGCAATTAGCACATTCTTATCAA
>NC_043707.1:22260631-22263878 GCF_006229205.1 Suricata suricatta
GAGAATGTATCGTGTGCACTTGAGAAGAAAGTGAATTCTGTTGCTTTGGGATGTAGAGTTCTAAATATATCTGTCAAATCCATCTAGTCCAATGTGTCCATCAGGGCCATTGTTTCTTTAGTGATTCTCTGTCTAGTTGATCTATCCACTGCTGTAAGTGGAGTATTAAAGTCCCCTGCAATTAGCACATTCTTATCAAGAAGATTGCTTATGTTTGTGATTAATTGTTTTATGTTTGGGTGCTTCCAAATTTGGTACTTAGACATTCATAATTGTTAGCTCTTTCTGATGGACAGACCCTGTAATTATTATATAATGTCTTTCTTCATCTCTTGTTACAGCCTTTACTTTAAAGTCTAGCATGTCTGATATAAGTATGGCTACCCCAGCTTTCTTTTGACTTTCAGTAGCATGATAGATAGTTCTCCTTCCCCTCCCTTTCAATCTGAAGGTGTCCTCTGGTCTAAAATGAGTCTCTTGTAGACAGCTAATAGAGGGGTCTTTTTTTTTTTATCCATTCTGATTCCCTATGTCTTTTGATTGGAGCATTTAGGCCATTTACACTCAGTGTTATTATGGAAAAATATGGGTTTAGAGTAATTGTATTATCTTAGGTCTCATGCTTGTAGGATGCCTCTGGTACTTCATATTTCTTGCAACATTTCCCTCATAGAGTCCTCCTTGGGATCTCTTGTCAGGCTGATTTAGTGGTAATGAATTCCTTCAGTTTTTGTTTGTTTGGGAAAACGTTTATCTCTCCTCTTCTGAATGGCAACCTTGCTGGATAAAGGATTTTTGGCTGCATATTTTTCTTGTTCATCACATTGAAGATTTCCTGCCATTCCTTTCTGGACTGGCAAGTTTCAGTAGATAGATCTGCTACTACCCTGAGATGTCTACCTTTGTATGTTAAGGCTCATTTACCCCTAACTGCTTTCAGAATTCAATCTTTATCCTTGTATTTTTTCAGTTTCACTCTGATACATCTTGCAGAATATTGATTCAAGTTATGTCTGAGGGAAGTTCTCTGTGCCTCTTGGATTTCAATGTCTGTTCCATTCCCCAGGTTGGGAAAGTTCTCCGTTATGATTTGTTCACATTTCCTTTCAGTCCCTTTCTTTCTCATCTTCTTCTTCTAGAATTTCTATGATACATATATTGTTCTGTTTGATTGCATCGCTCAGTTCTCAGATTCTCCCTTCATGCACCTGGATCAATTTACCTCTCTTTTCTCAGCTTCCTCTTTTTCCATAATTTTATCTTTTAAGTCACCTATTCTCCCCTTGTCTCTTCAATCCGTGCTATGGCTGCCTCCATTTAATTTTGCACTTCATTTGTAGCATTTTTGAATTCATCATGACTATTTTTAAGATCCTTGATCTCTGCAGTGGTGGAATCTCTGCTGTCTTCTATGCTTTTTTCAAGCCCAGCGATTAATTTTATGACTATTATTGTAAATTCTTGTTTAGTTATGTTGCTTATATGTTTTGATCAATTCTTTAGCTGTCACTTCTTCCTGGAATTTCTTTTGAGGAGAATTCTTCTCTTTCATCATTTTGGCTAGCTTTCTGTGTCTTGTAAATTTTAAAAGGTTGTTATGCGCTCTTCACCTGCAAGTACGGGTAATTAAAAGGGCTCATACACTTTCCAGGTCTTGGCTATTCAGGAGGTGTTTTCTGGAAAGTGTTACTTGTTCTCTGTTGTTGTGACTTTGGTTATTTTATTTCCCTACTCGTAGTGATGTTTTGGATCCTCCACCAGGTGTGCTTTGGTTTGTTCCTGAAGTAGCCCTGGAAGGGAAAACAGACAGACCAAAAAACAGGAAACAAAAACATGCAAATGCACAAAGAAAACAAAAAAGCAAACAGACAAAAAACAAAAACGAATCAAAAAAACAAAACACAATCTAAAATCATAAAACCAGAAACACCAGCTACAAGTAAAGAACAGGGTGGAGGCAGTGCTGATGGAAGATCATATACAAAGAGAGAGATGACAGGGACGGGGAGGAAGAGAAAATAAACATTGACCTGTCAGAGAGACAAAAAGGCTTAATCCAGAGAGAGAGAGAGAGAGAGAGAGAGAGAGAGAGAGAGAGAGAGAGAGAGAGAGAGAGAGAGAGAGAGAGAATAGAGTATAAGGAAGGAGGCGAGCAAAAAGAAATGATGATAAAGTTAGCCAGAGATTCTATATGGCTTGGTTATTCCAGAGAGAGAGAGAGAGAGAGACAACAAAGTAAAGAAGGAGGTGTAGAACACGCATTAAGAGAATAGATTAAATATATATTTAAGGAAACCAATAACCAGAGTAACCAGCCTAGAAGAGGGAAGAGATAAGAAGGAGAAAAGGGAGAATATATCTGAATAACAAGAACTAACCTAGAGTTAATCCAGGCAATGCTGCAGTGCTGATTCCACAGCATCTATCCAGCTCCAGTAGATAAGCTGCTACCCAGGGCCGAGATGCGTGGTTTGGTATAGACAGTCCCGCCTCCACAGTGGGTCAGACAGGTCCCTGAGGCCCCGCCGTGGTGATTGTGGGGAGAAATATGGTGAAGCCCCAGTCCCCTCTTCCCGGACCAGTTGTCCCCACTCACTCTTTTTGGATCTGTCCTTACTGTGCTGCGGACGCAGAGGAGGCAGGCTGTCTCGCCCTGCTGTCTCCTATGTCCCACGCTTTGCTGGGTTTTAAACTCCTACGCCGCCGTGCACCTTAATGTTGCCACTGGATATTTGCTCCTGTGGCTGTGCTGCAGCACTTCAGGGCAGGGGACCAGTTTCTCCTGCTGCAGACTGCGCCCCTGACGCACCACGGAACCCGGAGGTGACTCCCTTCCTCCCCAGGTGTGTGGACAGGGCAGCCAGCCCCAGTCTGAAAAAAAGCCCTGCAGTTAGAGATGGGATGATGGGATCCCTCTCTGTATCCGTCTGAGGTTTTTCTCTTGTCCAGATACAGCCCTACACTTCCTCAGCTGCTCTTTCTCTTCTCTTTTTCTCCCCACAGAAGGGGATCCCTCCCTTCCATGCCTCTGCGGCCTGTGTTATCTCCCCCAGTTCGCAACCACACACCTAGGGGCCATCTGGTTTTCCCATTTTCTCCTGGGAGACTCTGTCTCCTTTCCTCCCAGACTCTTGGGGTTCAGAGTCTTTTGGCTTCGGCTCTGCTTTGTTCGAGAGCCTTGGGAAGTACAGATCCCCCTACTTCTCTGCCATGTTGGCTCCCCTCCTCTGCATTTATGTATTTTTTT